>NC_056758.1:26384966-26726966 GCF_018687715.1 Carya illinoinensis
CTTATCCAAAATCAAGAAAATCCGAAATTAGATTTGAGTATGTGTAAAACATACATAAATTAAGCAAAGAATTTCAAAGAAATGTTACTCAACAAGCATTGCATCGGATAAAAATACCTGGATGTCTATGGGTTACATGAGGGAGTTGAAAGTGGTGTAAAACCAATGAAAAGATCTGGTTATAAGAATCGGTGGAAGGGAGCTCACACTTGATGAAGATGAAGGCTCCAGGGAATGATTTACCAAGCTAATGAAGAAGGCTCTAGAATCTTACCACTAATAACTTCTTTCCTTCAGCCAATTTCACCATAACACATGGTGTAAATAACTGGGGTAGGAGCTAAGCAAGAGTTGTTGAACGTGTGTCTCGAACCACTATCACTAACCCATTCCCCTGGCGCCAAGTCACAAATTCCCTTAATTAAAATCTCGTCTCTTCATTTTTCAGCTCCCCCTCTTCACTTGTTAGTTTCAATAACATTAATTTTACAAGCATCAATTACAGTTAAAGATAGTACTTCATCAAATATTAAAATCAATCTCATATTTCCAATTTTGGTTGTTCTATTACATTTTTCAATGGACATAACTCGCCCAATCATTTAAATCTTTACTTGCAATTTTAGTTGCACATTTTATAGCAGTGTTGTAAGTTGGATACTCATGTGCATTAGAGGTAACTACATTAATGTGTGAATTTTTCAGCTATTATGTCATGCATAAAATTGTGTGTGCATTAATTTCCATTATTATGTCATCCATAAATCATACATCATTTACCATTCTTTCATTTTGATATACGTTTATAGATTTATAATAACAATCAATATTTGACATTGACCTATCTTTCATCAAATGCAAAAATTCCATCACAAACACCCCTGGTAATGGACCATCCATGTTCATCAATAACGTGGTTGAACCTTCGATATAGGTGTTCTAAATATTTGGCTAATGCAAACCACTTCATCTACATATAATATATAAACCTGACGACTCGCTATTTACTTCCTTTAGACTACTCTTTGAGACTCTTGTTATTGTTAAATATAAATTTGAAACAACATTTCCCTACTCAAGCAAGCATTATCATAGATATTTTATAGGTACAAGTATAATGTCCAAGAAATGACATTTGATATTGAGCAATAATAATGCTAATTTAGAGGCACTAAGATATACACCCCATCAGTTTTCATATCCACCTATTGGAACACAAAGTACAAGTACATCTCCATTCGTTATCCACTTAAGATAATTATAGATTTTGGGGTATATATCATCCACTTTATCCACCCAAATTTCCCAACAACATATCATTCACCTTTTGCAATTTATCAACATTTATTATTTTAGGAAAACATGTGCCCAATAGAAGAAATCTTTCAAATTTACAGGTTGGCATTATAGTTTCAATAGAGCACTGAATTGAGCTTAAGGTTTTTCCTAACAGTTTTTGTAGTTTAATTACTTTATATGCCTATTGCGTATGGGAGTGAAAATTTCACCCATCGTACTCTAGCATCCCAAATTTCGTGGGCTTGATTTCTATCCATGTAGAGTGCTAGTGTAATTTATAGAAGTAGCTATCCACGCTTAACTTCTATCTCAACTATGAATAATCGAACATAAAATCAATCACAACTGTGATTTACCATATCAGTTCTGCCCTTGCTCAAATATTAATAAATTAGTACTTCATATTATTGTTTTGTTTATATGTACTCTTCTAATGGTAATGTTCTAAGCCCACCCAATCTTTGAGTATGTTTAAACTATTTTCTTAATATGAATTGAGAAAATCCAATGCTCCCAAACCGAATTAACAAAAAAAATAATAATAACTATGTGCATCTAGTCAAAAAAATAACACCATATGCACCATCACAATCCCAACTAAGTACCTCCACTTAAATGTCATCCAACTTCCTCGAGTCCATCAATTAAAGCACGCGCTATCTATGAAGAATCATATACACAAAGTAAGATAGCAGTATAATTCCTCAGTACATATATTGGAATATGATTAATAAAAACAACTCTTATAATGGGTTGTGAATTGGAAACACTCATAAAAATGTTTCTACGACTATTGCTCATGGATGGTTGATTTTAAAATGAAGGCTTTGAACCCATGAATAGCTATGATATGAGGATCAATATTATATATGACATAGAGAAACTATAATCAATATATCATTCATCGACTCAATCACTACCACATTAATGAGTTTAGCCTATGATCATATGTAGGATAAGAAATACCATCATCATCCTCAATCTCATCGTGCAGGTCATGGTCGCATTCACTACCATCACTATCCCTATCATTTATGTTCTCCATCCCCAATTCCTCGTTAATGGTGTCATCTTCAATAAAGACCTCATCATCAAATGGTTGGGACATTCCATCCCATCATATGATCCAGGGATCAATGAGAAAATGCTCTTCATCGACTTGATGCAATAATTGGGCACAGTTGAGTTATCTCCATTAATACGCCCATAGTTGCTGATATAAGCATGACCCTCATCATCTACATCACCACCATATGATTCATCATCATCATCCTCAATCGAGGTCATCTGGCAAATCTTGTAAACATTCATATTTTTATCTTTTGTATGACGTGCCAACTTCCTCCCAAACTCGGGTCCTTTAGGTAAAACATTTGCAACACTTGGCATGCTAGGGTGAAAGACTTATCTTTATTCCATTGCCTAGAAGTATTCACACTTGTAAAGTGGTCCCCAGCACGCATCTCATTTCTCGTGTTGACAATGTCCCACCAATCATTCTTAAACAAGTATGTATACCTTACGCTAACTCATGTAGCATAATTCTGTAATATTCTACAACACACTATAGAAATCAGCAAGCAATCCTTGATGCTGGCCATGAACAACCACCCCGTTGTTTTGGGTATGGTGATGCCTTTCACACTCCTTCATATGGAATTGAATTTCATTCATTAGATATTCGGCATATGATGCAAACCATAAATCTAGACCACATGCTAATGCATATATGCCATCAATCACCTCGCCTAGACTCATTGCATGCAAGTCTCAAGTCTAACCTGAATATTAGACAAAAGAAAACACAGTTAGAAATTTGCTATTTCAATGAAGGGATACATATATGTATAGGGATGGTATGGTAACTTATGCATGATTTGAACCACACTAGGAATTGACTCTAGTGCCTATGCTTGATGTTAGTTAGGTCTTCTTCTTTGATCTTATTACTGCTCACTGCAAAATATCAAATGTTTGTGTTATATTAAAAGTTTATGTGATATATATTAATTTTATGTTATAAAATTAAAATTTTTAATGATAATGTTATGTCAAATGTTATATTAAGATTTATAATATTAATTTTATGTTATTAGATTATTATTATACATGAATAATAGGATTTTAAAATTTAATTATTAATTTAACATATAATGTTAGAAAAATAAAAATCGAAATTGAACCAATTTCGACTGTTTTTTAAAAAAATGAAACCAGTACCAGACCGAACCTACTAATTCGATCCACCACCGATTTTTTTCACCCCTAGCTATGCTGGCAAGCAACATTGAAGGTTGATCCAATGCCCTTATTCTTTAGCTTCTCAAGTTTTAAAGTCGAAATACTTTCCAAAGTTCAATTTTTTTTCAAGCTAAGCTTGGTAGCAGACTATCCTTTATTTGGAGAAGTATCCTTGTAGCTAGATCTTTACTAGATAAAGGTACAATCTAGAGAATAGCAAATGGAAAAAAGAGATTCACATATAGAAAGACAAGTGGATTCCAAAACCCAGTACTTTCATAATCCATAGTGCAATAAAGGTCTTAGATAAAAATGCAAAAGTGCAAAAACTCATTGATCTTGATACTAAGTACGGGAGAACATCTTTTATTGAAGAAATATTCTCAAGGGATGAAACTGAAATCATTACAAAGATACCAACAAGCTACTCCAATAGTCCAGATAAGTTAATTTGGAAAGAATCTTCTAATAGTCAGTTTATAATGAGGAGTGCATATCATTTCCATAAAGAATTGCAAGATCAGTCCAATGGATGGACCTCATGCAATAGTAATCGAAGGCAAGTTTGGTCAGATATTTGGAAGTTGAAAATTTTCCCAACAGATTAAATTTTCTTGTGGAGAGCTGTTCTAAAAGGCCTTCCCACAAACTTGAATCTGTTTAAAAATAAGGTTTTGGATGTCCAAACTGTCCAATTTGTCTAGAGGTGGAAGAATCATTCGTTCATGCAATATGAAAATATGTTGCAGCACAAGATATTTGGGGCCAATATTCCAAAAAATTCAAAAAAGTTATTTCTATAAGAAGACTTTTATGGAACTTATAGAAGATATGTGTATTGTATTTGAGAAGGAATAGATGGAGGAGATGGCAATGGTTGCAAGAAGAGTTTGGCAAAGAAGGTATGGATTGTTTTCCAAGCAGAGTTCAAACATCCAAATGCAGTGATGTAGAAATCACAAGAAATTTTGCAGGAGCTGAATGCTATACATACACAAAGATCTAGTAAGTTAGACATTTCTAGTAAAATGTAATAAAGATGGGATCCTCCTCCCATGAACACTTTTAAGATAAACTGGATGCTGTGCTTGATAGAAATCACTTCAAAATTGGTGTTGGTATCATAGTTTGAAATTGGGAAGGTAAAGTTATAGCCATAATGAGGATGAACTAACCCCTATTCCCCGATCCTCTAGTTGCTGAAGCAATTGATGCACTTCAAGCTACTCTATTTGGTCTGGAATTAGGCCCTAGATATGTCATACTAGAGTGTGACTCTTTACCGATCATTCAAGACATCACAAATGCTAAGGAGTCCTAGACCAGTGCTAGCATGATTATTAGTGACATCAAGAATAACCTCCAAAATTATGTCTAGTGTTCTACTCATCATGTGAGAAAAGAGACTAATAATGTAGCTCATGCATTGGCACAAAATGCTTTACATGTTTATGGTGTAATTGTGGATATAGAGGATTGTCCTTCATGTATGATTTTTTTTGCTCTAAAGGATTTGATGAATAAAACAGTTTTCATTTATAAAATAATTATAACCAAGATCTCAAGAAATTAAAACATGGAGAAATAAAGTGATAGTATGTTAACACTTTATCTTTCTTTGATAGTATATTAAAGAGATGGTAGCTTTATAATCTAACTATCATATCAAGCCACACCAATTCGTGGGTTTATTTTTATAGGATCGTTTTGTAGCTAAAGCATTTATCTTTTATAATAAGGTCATAATATTTAGCAATTAATTGGGAGCTCTATTGTAATGATGTAGAATTTAGAATACAATTTTTTTTTTTTATGGAAAATTGACTTCATTAATTCATTAGAGAAAAGTTACCTGTATAATTAGTCCTGCAACCCGATATGTCCCAATCGGGTTTGTGCCTGATTCGATCCGATCAACCACATTACAATGAGGCAACCTGATCTGATCTGCATCCATCAGAGTGTAACCAGGTCGAACCCATACAATCTTACCTGGGTTTAAATTATGAAACAATCACAAAATAGGCCTCTAACCTCTACTGCAATCTCCTTCTCCAACTTCAAAAAGCTTCAAGTCCTTGGCCATGGCAGTCCGCCACAAACATACCCACAATGTCTACGCCCTCAAGGTCGTTCACGCAAACTTGGGTCCCACCCTCTGCCCCATCTCCTCTACGCTTCCATATATCAGCTTTCTTTCCATACTGCCCTCTCTCACTTTGTTGCAAATATTACAACACCACCACCTCCAAGAAGCTAATTAGATCATAGATAATGGCAACCTCTGCCATCCAATAGTTAGCATTTGCCGGCTAGACTACTTTGCAGCTATCTAATGAGCTCGTCCGCAAGGCTAAAGGAAAAAAGATTGCCTTGCTGAACTTGGGTTCCCTCAATTCGCTCCTCAAGACCCAGAAAAATATTGCCGTCATTGATTTCGGTGCCCGTTCGTTGCCAAGGTTTTCTGCTCTCCACCTCCTCTCCTGCTTGTGGCCTCATCTACAATTTTGTCAAACAAGAGACTCGGTTTTGCAGGTTGCCTTCTTTTCTCTTTGGCGAATCGATGGGCAGCGTAATTTGATTGTTGATCCATTTCAATGCTTCAGCTCAAGAAGATGTCCTTGAGCTGATTCAGTTGATCCGATGGAAGGAGGTTGGGATTCTCATGAATGAGACTTGGGCAGTTACTGGGTAGAGTTTTGAGGACTGAAATTATGTCAGACGGGTTGAGTAGTACTATACAAACCGTTATTAGTCGAGTTGGAGACCCGCTCAAATAATATCCTGATAAAAATACAGATCGATTCGGATCATCCTAATCGGATTAAGCGGGTATGCGGGTAACATGCACAACCCTATGTATAATCAAATACATATATGGAAATTCTCATATCACAAGCCAACTACTGTGTTTGAAGTTCTATCAATATACAAATTCATTTGTGATTAGTTTGGTCTTAATTATTGTTGTACATCTTTACAGATAAACCGTCTAAGAGACGGCACTCTGTCTAAAACAGATACTCCTACTCCACCCTTCATAGGAGGAAAAGACTTAACCTCTACTAACAAAACGTCCAAGAGATGATCTGTTTTTTTTTTTTTTTTAACTAAACAAAAGGAAACAAAAATGAAAGCAAAAGGATAGATATGAAAATGAAGAATTAAAGTTTAGATCTACTCTGGTAGACTTCAAAATCAGTCATAAAAGACAGATCTGAACAATCTAATTTGGTGATCTACCACTATCTTCCCAACGATCGGCCTAGGAAGCATCTTGTGCTACTCGTGCCTCACCAGAGATGTCGAAGAACTGTAGATCCGTCTTTTAAGCCTCGAAGTAAATAAAATAAAATAAGAAAAGAAGAAAAATGAAGGAATGAGGTATGGAGAGAGTAGGGAAGAAGAAGGGGAAAGGAAGAGAAAAGAGAGTGGAGAAAGGAAGGCATGAGAGGAGAAAGGAGAAAGAATAAAGGAGAAAGAGTCCTCTAGCAATTTAGAGAATTTCCAAGAGAGAGTTTTCATAGTAGAATAAATATGAATCAAAGACAATCTTGAGTTAATTATTTTTACAAGGAGCGGATACTGCTTCTAGCTAGCATGCTACAAAGGGATCGGCATTAATAAATTTATGGAAAATGAGCTTTAAATTTGACCATTTTAAAACAAATCTCATATATACATATATATATATATATATACACACACAAATACATATATATATATCAAATAAATAAATATATATATATATATATTTCCTTACTCAAAAATCATATATTTTATAAACTTCGAATTTTTTTATCGTATTTATCTCAACATACATATGATTCATAAATCTGATTTTTCCTCCAAGAATGAAGAATATGAGAATGCTCAAATGATGATAGTTTGGGAAAAAAAAGGGACAGAGGGTGAGGTGGAAAGGATCCAATTCAGGTTATAAGAAATTGTATTAATCATTATTTTAATTATCATTTTTTCATCATTAAATGATTAGAAAACTTTTTTGTTATTTGTTATTTATCTTTCAACAGTTTAATGTCACTTCAAGAGACGATGAAATGATGATATTTAAATTATGATAAAATAGCATTTTACTTAAAGTATTGCCTATTCGATCATCATTCAAGCAAATGATGTTTGTTGGAACAAAAGAAAAATCATCAAATTTTATTATAAGTAGTTATAAATGTTGCAAAACTTTAACTTTCTTCTTTAAAAATCTCTCCAAAACTCCCAAGAAAATGACGATAAACATTAAAACAAGGCCGCTGAAGAGTTTCGGTTCGCTCTTGTCATGAAGTTTGTACGTCAACGTCCATCTATTGATAATATTCAATTGATAGTGTTGAAAACTTGGGGCCTGGTAGAGATTCCGATGATTAGTTTTATGGATGAATTTCATGTGCTTATTCAGATGAAAAATGAACGTGATTTTGTGCATGGCTAGGCACGTGAAGGGCAAACAATGGAGGGCTATGTTTTTCGGCTCTTCAAATGAATGAAAGAATTTGATTTGAACAAAGGATTGCCTTTAGCCCCGCAATGGATTTATTTTCCAGGTTTGCTGATGCATTTATACCAGAAGGATTGCCTACAAATTCTAGCCACCCACTTTAGTCATTTTCTTGGGATGGATAATGCCACGCTTCATCATACTAGAGCATCAAGGGCGAGGATCTATGTGGAAGTGGATTTGATGATGGAGCTGGTTAAGAGTTTTCCTATTGTTTTATCACCTACAAAGTGCATTTGGCAAGAGGCAAGATACAAGAAAATTGATTTTTATTGTCAGAAATGTTTTCGTCAGGGGCACACCTGTTAGGGACCTCGGTCTAATCCCTAAACACTATGGTTCTCTAGATCCGCTTCATCCAACTATGACCGAAGAGTCTATCCTTCTTGCTTGCCCTTTTACTTAAGTCCTAGTCTTGAGTGATGATATTTGGTGAATATGGATGATTGGTGTTATAATTGGTGAATTGGGATTTTGATGGAATGGTATGGTATGGTGTATGGTATGATGATGGCCGAATGGTGAGATCTAGGGTTTATGGTAGGCGCCCCTTGGGTGGTATTTTGGTAATTATAGAAGTGAGGTTAGGGTTTAAGGTTTCCTAAAATATAGGAATTCCTTATGGAGGCTAGGGCTTTGTGTAGGGAATATGGAGGCACTAGATCTAGTTTAGATCTAGGGTTTTATGATGAAAGGAAGTTAGATCTAGGATTGTGGAAGGTTGTATGGAGGCTAATATAGCGTTTGGATGGTAGGAAAGTGAAGGAAAAGTGAAGGGAAGAGTCCAACAAAGCTATATCTTCTTAAAAAAGTAGATATAGTGGGTTGGAATGGTGGATCTAGCAATGGAATGGATGAGGCGTGATGTATAATATCAATTGCAATAAAAATAATGCAAATAATAAATAAATAACAAGAATGCAACTCAATAATGGAAAAGATAAACAAACTTGCTCATAAGATTAATAATTGAATCAACACCCGTCCACAAAAGTCAAGGTGTTGAATCTCTATTTGGGATTCACACGGGTTGCACCCAAATAGCCCAAGTGCCAAGCACCGAAGGAGATCTCAAGAACAAATAAGCCGTCCACAAAGGAATTTTTTAAAAGATAATCAAAATGGGGCTAGGGTGGCCTTTATATAGGCTTACAATGGGAAGACTCCTAATGGTACTTGAATAAAGAAATAATTCCTAGTAATACTAACATAAGGAAATCATTCCTAGTAGTACTAAAATAAGGAAATATATAAATACTAGAATAAGAAAATAACATAATAATATAATTATGGCCGTGGGGCCCATGGGGGGCCCACAACTTGACTGGTGCTGGCCCGTGCTGAAAATGGCCCATGGCATGAGCCATGGGCGTTGGTTGGCTAGTCATGGTCAGGCCACATGGCTAGTGCCATGGGCGCTAGCTAGCTGGGCTGGTCAGGCTGCATGGCTGATGGGCAGCACGCATGGCCTAGTATGGCCTGCATGCTGGTCAGGCTACTAGGCATGCTAGCTGACCAAGTGGGTCTGCCTACTGGGCGTGCTGGCCAAGTAGGTGGGCGTGTTGGCCTACCTGGTGGCTCATCAGTGGTGCCGACTAGGCATGTCAGTGATCATGTCGAGGCTTGGCCTGAGGCCACTTTTCTAGAGGGTCTAACAACACCTCTGTCGTTTGTCGAGTTGGTGCAAGGAGGAAGGATGACGGCAAAAAGAAAGAAAAATTGACTTGGCAATTAAAAGGTGGGGATGGATCTACTGAGGGGTTTGGTAAGCCAGGGGGTCTGGTAAATCACCTGTGGGGATGGAGGTGGGACGTGCTGCACCTGTGGAAACTGCTATATGTAATGAGTCTGGGCTGAATGAGGTGGGGCATGTGGCCCCTGAGATAACTCTTGTGTGTCAAGAGCCTGAGTTGAAAGAAGGCGGACATGTTGTGCCTGTGGACATTTCTACGTATAATGAGCCTGTGCTTACTGAGGTAGGGCATGTTGTCCCTGCAAGAAATCTGGTGTGTAAAGATCCTGTGAAAATAGCGGTGGGGCAGGTTAATCTGCTGATCTCTCCTGCATGTAGTGATCCTGGGGTGATTGGTATCGAGTTGTTGATGATTGCAAGTGAGGGGCAGGTGTCGGATGTGAACCAGGTATTGGCAAATAAAGGGGACGTAAACCAGGATGGGAAGGATAATAATGTTGTGCATGGCGAGTTAGTCCAGGATGGAAATGTGGATAATGAAACCGAATGTGAGGAGGTGTGGTGAGATGAGGAGCCGACATCTTCATTGGCGATTAAAATATTACAACATGATGGAGGGGGTGTGGTTTCTTATTTTGACAAGGAGGAGGGAGAAATCCCTGTGCGGTTGGGGAAAGAGAAGGCATATGATTCTGATATGGATCCAGTCATCGATAAATCAAAACCTGTGAATAGCAAATCAGTGAAAAAATCTCAACGGATGCACACCTGGCCTCGAAAATTAAATTTATGATTGATAAAATTTTGTTCTGGAATGTGAGGGGTTTACGCAAGTCAAGGAGTAGGCTAAAGTCTATTATCATGAAGAAAAATTCCACTTTAGTAGCCATTTCGGAGCCTTTTGTAGTAGCTGCACATATGTCTTTACTTGGGAATTTTTTGAATTTCCATCATTTTTGCTCGAATGAAGTGGAGGGGGGTAAGTTGTGGATTTTTTGGAAGGATCCGAATTCTTTTGAGGTGCTGGGAGTTTCATCTCAGACGGTGACAGGTTGGTTTACTTTGGCAGATATATGGGTTTTAGTTACGTTTGTATATGCTAAGTGCAATTATGTTGAAAGAAGAGAACTGTGGCGTGTTATGGAAGAGGTGCAGGTGGGAGATCAGTCGTGGCTTGTAATCGGTGATTTTAACGTTATTCGCACGGACTCAAAAAGAATAGGTGGAAGTCCTCGTCCACTTATATCTATGTCTGAGTTCAACGAATGTTTGGATCATTATGGTCTCTTTGACTTAGCTAGTGATGGCAAGCAATGTTTTGGTGCAATGGCCATGAGGGGACTTCAAGAAGCTGGGCTAAACTTGATAGAGTAGTCATCAATAATGCTTACTATACCAAGTTTTTATCTGCTCATCTAGTATATTTGAGTCGGAAGACGTCTAATCCTTGCCTGATGGTAGTCCACTCGGATAGACCCTTTTCTTATTACGGCCCCGCCCCTTTCCTCTTTCAAGCTATGTGGTGCTCACATGAGGGGTTTTTGTCTTATGTTGAGGAGGCTTGGAATAGACAGGATTCA
The DNA here is from genome assembly GCF_018687715.1 of Carya illinoinensis. NCBI lineage: Eukaryota > Viridiplantae > Streptophyta > Magnoliopsida > Fagales > Juglandaceae > Carya > Carya illinoinensis. The sequence continues at coordinate 26,396,296 of NC_056758.1, forward strand.
GTTAGGGGTCTTTGGCAACTTGCTCTTAGAATTAAGAGGACTAAGGTGGCTTTGATAGCTTGGAATATTAATGTGTTTGGGTGAGTGGATGTTATCCTAAAGGAACTTGAGGAAAGAGCTACGATTTTGGAGCATCAACTCCAGCTGGGTTTCTCACCAGACACAGAGGCTAATTTTTTTACCACCAAACTTGAGATCCAAACTTGGGAGAAAATAGAGGCTACACGGCTGGGACAAATGGCAAAAACGAAGTGGCTTACAGAGGGTGATCAGAACACCCGTTTTTTTCATGCTTTGATAAACTAGCGTTAGAAGCAGGGGCACATTGCTCGTATGGTTTTAGCAGATGGGAGGGTTTTAGTTACTGCAGAAGAGGTTCATTCAGGAGCCACTGAGTATTTTTGGGAGGTATTGATAGCGTCTTCGATAGTCGAGCAACCTGATTTGTCGAGCCTTATTGATAATGTCATTTCAGATGAGGAAAATATGATGCTTTGTATGGTGCCTTTTGAGGAAGAGGTGAAAGATACGATTTTCTCCATTCCAAGACAAAGTAGTCCGACGCTTGATGGCTTTGGTTCTGCATTCTATATAGCTTGTTGGGATATTATTAAAAATGATATTTTGGAAGTGGCACAACAGTTCTTTAGTGGCGAGTCTCTACCCAGGTTTTTTTCCTCTTCTTTTATTGTACTAATTCCGAAAGTGCAAGATCCTTCGAGTTTTGACAAGTTCCGCCCTATTAGCTTGTGCTTGGTGGCTTACAAGATTTTTTCAAAAATCATTGTAAATAGATTGACAAGGATTTTGCATAAGCTGGTTTCTCCTGAACAATGTGCTTTTGTGCCAAGGCGAAGCATTTTTTAGAATATTTCTCTTGCCCAGGAAATGGTTCAATCTTTGAATAAGAAAATTATGGGTGGTAATGTGATGGTGAAAATTGATATAGCAAAGACATATGATCGAGCTGATTGGTATTTTTTATTGGACGTTCTGAAGGCTTTTGAGTTCTCCAATAATTTTTGCCGCCTTGTGGGGGAGTGCATAAAGAGTCTGTGGTTTTCTGTGATAATGAATGGGACTTTTAAAGGATTTTTTCAACCTTCGTGGGGGTTACGACAAGGGGACCCTCTTTCTTCTTATTTATTTATTATAATGGAGGAAGTGCCGATGCGGTTGCTTAAGAAAAAACTTTGAGGAAGGGCGAATTGGTTGTTTTTCTCATCCGATTGGGGCTCTGTTGATCTCACATTTATTATACGCCGATGACCTGCTGATTTTTGCGAACGGTGGGAAAAGATCAATAAAAAGACTTGTTGAGACTCCGGCTTTGTACGAAAGGTGGTCAGGGCAATTAATTAGTAAGGAGAAGTCGGCAATCTTCCCATCAAAAATAATTACGAATCCTCGAAAGCGTGCCTTGCTGAGGTTAACAGGCTTCAAGGAAGGAAAATTCCCAGTTATTTACTTGGATGCACCACTTGTTTCTGGTAGATTGACAGCTCGCATTATTGAGCCATGATAGAAAGAGTTAGAAAGAAGATGGCAAGGTGGAAGTTCAAATTGCTTTCTCAAAGGGGGAGGCTTATTTTATTGCGCCATGTGTTGTCAAGTATGCCCATACATCTTATGTCGGTGATTGGTCTACCGGGGGCTACGATTTCTCGTATAAATTCCTTATTGGCTAATTTTTTCTGGGGGGAGTTGGATGGAAAGAGGAAGTTACATTGGCGATCCTGGTCAAAATTAAGTAAGCCCACAACGGAGGGGAGACTGGGTGTGCGAGATGTTACAGCAATGCAACGATCGCTACACATGAAGTTCACATATCGAATACTGTCTTCTGAGAATATGTGGTCTGAATTTTTTAAAGCGAAATATTTCAAAGATGGACATATTGCTACTGGGAGTTCTACAGGTTCTTGTTTTTGGAGGTCTACCATTTCAACCTTGCCTAAGGTCATGGAGAATACTAAAGTGTTGGTGTGAGGAGGTAATGCTTTTTTCTGGTATGATAGATGGCTTGCTTCGGGTCCCCTATCTGTGCAGGGAGGACATTGCCAACACTAAGCTTCGTATTAAGGAATGTTGGGCAAGTCAGTCTTGGGATGTTGGCCTTTTGACGAAATTGTTAGGTGCAGAGGCTACTTCAGAAATCTTGCGAATGGTTCGTGCTGGAAAAGTAGGACAGAATGTCTTTGTCTGGACTCCGTCACGGGATGGCAAGTTCTTAACACCGAGTGCATGGGAGGTGGTGAGATCCAGAGGTGTTTTAATGCAGTGGACAGAATGGTTTTGGCACCAGTTGTTACCTAAACGAGTGTTCATCTGCCTATGGAAAGCATGGTTTAACTCACTTGCAATAGATGAAAGGGTGCAAGCGAGGGGTGTTTCTTTAGCTTCAAGTTGTAATTTTTGCTTACGGAGATGTGCTGAGACAATGGATCATGTTTTATGTTCGGATGAATTGCCTAATCTGGTTTGGGATCGAGCAAGTGTTGCTCTGGGAGTCCCCTGTTCTAGACATTCTTCATGGAAGGTGAGGGTCTCAGCGTGGTTTTAATGTGCAAAAAAGTCATCTATAACAGGTACATTACTGGGTCTTTTACTGTGCTTAATTACTTGGTGCCTTTGGACGAGACGTTGTAAGGCACGAATGGAGGGGGTGCACGAAAATGTCGATCAAATGTGGTGGTCCATGAAATACTAGGTCGGATGTTAGCTGGAGAGATAACTTCATCTAGACCTTTATCTTCGAATGAATTGCATATTTTGACGAAGCTTCAAGTGGATTTTCCGAGCAAGGGTGTGAGACAGCAGAAACTTGTAGTCTGGAAAAAACCTCGTGCGGGTTGGGTCAAGCTAAATTGTGATGGGAGCTATCATGGTAACTCGGGGAGTCTGGGGGGAGGGAGTGTGGTACGAGATGCAGAGGGTAATGTGAAGAGGGCTTTTTCAACTCATTTCGGTGTCGGTACTAATAATGAAGCTGAACTAAGCGCTATTTCAAAAGGGATTCATTTATGCAGAAGACTTAATTGTTTTAATATAATTATTGAAAGTGATTCTAGTTTGATAGTGGATTGGCTTAATAAAGGGAGATGCACTTTGTGGTATTTATGAGATTTTTGGGAGGAATTAAAGGTTGCACTTGAGGGGCTATTAGTTATGGTGGTACATCAATATCGCGAAGGAAATCAAGCGGAAGATTTTCTATCAAAGCAAGGTGAAATGGGAATGAATGTATGATATGAGAGACATCATAGTTTACCACGGCTTTTGGAAGGCATAACTAGACTTGATAAATTGGGGCTCCAACACTTGGGGTTGTATAGTTGGTTTTTTTGTTGTTCTTAGAATAAGTTGGTCTGTTGTTTGGGGTTTTTATTGATAATTGTGTAAAGTGCCCTATTGTTTAACGGTATTCCTCTATCATAAGTGAGGTTCCTTAATAAATCTGAGACGAAATTGCTATGTGGGTGGCTACCGACTCTTTGAAAGAGAAAAAAAAAGAGAGGGGGGGTTGTGTTAATAATCCATTAAATTGGTTCTCCCCCAATTTTGTCAATTTGTTCCTTATGGTTTTTGTAGATGGCTGTCCATATGGCTGTCGATATGGTTTTTGTAGACCCCACGCGTAAAGGGGTTATTTTCTTAGCTGGCCAGCATGATTTCTGCAACATTTGACAATGAAAGGTCAGGTTGTCCCTCTCTATGTTTGCTTGCTAAACAGAATTGCTGTTTAGATGCACTTGTTTCTTAAAGTGGGGACATGAAGTTTTTGGGTATACCCCACCCAAAAACATTTTGCATATGCCAATTGGTGTGTGTGCGTGTGTGTAAACTGGTCCCATGATCCCAGAGATAAGACATTTCAATATCTGAATCATTGTAATTTGTTTTGAGACAAAATCCTGACGCGTTTCTCTATTTTGTTTTGGGGGGGGGGGGGGGGGGGGGGGGGGGGGTGGAGGATGAAATCTGCATTCTATGATCTTGGGGCTTATTCTATTACAAGTATTGTGTAATAATTATAAGATAAATTGTAATATAATTGTATAAATTTAATTTTTTATTATAATTAAATTACAAAGTCATCAATTCTGTCTCATCCACTAATGATATTCACTAAGTAATGCTCATCAATTAACCTCTTAAGGATGATAAGTGAGCTGAAGAGGTCCATAATTACAAATAAGTAAATCAATTCAGAAGAATTTTCTTTGGTTTCAAATTTTATCAGGCCACCAAGAAAATTGCAGCATTTCTTTCTTTTACCCTGCACAAACCAAACTGGTTAAAGCTACATAACTAAATGCCATGCATACCTGGGAAAATTAGTGAACTGATATTAGCAAGAAGAACAATATGCCATGATGTCTTTCCCAAGCAAGTTCAGGTAATTTAGTACAGAACCAAGAATTCCAATGATAGATCAAGTACACATAAAATAAGAAAGACATGAAACTGCATTGCGGGGATCGTTCAGAAGCCCCAAGAACACATAGAGTAGCATCTCCTCACAGGCATCAACTATGCTTACCTCTAACCAAGAGTTATAAAAGACTGAAACAGACTAATGAAGTTTCAGATGAAGGATGGCTGAATGCCACAATTTCTACATAAAGCAAGATATAATATGAAAAAACGGATCAATGGCTTGGTGAAATAGAACCCCCTATGTCTCCCATTTGATGTCCTAAAGTCTGGACAAGAACTTGAGAGGATCTTTTTCCAAGAGTTATGACAACTGCAGAAAACACTACAATTGATGCAAGTTAAAAAGGTCTTTCATGATCATACTGCGTAGTCTTAGAATGGCATGAACATGTTGGATGCTTATTCTTTGTTCTTTACCAAGATGATTATCAGAAACCGTATTCTGATTTTCAATCAATGATAGCGCAACTTTGCAATTAATATAGAAGCATAAGAACACAGCTGAAAGGCTTAAATCTGAAAATTCAAAAAGCATGCCAACAAGAAAAGAAGTGCATAAGAACTCAGGAGCCAGTAGCATTAACCAAGGAAAAGCAACATGCTTTGGATCAGCATAAGAGTTCTCAAACGGTCTCATTTTCTTTACCGTCATTTTTTCCAAGAAAGTCATGGAGAGTGGAAAAGGCATTGAATTCTCCAATATAAATGGATTAGCAACAATTTTTTTTTTTTTTTTTGATAAGTAAGAAACAAAATTACAACATCTTTATAAAAGTTTTATCCAAAATTTTGTGCAAACATCAAGGACATTACATCATTTTCTTTTTCTATTCTTTCTGAAGAATCAGATCATGTGCCAATAACAAAAGCCTATGTGCGTACATCTTTTCTCACAACTATCAAAGTTTGCCTCAAGAAGCCTTGCTAAGTACACTTTGACCCTAAAATTTAGCACCCTTCATAGATCAACCGTCTGTATCTCAGATGAAATATGTGCCACCAAGCATTCCAGATTAAGCTCCCAACAACATAGGCATGATTCCATTCTAGTTAGTGCTTATCATCTCTAGACCAGTCCAAGCAGACATATGCCACTCACAAAAGTACAGAAACAAGAATAAGACAAACTTGCATTTCCTTGTTTTGCAACAAAATTTTTAAACTGGTAAGGTAAACTGTCCTATTTACCTGAACACAAAAAGGGCTATACACAACTCCCAGTTTTATATACGACAATTTCACCAGTTGTTGAGAAAGCAGTGAGCAAGCAGTCACGGGAGTAGGCACCGTAGAAAAAGAAGTATCTGATACCAATCATAACATAGATTGAGTAGGTTTTGTCGACATTCATCGGCCAAAGAATTCTCGCTTGTGGAGAAGTGCATAAAGAAGCACGTTCCATGAATCAGGGACACCAGGCAGGCACCAATGGCTGCAGTCTTGATGGTGGAGAGAGGCTGGCCCAGTGTCAGGCCCTAAATAGTAAACAGAAGCATGGCCATCTTTTCTTCTTCGTGTCATGTCCGTCACATTCAATAAATCCAATTTCATCACTTGTGATTCATTTGAGTGCTCTGATAACATATTAATGAGAATTTCTAACTGGATGTCTGATGAAACTGGCAATAACCCTAGGTCAGGTAGTGTTTCCAAGTGACAACCACCACCAGAATTCCAGTTGCCACCTCTGTTACATCCATATACAGAAAGTGAATAGAAGTATTTTCTCTCTTCTGAAATCAACAAAAATAAGAACTACCGATAATTTTGAAATTTTCCATTGGCACTTGATCCATATTCTGTCAGCAATGAGACAACATAACTGAGAAAAGAATTTGGGTTTCCACACCATGATAAATGGCAAAAGGACTGTAAAAGTCAGTGTTTTTAAAATCGTACCGTACCGGCCGGTACGGCCGGTATATTCCGTACCGGCCACCGGACCGGTACAGAAATTCTGTAATTTCGTACCGGTTCAAATACCGGCCGGTACCGGCCGTACCGGCCGAGATTTCGGCCTGTACCGGCCTATGTACCGGCCCGTACCGGCCGGTATTTCGGTTTCGTTTTTTTTTTTTTTTTTTTTTTCATTTTTTCAAACTACAAATTTATTTTTTTACCCCTAATTTAGACTAAACTATTTATAATTTATATAGATATATGTATTTATGTATAATTTATTTATATATAAATTATTCTTTTGAAATATAATTAATATATATATTTATATATATAATTTATTTATATATCGACTATCCCGAAACGGTACACGAAACGGTACCGGTACCGAAATATTTCGTTCCAGTGCCTTAACCGGTACGACATCCGGTACGGTATTCAAAACATTGGTAAAAGTATCTTTTCGGGAGCCAAAAGTTAGCGTTCTGCATAATTCCTCTGGTATAAATATTTTAGAATTAAGCTACCTATGGAGATAGTTGACCTTAGTTTGTTAGATATAGTTACTTATTTAAAAATAAAAATAAAAAATGAAAAAAAAGGTTTGTTAGATATAGGCCAAGCATGAAAATGCTGAACCAGGAAATGTGAACCATGAAAGACCTCCAAAGTTCAAAAGTCAAGCTAAATTTTTAGGAGATTGAGAAAGATAATAAAAACAATAAATCAGTTGAGACTCCCATTAACAAAAGGGTGGAAAGGAAAACCTGAAATGCACGGCAGATGGGGTTCGGAAGAGAACATAAGTCTTGCTCATGTTCACATTACTACCAATCCAATCAATTACAGTCTCAAGCGATCGCCGGTATGCACTTTGAAGACTCATGTTCATCTTCACCTCCTCGCCTTCTTGGAAGTAACAACCCCTAACAAATACAAAGTTCACACCATATTGACTATTATATCTGGAAGCAATGATGCCTTTACAACAGAAACATTAATAAATTTCTGCAAACAAATGACCTTCTGCATTAACTTAGTTTTTACTTTCATCGGGTTTATATGATGCAACATAAACTCTTTTTTTTTTGTTTTTTTTGTGTACATATGTTTGCATGATTTTGTTTTCGAAATTACAATAGCTTAACCAGGAACTCGTCAAAAAAAATCTCAAAGGGAATCTTATAAGAAAAAAAAAAAGGGAAGAATAAAAATAGAGATGGAAGGAGATCAAAGTGACCTAGAAAGGATATAAGTAGACCAGAATACGAAGGAGTAAAATATAATAAAAGTAGGTGTACAGATAGCATACAGATAGCATTGATGGGAGCAATAATGTTTGTAGTGAGATGACAATGATGTTGGGGGTGGCAGCAGTGATTGGTTAACGGGAATATTGCAGCGAATGTCAAGAAAAAGTGTTAGCAGCTCCATGGTCATCTACAAAGTGTGCCAGAAAGCATCGTCAGTTCCAAGTGAATAAGAAGGTATCATTGGACAAAGAGAGTGCAAAACCTCAGAATCTTCTTTCCTCATTGACTTTTTCTGTGGAAATTATATGTAGCATTAGCTAATTTGGAAATTGGAATTGGAAGCTCAGATTTGCACCAGAAGCACTTCTCCATCTAAGCCAAGCTGTAATGATCATGTAGGAAAAATCTGTTTGTGAAATCCTCCTCATTATGACTCATGGACTAGAAGTTAGTGGAGATTTCAATGCTTTTAGAACTGATCTGAAAAAATTAGGGGTATTCCAAAACCCAGAGCTGTAGATGACTTTAATGTGTTTATTCATAATGGTGGATTGCTGGATCTTATTTTATATCGGTCAAAGTTTTCTTGGTGTGAAGGTAGAGAAGGGGCTGCTCGGAGATGGGCAAGATTAGACAGAACTCTTGCTGGCCCTGGCATGGTTGCTGCCAACAAGTTGAAACTGAAATATCTTCCAAAAGTATGCTCGGATCAGAGCCCCATGACAATTTGCTCAGATGATGCTTTCTCCCCATCTGGTCCTTCTCCCTTGAAATTCTTCCATATGTGGTGCAAACACAATGACTTCTAGGGTGGTGAGGGAAAGCTGGACTTAATCAGCCCATGGGGAGAGTCTTGTTGAATTTGCAGCAAAGTTGAAAAGACTTAAGCCGGTTCTATACAAGTGGAACAAAGAGGTGTTTGGGAGTGTAAACAAGATTACAAGACTTGGAAGATGAAATTCTGGCACTTGAAGTTGTATTGACGACAAATTACTCAGCTGAAGCAGAGAGACAACTGATAACCAAGAAGGCTGAACTGGATCAGTTCCTATTTCAAGAGGAAATTTTATTGAAGCAAAAATCCAGAGTTAAATGGTTGAAGGGGGCTCCAATTCCAAGTTCTTTCACTCAATTATTCAGCTACGAAGATCCAAGTCCATGATTAACAGGATGACCCTAGAGAGTGGGGAGATACTTGACTCAACTCAAGCTATTCATGATGCTGTTGTCGAATATTTTCAAGAGGCCTTGACCTCGTCTGGTACTCAACCACCCAGGGATTTGGGTTCACTCTTGAAACCTGTTGTTTCAGAAGAGGACAGCCGTTGTAGTCTTCGCAGGCCTCCATCCTTGGGAGAACTTAGAGAGGCACTAGATGGCATTCCATTGGACAGCTGCCCCAGCCCGGATGGGTATGGTTCGAGTTTTTTTGTGGAATGCTGGGATATAATTGGTATGGATTTATTGGAGGCTGCCACAGAATTTTTCAAAGGAGTTCCCCGGCACAATGCTACACTTCATTGTTTATTGTGACTATTCCCAAAGAAGAACACCCAAGGAATTTTTTAAGCCTTACCAATAAGTCTTTGTTCAATGGCTTATAAGATTTTCAAGTTATGGTAAATAGTCTCTCCCCCCTCCTACCAAGAATCATTTCCAAGGACCAAAGAGCTTTTCTGAAGGGACGAAGTATTCACGAGAACATCTTTTCAGCTCAAGAGATGGTGTAAAGTATAAACTCTAGAGTCAGAGGGTGCAATATTATGATTAAGGTGGACATGGCTAAAGCCTATGATAGGCTGGAGTGGAACTTTCATAAGTGCTGGCTGCATTTGGCTTTTCAGAGGAATGGAGGCGGCTTGTGTAGGGTTGTAAGCCAGTCAGTCTGGACCGGAAAAACTGACTAGACTGGACCGAACTTTAGACCGGTCGGTCTCGGTCCCATAAATTGTGGACCAAGACAATTCAGTACAATCCTGACGTCTATAAATTTTGGACCAAATCAAACCGAATGGACCGAACTCCTATATATATTTTAAAATTATTTTTAATAATTTAATATCTTGTTTTTATATAGTAATTATATAAGTTAATGATATAATTTTCATCAAATTTATTATCATTGACCATATAAAATATTTTTTTAATGAATTAGTTACATAATCTACATTAATAATTTACATAATTTTAATTTAGTAATTTAAATAAATTTTTTTATTAATGAATTTAATTTATTTGAAAAAATAAATAAATAAATAAATAATTGAGCCAGACTGATCGAACTGAACCGGTCCCTATGGATGTTCGGTCCGGTCCGGGAAAAATGATGGACCCATCACCCCCCCAGACTGGGCTAGACCGGACCAATTTACACCCCTAGGCTTGTGGAGGGGTGTAAGCCGGTCGGTCTAGACCAAACCGAACCAAACTTCAGACTGGTCGGTCTCGGTCCCATAAATTGTGGACCGAGACCATTCAGTCTGATCCCAAGGTCTATAAATTTTGGACAAGACTAGACTGAATGGACCAAACTCCTATATATATTTTATAAATATTTTTAATAATTTAATATATTCTTTTTATATAGTAATTATATAAGTTAATGATGTAATTTTCATCTAATTTATTACCATTGACCATATAAAATATTTTTTTAATGAGTTAGTTACATAATCTATATTAATAGTTCACTAAATTTTAATTTAATAACTTAAATAAATTTTTTTATTAATTTATTTAAAAAAATTTAAAATGATAATAATAATAATAATAATAATAATAATAATAATTGGGCCTAACCAGACTGGACCGATAGCTACCAGTTCGGTCCGATCCCTATGGATGTTCAGTCTGGTCCGGTCCATTCAAGGGAAAATGATGGATGATCCATCACCCCCCCCTTGGACCGAACCGATTTACACCCTTAGGCTTGTGTTTCACTGCATCACCTCTTCTTCCTTCTCCATCATGATGAATGACACCTATTGAGGTTTTCTCAAGTCTTCTCGTGGAGTCAGGCAAGGGAATCCCCTTTCACCGTATCTTTTTATCATTGCGGAGGAAGTGCTGAGTCACTTGATTAATTGAGCTCATGGTGAGGGTAAATTATGGGCATTTAAAATTCAAAGGGGCTGCCAGTCGATTTCACATCTCATGTATGCAGATGACTTGATTATCTTTTTAAATGGATCTAAGAGTTCCCTAAAAGCTTGTGCACTTAAAACTTATGAAGAGATGTCGGGCCAGAAAGTCAATTAAGCCAAGTCTGCCATATACTTTCTAGCATATGATTCTGCTGCTAGGAAATCAATTGGGACTCGAGTACTAAGGTTCCAAGAGGCCAAATTTCCTGTATTTATCTGGAAGCTCCAATTCACACAGGTAGGCTTACTGCTCGCCTCTTTGATCCACTTGTTATGAAGATAGAGAAGAGATTGGTTGGGTGGAAGGCTGCTCTTTTGTCCAACACTGGAAGGTCAGCACTCATCAAACATGTCCTGACCAGTTTGCCTATTCATTTACTTTCAGTTCTAGATGTGCCTGGTATTGTGATGAGTCATATTTCCAAGCTCATGGCTAATTTATTCTGGGGGAGTAAGGATGTGAAAAGCAAAAGGAAATGGGTGGCTTAGGATAGAATTTGCAAACCTGTGGACAAAGGTGGACTTGGCGTAAGGGATTTACAGGAGCTGAAAAAAAGCTTTGCACATGAAATTGGCCTGAAAATCTCTACATGAGAAATCCCTGTGGTCTGATTTTTTTTTAGGTGGAAATACTCACAACAGCAGTATCCTTCTTTTATCCTCCCAACCCGCTGTGAATCTAATCTCTGGAAATCAATACTAGGCCTTATCCCAGAAGCAAACAAGCACACTGGATGGACTCTCAATGATGGAAATGATTCATTTTGGTATAATAATTGGTTAAGCTGTAGACCGTTGGTGGAGCAGGTGGAATCCTTTTTTTTTGTTCTAATCTGCAGGTAGACGAAACCTTGAAAGAAAATGGATGGAATTTGGACATGCTCAAAAAGCTGGTTGGAGTAGAGTTGATGGCTGAAATTAGCCCAAGCAAGTCTTTCGGTCAGCGGGATTAGATAAACCGATATGGAAGCCATCTTTGAATGAACTTTTCTCAACAAAAACAGCTTGGCAAGTGTCTAGAAAAGAGGGGCAACAAGTAAGTTGGGCAAGATGGGTATGGCATAAACTGGTTCACAGCAAAATTTCTATATTTATGTGGAAAGGTCTGTACAAGGCCCTCCCAACTGAAAGTCGTATTCAAAGTCTGAATGTATCCTTGGCCTCAAAATGTAATTGCTGCTCAAGGGCTGCCTGCGAGTCCTTAGATCACATTTTGTTTGCAGGGGAAGTAGCATCAGCTGTTTAGAGTTATTTTGCTAATTTGCTGGGTCTAAATTGTAGGGTGATGAGAAGTTGGCGTGAGTTGGTCCTGTGGTGGTTCAACAAAGCATTGAGTGTGTCCCAACTCAACTGTTTGATTGGCCTTCTACCATCTACTATCAGCTGGGTATTATGGCTTAGAAGATGTAAGGCATGTATGGAAAATAAATTGGAGATAGTGGAAACAGCGTGCCACAAGATCAAAGACTTTTGCCTGAGAGGATGGGGATCATTTACAATCCAAAGTACTGAAAAAAATCCGATGAGCATGTTCTCCAACGGCTCGGAATCACAATAGCTCCTACTATAGGCCCAAAAGCCATTATTCTAAGGTGGGCCAAACCGAATCCTAGCTTTGTGAAATTAAACATTGATGGTAGTTGCTTGGGCAACACAGGGCAGTGTGGTGGGGGTGGCGTTATTCGAAGTGCAGCAGGTGATTTTGTTGCAGGCTTTTCCAAGTCCTATGGTGAAGGAACCGATAATATGGCTGAAGACCGGGCTCTATTGGACGGACTAAAGCTATGTGAAAGTCTCCAAATCAATCAAGTTGAAGTGGAGACCGTCTCCATGCTAATCTTGACGTGGTGGAAGAAGAAGGGGGGAGGTATTTAGGTCAGTTTGGGAACATTGGGAACTGATCAAGAATTGGGTTAACGGAGGAAGAGTTAGGTGCAGTTTGGATAGTGAGATGAGATGGTTTTAGTTGAAAGTTGAATAAAATATTATTTTTTAATATTATTATTGTTTTAGAATTTGAAAATGTTGAATTGTCTATTATATTTTGTGTGAAAATTTGAAAAAATTGTAATAATGAGATGAGAAGAAATGAAACACTTTCATTATCCAAATAGGGCTTATTCTCTTGAAACATATTTTTCAAGAGATCGATCAAGCGACGGATTTCTAGGCAAAACAAGGGGCAAGTGACTGCAATGGTGAATTCTTGAGGAGTTCTGATTTACCACAAGTTTTAATTGGCATGTTGAAAATAGACAAGTTGGGTTTACCAGTCCTTCGGCTCAAATGAGGTTAATTGTGTATAGAAAGTCTATAGATAGAATTTAGTCATACTTAACACCTTGTCCTGGTCAAAGGTGTATGCTGTTTTATTTCAGTTTTCTTCCGCCTAAAGTGATGGTTTTGCATCAATAAAATTCTTATTCTAAAAAGAAATCTTAGCCATCCCCTATTGATGTTTGATATGAGGTCTAACAGCATTACATTTCATGAAGACGCTTTTGCTTAGTTCCAATTTATGCCTTTAATATATGATTTCAAATTTAAACCTCTACAGGCAAACTATATGTTAAATGCAAGAGTTATATGCAAATGTAAAGGCCTTCAAATAGAATTATTCTTATATTAAATGCAGTGGGTGATTATAACAATCATCTCTCTACTCCCCTTACTCTTCACCATCCAATCACATTGTTATTGCACATTATGTAGATTGCTACTAAAAACAAAAGATAAGAACTATACATACCGGCAGAGAAATAGATGTTGCGCAATGTGAGCATCAAAGTGCTCAGTTTATGAACTTCCAAATTCTATGATTTATCTCTTTTTTCCTCTGTTTTTTTTAAATATAGCAAGACTACACTCAACACAGGTATAGAATTGCATTGTACTTAGCTTAATGCTGTGCTTTTGGTTTTCTTGAGGTTCTCTGAATTATGAATTATGAGAATCATCAGTTTTCTCATAGAATATATTCCCCATATAATTTCTGAAGTATTTCCTTTGTTCTCAGTGAGCCACCTCAATATTTTCCTAATTACCTTCTTTTTTTTTTCTATTTTATTCTTCTCTAAATTACAACACCAACATTTCCACTTTGTCCATTATGGTCATCCACTCACCCCATCTCTTACACTCTCCCAACTATTCAAACAGCCATTTGTTGCATAAAAAACCCTTTGATTTTCAATTTTCATAAGACCTTTTGATTTCGACTTCCAAAAAGACCCTAAAGGTTCCACTTTAATCATAGATACCACATAATATGACTTTTTCTTTTTTCTTTTCCTATGATAATTTAGGGACTTGTTCCCTCACATAGCGTGGGTGTGTGACTAGTTTTCAAATAAAGATAGAGCTGATACATAACCTCAATGAGCAAATTTACTTGCATTGACTCTTTTCACATCCTACATTCCAAGCTATCAGCCAAAAAGAAAATTCTCAAATGATTTTCTCTTCCTAAAGTAACCTTGATAATTAACCAAATTGCCACATTATGCAAAATTTATTTATCTTGAAGATTTTGTCTTCTGGAGAAATTAATTCCATAAGATCACTTGCCAATATCCGCATCCCTGTGTTTTTGGTACTAGATGAAAATAGCTATGAAATGAATGTAAACAAATCAGCTATTAGGAAAAGTTTATCGGATAGAATATAGTTACACTTTTATGGTCTTGTCATAACTCCACCAGTGCCCAGAATTGAAGACCAGCACATCTGCATCTCTCCACTTGTTAGAAACCCAGTCGATTTGATCCACTTTCAGAGTTACCTTCACTTCTTCTGGAGCTCCAGCTGGAGGCCGGCCCTGGACTACTAGAAATGGAGATCTGTAGTATTCAACTGTGCAATTAAAGTCATCAAACTTGAAAACCAAGAAGCCCGTATGCTTTGTAATTGGGCTCCCATTCACCTCATGGATAGAAGTCTTGTTAAGAATAACAGAGGAAAGCAGACAGAGGAGGGACTCCCAGTGGTTTCTTCCTATTGAGTCGCCAACAAAAACAATCCGCCTATTCCGCAGCTTTTCCAACATCATTCCTGCATCAAATCTGTTCTCAAGAGGCAGAAGAAAACCCCAGATAAGAATTTCTTCTTCAATAAAACCAGATATAACAAAATTCTAAGTACACAGACAATTGAGCATGATTATTGAAATTTGGAAAATGTTTTTAAACAAGACTAACCCTTAGGCAGTCTCGAAGTACCAATGAGATAGTATTCCCACCCGTTCACTCAGGATGTAATATCATTAACACTGCCAACAGAATCACCAGATTTTGATCATAATATGGCGTCCTGTCGTAGGACAATACTACCATGTATTCAGGTTTTGGGACTGTCGTAGGACAATACTACCATGTATTCAGATTTTGGGATTGCCTATAATTACTCGTTAAAAGATCACTAAGGCTGAGTTGTAGTACTAACAAATAGGAGAAGAAAACTATTACTTACCTTTAAAATGAATATACTCATAATCACCTTCTTAAAATAGAAAACGTAAAAATGGGTGGTCAAACAAGTTGATGGCTCGAGAGAGGAAACCTTAATTGCAATAGATAAGACAAAGATTCACGAGCAGAGCTAAGCTACAGAAGAAAAAACACGGAACAAGCTGTATGCCAATCAAAACCACCCCAACAAACAATAATAATGATGTCATATCATAAAAAGCAATAAACCGAATTAAGGTCCAAAGAGTAATAAAAAAAATTACATTTTCTTAACTACAGCCGGGAAAACAGAATCTGAGACGAAGTTACTTTGGTCATAAACTATGTGTAAATACCAAATTACAAACTCAAAATTTACATTACGAACTAATATTACTGGAAAGTTAAAGTTTAAAACAGGGAAAAACAGAAAGTGCAAATACAAATATCGTGAAATCTCCATTCGGTTCCGAAGAAACTTTAGACGCCTGGCGTTCACAATGAGTCTAATCATCTACGTAGTTTATCTCGGGCAAAATCTCAATCTTTGGAAAGCAAACCAAACGCGACATTCGAGTTTTTTTAATTATTAATTTATCTAACTTTTCCCATAAACCAAAAAAGAAACTTGACACAGAGAGAGAGAGAGAGAGAGAGAGAGAGAGAGAGAGATGAAGATACATATAACCTGGGCAAGTTGCAATCTTTGGGCTGCCAACGCCACTTGGTATAGAAACTATCAGGCCTACCATTCTCATTGCACCTAAAACCATTATCCAAGAAAGAGCAGTTCTGTGACTGATAGAGTGGATAGCTCTCATCCCAAACCCAGTTTCCATCAAAAACATCGCACCCATCACCACCTTCATCAAGAAATTCACGTCGTACATGCACATTGGCTGATGATGATGAACCGTTCCAGGTGAATCCACGACCAATACTGAAGTAATCCAAGTTAAAAAAACAGCTAACGAAGAAGAGGGTGGCCAGGAAGAAGGCGATAATACTTAGAGAAGGCTCAAGAGGGCTCAAGCGCCTAAATTTCTTCAAGAAATCAAAGTGGGTCATTGTGTTTTCTGGGTCCTGTGAAGCTGTGTTCTTTGCCATCTCGTTGAGTGAAAGATTAAAGATTCACAGGCGTGCTGTAGAATGGTCCAAAGGGGGTTTACCAGTGGGTGAGAGAGAGAGAGAGAGAGAGAGAGAGAGAGAGAGCAGGTGGGGTCTTGACAACAAGAAAGCATTAATGGCTAAACCGCTTTTGCATTATATATAGCAAGAAATGAAAACCTTTGAGACATTCAAAACGTTTCATCAAACTGGTTTTTTAGAATCAGAGTAAGGGAGAATGTAAGTACTCATCAATTGGGTCAGTAAGATACAGGTAATTCAGCAAAAATGGTTTAGATACGTGTAGGTCTATTTCGGGTAAAAGATATTATGATCTTTAAAGACCCAAAAAACAGGAAAAAGAAAAAAGCCCCTCAAAACCTTAGTACCCCAAATCTTGGATTTAACACAAGGCAATTAGTATTTTGTGGTGGTATTGTTATCAAAAAGATATTGAACGAACTTAACCTTGAATACCGTCACTGAAAGGTGCCACCGCTAATGTATAGTTTTCAGAGAGAGAGAGAGAGAGAGAGATTTATGTTTCTGCTTGATGGTGGCGTGGACGACGGAAGTGTGTAATGAAACGGGACTGAACTTGGGCCTCGACAAGTCAACAATTATGACAGGTTTGTAGAGTTGAGATGAATTGAGTTGAGTTAAAAGTTAAAAATTAAATAAAATATTATTAAGATATTATTTTTTAATATTATTATTATTTTAAAATTTAAAAAAATTAAATTATTTATTATATTTTATAATATAAATTAAAAAAATTATAATAATTAAATAAAATAAATTGAGAGGAATTGAGAAATCAATTTTATTATTGAAAGTGATGATGAACTAGGTGAGAGAAGAATAAATATTAAAAAATTCTATTAGTAGTATTATATTATACACTTATTGTTTTTTTATTTTATTTAGTAAACATGTGATATAAAGTTATTAAGTAGAAGAATTCTAAAAATTAATAAAACTAAATAAACCATATTATTTATTAGATCAATAGTACGTCACCAAAGTTTTAAACAAAAATTTTAGATTCTAACCCCTTAAATGACAAATATATAAAATTATTTAAAATACAAACATCAAAAAATAAAATTGAAAGTTATAAAATTTAAAATAAAAAAGAATCACTTAAGAGAAAATAATTTATAAAATTTTAAGATACGTAGATCTCTTTATTAATAATCTTTCTTTATAAACTTGAAAAAAAAAAAGTCTAATATTTTTTTAACTAAAAGATTTGACTTGAAAACACTCCTTAAGGCCAAAGATACATTTATTTTTCTATATTTACAGACATGAATTGTCCAAGCACCTCACAGTTCTTTTAAAAAAAATGAATAAATATAGTACCCACACAAAAATTAAATTTTTTTAATAATAATTTTTACTTTTTTTTAAAATAATTATACAGCACTTACAAAATCCATGACTCTTTTTTCCGTGTCCATTATGCGTGATTTTCTTAAATCTTTATCTTTTTGTCTCTTTCATTTATTTTCTCGCTTTTCTCTCTTTTTCATAATTATAATATCAAATGTAAGGGATGACTTGAGATTGAACATAGAAAACCTTTATTCAATCATGAATCCATAAATATGTTGATATATTTTTTGTACTTGGAATTGCATTTAAAATATCATTTTTATATTTATATAAATAGCAAAAACTATTCTATGTTAAAAAAAAAAAAAATGTATGCATAAAGTGTTTGTACTTTTTTAAGATATTTTTCATTTTAAATGAAAAAAAAAATATGAATAATGCTACATATAGTTTTAGGATACGCAAGTCACGCATACTCTTATTGAAAAAAAGTGAGGTCCGTTATTAAAAAAATAATTTTTTTAAATGAGTTCAATATTTATCTATTTTTTTCAAAATGAGTTAGCGAAACTTACACATTCTGGTATTGCAAATATCATTTCTAAAAACATATTCTACTCCATTTTTAAAGCTCAAAGATTTTGGCTTGAGATCATTTTAAAAAACCAATAGATACATTTTTGTATTATGACGATAATGCGTGATTTAGATCTTTCTTTCGAGTCTCTTCAATCGTTTTCTTACTATTTCTATTTTCCCTCTTTCATACTTATATATCTTCAAAGATGAGCCGATTTTTAGATTGAAAAAAAATAAATAAATAAATCCTTGTTTGAAATTAATTATGATGTCTTACCATATACATAGATGTTGACATATTTTTTTGTATTTGGGACTGTGATTAAATTATCTTTTTTTATATGAATAGAAATAGAGAATATATATCAATATTCGGCTCTCTCAAAATGGCATTCGTCACTATAAGAAAAACAACAATTTTGATTATTAATAGTCTTTTTATTACTATAAATTGATCACAAAATATCATTTTTCTTGTATTGCGTGCAATTTACTCATTTGCACGTTCTCGACCATGACTCACGGCCCCTAATTTCTTTCACAGCTTGTATCTCTTACCTTACCTAAAATTTGAAACAATAAATAAATCGTTTGAGCATGAGAATGAGAAAAGGTGAGAGCACTAGTCGCTTGGTGGAGACGATACAGGTTACCTACGGCCAAAAAATGGATATTTTGAAATGGAAATTGAATAAAATATTATTATTATATTATTTTTTTAATATTATTTTTATTTTAAAATTTAAAAATATTGAATTATTTATTGTATTTTGAAATGAGGATCTTTAAAAGAGTTAATTGGAAAAACAATATCTAATTTCTCACTTTTTATAATAACATTTGCTACTCATCATCCTCACATACTACACTTATTTTTTTAAAATTTACTTTCTTAAACTAATTAGATTATTCTACTCATTATCCATATTACACATTTGGTAAGAGAAACAAAAGGTGTTGTGTGTGGAGATAGTGAATAGAATTTTTCTTTTACAATTTAAGATTTCTGCTTTTATGTTTTATAAAATTGGTACTTGAATTTAATATATTTAAGATTTAGGGCATGTTTAGGTAATGAAATGGGATTAGAATTTTTTGAATAGTAGTAAAATAGTTTGTGTAATAGGTGTGAAAATAGTTTTAGTTAAGATATTTTATTGAGTTTTGAAAAATGAGAGAGAAATGATTTATAATATTATAAAATTAAAATATTTTTAGAATATTATTTTTGTTTTGAAATTTGAAAAAGTTATATTATTTTTTGTGTCTTGTTTAGAAGTTTAGAAAACTTGTAATGATTAGATGAAAAACTAAAGAATTGAAATTTAAAAAATATTTATATTTAAGTGGTATTTAGAAAGAAAATTATGAAAAGTTTTGACATAACATGAGATCATCTTACTTCCCAAATAAAATCCTAAGCATCTCTATCAATCTCTTGTTAGAAAACTTATTAGAGGTCAAATGTCAATTTTTTATTGACTGACATGTGGCACAAATGTAATCCTTCTATTAGTATTCATGGAAGAAATCATATAATTGCAAATTTTTTTAAGTTCATATATCAATTTTGCAAATATTAATATTGTTGGTTTCCATGTGGAAACTGGTATGTGAGCAAGACATCGAGAAACAGAGAGTTCACTCAACCTAGCACTCGAGTGAAACTCAACCAGTGAGTTCGCTCTAGTCTCGCTCAATAATGGGTTCGAGCGAGATATAAATCCTAATGTTCACTCAAGCTGCACTTGACACATTGCTTGAGCCAATGTTCATTGGCTATTTACTCGAGGCGTGCCAGACAAGCCTCTCAAGTGAAGGACGTATTTTTGCTATATTAGGATTTCGAGCGTAGTTTATATATATATGTGATATTTTGACTTATTGAATACGACTTTCAACATATTTTGATAGTGACCGATTGTCAAGTGAGTACATATTATGTAAAAGAGTAAAAAGCCCTAGAGAGTGTGAGTTGAGAATGAGTGATTGTAATCTCTTATGAATTAATAAGATTTTTTAGTTTTGTGGACATAGGAAATTTTTCGAACCATGTAAATTGTATGTCATGTGCTTGATTGTGTGCTTGTTTACATTGGTTGCCATCATTGGTGTGTGTGTGTGTGTGTGTGTGTGTGTGTGTGTGTGTGTGTGTGTGTGTTTTGCATAACAACTGGTATCAAGAGCCAAGGTCGGATCTAAAGGAAAATGATGGCTAGAGACAAAGTGAAAGCACTCGGGATCGAGAAGTTCGACAACACTGATTTGGGTACTGGAAGATGTAGATCTAGGACTATTTCTATGGGAAGAGACTCCATCTTCCACTGTTGAGAAATAAGTTGGAGAGTATGGATGATGCTGAGTGCATCCTGTTAGATTGACAGGTTCTGGGGATTGTTTAGTTGACCTTATCCAGAATAGTGGCACACAATGTCTGTAAGGAGAGAATAACGATGGATCTAATGGCAGCTTTGTCAGGTATGTATGAAAAGTTGTCGGTGAATAACAAAGTGCACCCGATGAAGAAATTGTTTAATCTGAGGATGTTAGAAGGTATGTCTATGGCCCAACACTTAAATGAATTCAATACGATCAAAAATCAAATGTCTTCTGTAGGGATTGAGTTTGATAATGAGATCAAAATGTTGATTATATTGGCATCGCTTCGAAATAGTTGAAATGTCATTAGGATGATGTGAGTAGTTCAATTGATAAGATGAAACTGAACTACAAAGACGTACATGACATGATCATTGTTGAAAAGGTACGTAGAAGAGACTCGGGTGAGTTTTCAGGTTCGGGATCGTCCCTAAATGTTGACAATCAGGGCAGAGGACATGACAAGTTAAGCTCCAAGAGCAGGGGGAAGAGCAAAATGACATCTAGACCACAAATCACGTGCTAGAGTTGTGGCAAGCCGGGCCACATCAAGAGAAACTGCATAAATCAAGAAAGTGTTGGGGGTGATGTTGTGAATGTAGTGGTTGAAGAAATACATGATGTCCTAACTCTTGTAGTGCATAGTCCGATTGATGATTATATGTTGGATTCAATAGCTTTGTTCCATAGCACCTCTCATTGAGAGATCATGCAAAATTATGTTGCTGGTGATCTTGGAAAGATGTACATAGCTGGTGGAGAGGCATTGGATGTAGTGAGAGGGGTGATGTGCTCATTACACTTCCAAATAGAGGCATGTGGATTTTACAGCAAGTCAGACACGTTCCAAATTTGAAGAAAAACATGATCTCTATGGAACAACTTGATGGTAGCAGTTATGTAGTAGCGTTCTCTGGAGGAGCTTGAAAAATCACTAAGGGTGCGCTGGTCTTAGTGCATGGTAAGAGACCTAACTCTTTGTATTTAACATCAGGGTTCAATAATGTGCAAGGAAATACAATAGTGCAATTAGGCAAACTTGATCGCGTGAAACATATGAGGAAGTTAAAGGGAGTCAGTTTTGTCGTTCCGCATGTAAGCCTGGGAAAGTTGGTTGAGGTTGCCAAAATCGGTTCGAGACCGAATACTCCTAGTGCAATGGAAGTTGTGAGTCGCTCAATGGATGTGCTGACTAAGAGGTGATGTACGTGAAAGACTGAAGTGGGGCTCGACTTCAGTTCATCTTCAGGCTTGAAAACAGAAACTGTGAGTTGTAGAGATAATATGGCTTGGCTAGAAATAGTGGCTGGCATGTGGAGATCCAGTCTCCAATTGGGAGATTGTTGAGTTGCATATGAAGACTAGTTTGTGGGTAGGAAATCAAGAAACAAATAGTTTGCTCAACTAAGCTCAACCTGGCGCTCGAGTGAAGCTAAATCTATGAGTTCAATCGAGTCCCACGCGACAGTGGAATCGATCAAAACACAAACCTTAGTGTTCACTCGAGCTGCGCTCGACACACTGCTTGAGCCAATGTTCATTGGCTGTTTACTTGAGGCATGCTCGACACGCCACTCAAGCGAATGACGTATTTTTACCATATTAAGATTTTCAGTGCCATTTCTATATATATATATATGTGTGTGTGTGTGTGTGATATTTTGACTTGTTGAATATAACTTTCGGCATATTTTGAAAGTGAACAATTGTCAAGTTAGTAGTGTATATTGTGTGAGAGAGCAAAAAGTCCTAGAAAGTGTGAGTTGAGTGATTGTAATCTTCTCTGAATTAATAAGATTTATGAAGCTTTATAACGTAGGCAATTTGCCGAACTAAGTAAGTTGTGTGTCATGTGCTTGTTTACTTTGGTAGCTATGTTTTTGTGTGTGTTCTCCACAACAAAAGCTTGGGTCTCAAATTATAAATAGTAAAATATAATTACGGATTTTGCAATTTACATTCTTTAAAAAGAAAACCTCAAGTTTTAAATTCAAATCTTGAATAAAACAACAAGTATTTTATTATATATATCAACATGATATTCTTTAATCTTAGTATTTATTAAACTCAACATATTTTAAATAAATGTCAGGATCTTTTAAGAACTTAAGAAAGGGCCTTTTGTCGTTTTTGCTAGTAATACGTACCCTTGTTTGGAATTCGACGTATTGAGAATGCATGATTTGTAGCTGGCTTTTAGGTTTTCACTTGGTTGGCCCTAATTCTAGGCTCGAGATACGAAGTTAGGACTATTAACATTTTTAAGTTAGAATAACTAATTGAAATAACTATTTTTACAACTCAAATTTAAACGAATGATAGTTCTATAAATTTTTAATTTGAAAAAAAAAGTTTAATATTTTTATAAAGTCTCCCTATTAAATTGGTCGATTTAATATAAATTAATCTATAGTTCTTGACCAAATTCTAAGTTCTAAAATAGAAAAAGAGATGGACACATAAAATTTAATTCTATAATATTTATTGAGTATTTAATACTGTTCGAACAATTTACACTAACAACTATAAATGTTGTGTGGTTTACTTCATGTGTCTCTCACACAAACTAAACTCCAGAGTTTGGTCAATAACTTACGTGCATATGTAGAGCACACATATGTCAAACTAGGTGAAACTATCTAGATTTATTTAAAAAAAAAAAAGGTGGGGGAAAAAAACCAAGACGCCCGAGATGAAGGAGGCCAAAAGGGTAAAGGGGAAGACTACTCTATCTCGTGAACAACTTGGAAGAACAAAAAAAGAAAAAAAGGTGATACAAAAGAGAAAAGAAAAATAAAAGAAACCCATATAAGATACATAACTTGAGAATAAAACCAAGATGATGGAAAAGGATGAAACAGGGAGGGAGAAGTGTAGCAGCTTGAGCAACACAACTTCCAC
This sequence comes from Carya illinoinensis, assembly GCF_018687715.1. Classification (NCBI taxonomy): domain Eukaryota; kingdom Viridiplantae; phylum Streptophyta; class Magnoliopsida; order Fagales; family Juglandaceae; genus Carya; species Carya illinoinensis. The sequence continues at coordinate 26,419,780 of NC_056758.1, forward strand.
AAAAATCTATAAAACTCTATTCTCAACTTTATTTCTTCACTATTAATAAAAGAATTTCTTAACTTTTTACGTCCAAATATCTAAACCTAGTCAATTGGTCCACTTACATTGATTTCTCGAAATCAATAGCATCAATCTTTTTGTTTAGACAATTTTCTTTTAGCCAAAATCATTGTGTCCGCCTTTATCTTGCACCTACATGTAAAGAAAAGTACTTCGAGTGATCCTAGCTAGTGAAGAGATGTCTTAGTTAGTAATTGTGAGAGGGGTGTGTTTAGTTAGTGAAGCGATCTCTCATATTAGCTCACTACAATTAATTACTATTTATTAATTTTTATTACTATTTATTATTTTTTCACTATTATTTACAGATTATTTAAGATTAGATCAACATTTAAACATAGTCTTGTTAGTAAACATTATGAGAGTGTAATATTCAAATAATTTAGAGTGCGATGGATCTTAACCCTTCAATTGCTTTCCTATCCAAGATTACAGAGCGGGAAATCTTTTTCAATAGTAACAATTGATTCAAAAGAGAAATGATGCTCTTCGAAATAGGGGACTTCAACAGTATTTTTTTACTTAACGATTAATAAATAAAGTATTTTTTAATAATATTATGAATTTTCTTTTTTTTTTTAAATATTTAAAAAATTAAAAAAAAAAAACATTAAAAGAACTATTATGGGGATCGGATCCATGTGTGGCTGTAGAGCCACTTTATTCAAAATTGGCATAACCCTATGTCCCTGTCGACTACGACCCCACAAACATTAGGTGATTGCTAGCCCGCATAATCCATCTACCTCACCATTTATTTAAATTTTGTTCTTGACATGAGAGCTACATGAATCTTTTTAGAAAAGTGTGGAGCACTGGAAGCTTTGTGACATTCATTGCATGAAAGCTCTTGGCCCTTGGATCGGTTTACCTATCCTAATTAAGGCTATTGAGTAGAAAATCTTCTTCAATTGCATGAACTCGTTCAGAATTGCTAGCTGCAATATCCTACAACTAAAATGAAACCCTAGGCAAGCAGCCTTTTCACATGAAGACTGTGAACCAAACCACCTTCACGTGAACATGAATGATCTCTTAGATCATGTAGAACATGAGATCCGGATTATTCCGTTTGTCGAAAACTTGCACTTTTGTGTTTTTTACAGACAAATTTATAAACTTATAATAGTGATCTAAAGTACAAAAGGTAAAGACCTTACATTAATTCCCATGAACCCTGCCATTCTTGTTTCTTTCTTTTTTATCAAATCTAAAGTCATGAAATTAAACTGAAAATCTTCTAGGGATAAAGTAGATGACACTAATTACTTTGGTGCTATGAAAAGGATCATCGAGGTCATGGCCAACATTAGTTTATTTTGTGAATGGGGGTGGCCTTTAGATTTCATTCCTTTCCCACTTCATTCCAACCATAACCTGGTGAGTAGTTCAACGCTAAAATACCTAAATAAAGATGTAGTGTGCCTACTTACCCAAGAACCAAAAATTACAGAAAATTCAAACAGGATATTAAAAAAAAAAAGATCAGTAAAAAGTTATTCCCAATAGCTATGATTGCCATACTCAAAATGATTTGAAAGCAGAATGGAATTTAGGAGATCATGAAGCCTTTTCCCGAAGAGATGCCAAGAAAATTAGCCAAAACGAACATAATATACTTGACGTGGAAGTGGTGGCTATATATCCTGTCCTTGTGAGTGAAATGTCTTACAAATTATAATGTTATTCTCTCATTTTCCAATATATATATAAACGCATTCAAACAAAAGGTGCGGAGGACGGTGATCGATTGATGCGATATTGAGATGTGGGGACTACTGCAATAAGGCCACATGCCATCAACCATGTGTCATTCAATGTTCATTTCAATGTCAAATCTGTGGTTGTTTTCTGGTTTCTAGAAGCTTGCACTGAATATGTAAAATAATTTAAAAATTTAAAAAAAAAAAAAACAAAAAAAAAAAGTAGCTTAGGATCAGCATTCCATGTCACCAAGATTATCTTGAAATATGGACAAAAGATGCCAATAATAATAATTGTTGTCGATTAGCTTTTTGAAAAACATAAAAAAAAAAAAAAAAAAAAAAAAAAAAAAATGGCATATTGTTATAAAACTAATTAAAAGAGAGAGTAAAAGATAAAGAGAGAGAAAGAAAGTGAGATGAAAGAATGTGTAAAATTTTATATTGAATATTTTGAATAATATTTATTTATATAGGAGTATAAATGAGGTCTTGGTAGTCGTAATTAACAGTTAATGATGGTCAATTATGATGACTACGGGTGGTCAATTATGACGATTACGGACAGTCATAATTGACGACTAAAAACATTATGCTAAATTTAAAATATAAATTTAATTAATGTTATAAATTACAAAATAAATATATTCATAACGTTAAACCAGATGAGCCCTTCCAATTCATAGCTTACAGGCGAAAGTATATGTGGCAGAGAGCTAAAGAGATTCATGAAACCAGCTGCATGATTTAACTTATATCATAAACAGTAAATAAAAATATTGATTTGGTTAAATTAAGGGATTAATTCTCTCATCATTAACAGTAAATCGACCACTCTATTTTCCAATTATATAAACTCTACTGTACACATGAATTTATTATATCCAAGTGATCAGTAATGAATATGAACATATTTACAACTGTATAAATTAATTTTCTAAATATACATAACTTTATGGAAAATATTATTTTTATCTATAAAATTTATCGACAAAACTCACTGATTAAGTTGTTACTTAATGCCTAATGAAGTATTTTTTTTTTTAATGAATTTGTGATTTTTTTATATTTTTTAAAGATGTACGGCCTTGTTTGGTTAACTAAAATTAAAAATCTCATCTCATCTCAATTTATCATTACACCTTTTTCAAATTCTCATATAAAATATAATAAACAATATAATTTTTTCAAATTTTAATACAAAATTAATATTAAAAAATTATATTATAATAATATTTTATTTATTATTATTTAAAACATCTCATCTCATTTGTATAACTAAATGTAGTGTTTAAAAAAATATTTAAAAAAAAAAGATTTTTACTGTTCGGTGAAAAATGGAAATTCTCGATGAAAAAGAATCTTGTATAGGTGTAGCATCGCCCCTTTTTCTTTCCCTTTATTCTATGTTCTCATTGATTTCATTGGAGTTTTAATTTTTGTAAAGGTCAAGACTGTTCCAGGGGCCCATACACCAATAATTTTGTTATCCCGTGGGGTTTGAGTTCAATGTGATTCGTTATGTTTCGTTACGTAAACGCCTCATATTTAAATAAAATATTATTTAAAAATATTATTTTTATATTAAAATTTAATTATTTATTTTATTTTATATAAAAATTTATAAAAATTATAATAATTAAAATGAGACGAGAGCAAAAATTCACGTGTCAAGACGAAAAAATATAAAACATTGGACCGCTTGTTATTTAAATTATCATTTTCTTTTTTGAGATTGGTCAAATCATGGAAACGATTCCAGTGCAAGCAATATCTACCTAAAAAGATTATACATGTGCCTTATTTACGATGTTATGATCAATCACAAAGCAATATGTATCTGACTGAATCTAGCAACCATATATTTTAAAAAGATAGAAAATAAAAAATAATTAAATAGTAACAAAATTAAATAATCAATGACCAAAAAAAAAAAACTTGAAAAACCTTTTCCCTTTCTCCAAGGAATTTGCCTTGGATGACTTTGCAATAGTATTATATACAGATATAAATTATGCAAACATTACATATTTTTATTGAAAATGAGTAATATTTATTGTTAAAAAATTAATTTTTTTATATAATATTTATATTTATTATTATTTTTTTAAATAAATATGTGATAATTATATATAATTTTTCTTTTATAGACAAATACCATGTTATCATTGGTTATTACGTGACAAATACGAGATATAAGTTGCGGAGATCATATTGATAACTCTGCCAATCCCAAGAGTCAAATAATAGTTTTTGAAATAAGAAAATAACAAAAAGTTTAGTCACATGTTGGATAAATTAAAGTGGACGTATTGAATCTTATAATACAACTGCAAATGGCTTTGTTGGCAGACTTGGCAGGTCACAGACTCACGGGTATAATATATTTCTTGAAGTTAGTGATGAATGGAAGTTAAATAAAATATTATTTTTTAATATTATTATTATTTTAATATTTAAAAAAAATAAATTATTTATTATATTTTATATGTAAATTTTAAAAAATTATAATAATTTAGAACATTCTCATTTGTTTGACTGAATTTATTTTTAAATTTAATTAATATCAACACTTCTTTATATTTGTCTATTTTATTTAAATTCAATCTCCACATTAAATTAGTTATTCATTCTCTATATAATAATAAAATATTATTAAATTAATATTTTTTTAAAAAATTTATTTTTGTCATATTTTATAATTCTACCAATTTAATATTATTAATAATTAAATTAATATTAAAAAAATATTTTCAAAAGTCATTTAATCCTTTAAAATGGAAGTGTAGAATATTTTAATATTTTAATTGTTGAAATAAAAATGTAGAAATAAAAGTGTAAGAGGAAGAAAGTAATATTTTAATTTTTGGTGAATAAAAGTGATCTTCCATCCTTAGCTCATGACTGTAACAAAAATATAAAATATTTTAAATTTGCTTAATCCAATGTAAGTTTTTTCAAATTTTAGCCAACATCCAAGCCAATGAGGGTACTCTAAATGAGATGAATTGAAAAGCCTATTGCATCCAAACCCAGCCAAAAGAAGAGAAAAGGCAACATCAAGAAGCCATTGTAAAATATATATATATATATATATATATATATTTTGAGATATGATAGTTACAGTATAAATACGCAAGTGTCGTATAATCATTTTAAAAAAATTAAAAAATACGAAACTCACGTAAAAAAAAATTAATTTTTTAATAGTGAATTCTGCTCTTTTTCAAAGTGCCTATATGACACTTGCACATTCCATGACTATATGGCATTGTTCATGTATTAATTAAGACATGCAATGACCCATCCAGAATTTGTTCCCCTTCGCCTGGTATCCCCTCGTGTCTTGTATTAACATTGCAACAATATTTTTCCATACTAACTAAACATATCAGATCAGTTTTCATTTAATTCCTTCAAAGCAACATTCCACAAAAGATTGAATAAGATAGGCAGTTGTCCCAGTAAAATTAATGAGGAAGTTGAGAGGGATCCGTCTATGATGCAGGAAAAGAAAAAAAAGAAAAATGGCAGATTGAACCAATCCAAATGCAACAGAACAAATCTTTGATGATCATTAGACGTTAACAGATTGATCAAGGGAGTATATATCTATCTATCTAGCTTTGCCATTCATAAGCCACATACACCACACACTACAAAATTTTTTATTTTTTAAAATTTTATTTAGTTTTATTCTTCTTAAAATAATTGAATTCTTCTACTAATAATCTATATACCACACATTTGATAAGAGAAAAAAATTAAAAAAAATAACAAAAAGAGTGATATGTGGTGTATGAGACTTATAAATAGAATTTTTCATATCTAATCTATCCAAGAAGATGAAAAGTCATGCCTCAGCCTGGAGTGTTGATGCCTGCTTCCAAAAGGGTTTTCATAGCACATTAGATCGGTTATCCTTTTTTATAAGTTGGGAGCAAAATTGAATATCTACATCAGAGAAAATTACAAACATTGAAAGTCTGTTGCAGCATTTTCAGCCAACAGTGTTAAAATGGAAAAACTTCCGTTTATAATATGCAGTACCAGAACATTATGAATGCAGCAATGCCGCTAAGGATACACAGTCTGTCTAACCTGCTTTCATTTCTTATCTTCTCCTCTTTTAACTCGCTCTGCACTTTTGAGTATAAATGACAAGACTCTAGAACTTCACTGTAATTTTTGCTCCTACGGCAGCTTAGTGCTTCTTTCAGGATAAGCAAACTGTTCCTTCCATTAACATGGGCACCCTCCATGTCTTCCAACTGCATGCTTAGCTCAGTTAACTTGAGAGTTGTCTGAACGCCATCTCCCTCAGTATGGGTCACTCTGAATTTCATACTAAGGATGCATTCCACAACTTGACATGGAAGAATGTCTTTGGCAGGAAGGACAGATCCAAAGCGTAACACAAAATCCTTGTCTGTTGGCCAATGCCTTTGTCCACCAAGAGGGCTCCAGCTAGCAAGATTAGCAGCTTGATTTATTTTACTGTTCACAACAATCCAGCTAAGCCGGAGTCCATCACGAAGCTCCCGCCATAGCTTTCCATCTTTCCTCTCTCTTTCGATAGATGCAATTCGTGGCAGACCATCAGAAACAGAAAGTTTAACCTCACCATCATTCTCATCATATCTATCTGCATAGTTTAGAAGATCAATCCGAAATGGGCAATTGTAAAACCAACCATCAAAGCCATTTGCATTTGGAATGCCCCAAAGAACTTTTGAGCAAATTATTTTATCTTTGTAGCTGATATCCACAAGGGAAACAAAATCTGAGGGCAAAACACTTTCAAATTCGTCTGTGTCACCATAGTATTCAGCCTCAGTCCATTCTTCAGGGTACTCAGGATAGTTGATCCACTGGTTCTCAGAGACTTCCTTGTTCACAATAAGGGGAAAACAATCTGCATAGAACTTTCTGAATCCACCGATGGATGATATTAAACTTTTGACATCTTCCCTATTGGTTGAAGGCCACATAGAAGAACACACATTTTCCCATAATTTTTCTTCTTTTGATATAGAACAGAATGATGCACAAGCACAGGCTGCACTTGCCAAAGTTTGACCATCAAGACGCCTTAATATATCATAGCAGAGATCACTGCTCAATGATGCCATACTCTCTACAGGTGCAAATGACACAGCCATAGACCTCTGATCATCAGAGGAACAAGTTAAAGATAGAATACAAGTTCACTTGATAATAACAAAGTAAGAGAGATGTGTGTTTCAAGGCATTTGCAATATGGTTTGACATCACCATCACCTTTTTTTCAGCGAAAAATCCAACATATAAACTCTCTTAAAATGTATCACTTGCACAGGGCCTTTATTTTCTCTTGGTACACAAGTTAATTAATACAGTTGCCACTGCAATTATTCCCCTAAAAGTTTCAAATAATAACAATAAACTAACAAAAATAAGGATAATAACGGCAATAAGCAGAAGGCTTGTTGAGGTATTCTATATTCAAGAACATATTTCTCAATTACTCCACATTCCATAGCATCAAGCATGGCCGGCCTTAAAACTGACAATTTATTTTCAGATACGGTACTCTCCTCCTACCTACCATATTAGTTTTTTTTTTATAAGTAAACCTACCATATTAGTTAATTGTCATTTTCCTGCATAATAGCAAGTTAAGACAAGTATGTAAAGGTATTTAATTTTTATCTAGAAAATCAACCAACTTTGGTTTAATTTGAATAGAGGATTTTAATATTTTGAGCATTGATGCACAATATTCAGTAAAGTGCCACAATTTAATTTTAAATCCTTTTACAACCTACTCCAATCTATAGCTTCTAAGCAACATTGATAACAGTACACCTGAGCCTCCTACAATTTCAATTTTGACCTGGATTTGGGTCAAAATGGACTTAATTGGCTTTTTCAATGAGACTGGATCCAAAAATCTGAAAGAAGTTGGATACAGAAAGATTCAGTAGTAACATAGTTGGGCTAAGTTTTACAAGATCCAATAAGATATTTGGTTATATTTAAACAGAGTCTAGTAGGAAACTTCTCCTAAACTAAAAACTAGCATGAGTATTGAGGACAAGGCACTTGTTTCTGCTACCTCCAATGGTGTCATTGGAAGACTTAAGAAAGGAATTTCCTTTATTTAACTGAAAGTGTAAATCATAAGATTGCATTCATTTTTGTGAAGAAAGTTGAACACAATTGCTAATTTTGTGATTGTAAACTACCTGTAGTTTGTCTACATGAAAACAAAAGCTCAGATATGATAAATATATGTGTCTAGATTAAAAAATTATAATACACCATATGACCGTGTTCATTTATCTACATTTTGAAAGTATCACAAGTACAAGTCAAAACCCCAACTAGTAACCAAAACAAGAACAAGTCTGCAAATCTTTTCTTTTTCATTTTCACGAGACACTTTTTAGCTTCAACAAAAGTTTAAAACTCAAAACATTTGTATTAGCATGCAAACCTAGGCTAAGACTAAGTATTGCACTAGATGCTTAGAAAGCCCTCATAAAATTTTTGAGAATGTCTACAGACACAGAGATTACACAAAAATAAACCCACAAACTGATGTGACTTCACGTGATGCGTTAGATCTACTTTACATTAAAAATAACTTTACAATCTGACGTACTGCATTAAGCCACATCAGCTTGTGGATTTATTTTTTTGTAATTCCTTTATGGTGAAAGTATTTCTCAAATTTTTTTATTGGAGAAAACCCTCATCAAATTTCTCTCACACATTTATCAAAAAGAGTAAAACAATAGAATAACTGTACTATAAGTGATTTAAGTATTAGAAGCAACTAAGTTAAATGCTTGATGAATTTTTTTCCAGAAGATCAAGAATGCTTCCAAAAAAATGGCACCAATACTTGGGGACTTCTCCATAAGTCGGTATTAAAATTTTGTGTATGGCATTTTACATGCATGGGGAAGCAGTCAGAGATACACTGTTATTACATTCTGATTCAAAGAAGAAATGTTCCCAACATCGATACCAAGAAAAATCTACTAGAAACCCATCTAAGAGATCAAGCCTCAGTCCATAATGCCTCAAGTGAATTGAATAGTATTTATTCTTGACAAAACTATAAATAACGATATGATGTATTAGATAATAAAACCGTGCAAGAAATGGAAACAAATTCTAAAACAACAAAAAAGGGGGGCCAATTTAGAAGCTGACAGCTTTTGTTCTGCGACTAAAAACCAACATCCAAAGAATAACCTAGCAAGTAAACTAGGCATTCATCCTTTAAAGAGAGAAAAAAAAAAAAATACAAATACAAACGCAATTCATCTCAAAGGAGAACTATAAACACCTCTCTATGGAAGATCATATGATTTTTTTTTTTGGGGGGGGGGGGGGGGGATGGGATGTAGCAGCAACATAACAAATGCTTGCTACCTGGACTTTCTAAATTACTCTTCTTCCTCTTTTGCTGTCTCTTTTTTTACTGAATATGAGCATTCAGATTTTACAAAAACAAAAACCTCAAACAAATGCGATTTCAAGTTATTAATTCAAGAACAAAAAGAAAACAAGTGCCACTGGGAGAATTTTACAAATACAGGATACCTAATTCAATTCATTCACATGGTAGAACCAACCACTGAGAGAGAGAGAGAGAGGCACCTCATAGACTAGCGAACTGAGGAACTGAAACGGGAAGACCCAGAGGAGGGAAACGGAGAAGAGTTGGGGAGGAATTTAAGGGAAGGACGAAGATCTGAAAGCGAATCCTTTGGGATATTGATTGACTAGATCATGAAAGTCGTATGGAGGGTTGGGTTTGTCCGTTAGTTTAAGGGTCACTTTCGACCGGTCCCAGAAGCTTTGTTCTCGGGTGGTGTGCTCTGTTTTGTCTGTTACCTTGGCTCGCCACGGTGCTATAGCTAGACATTGTGACTTCCCATCTTTGCTTCCCCGTCTCCGGTGATCTTTTCTGCTGTGATATTTCATCCACCACACAACTCTCGCCACGTCATCAGATACAGGTCATTGTGTAACCCAACTTGTCTAGATATTTCTGGTACCTTTTTTTAATTTTTTTTTTTTTTTTTTTGCTTTTTAAATCGGCATATTAAATTGCATTTTCCTTTTGGGGTCAGATTTCAAATTTTTAATGAACGGTGAAAATTGAAAAACATTAACGATATATTAGAGAGATAGCTGTAAATTGAGTAATGTTTTGCGGAATTTGTTAGTGTTGTACAGTTTTTTTTTTAAATATAGTCTATTATTAAAAAATTTATTTTTTTAAAAAAATAATGTTATACTCTATACTCTCATCTTATTTTTATCTCACTATATAAGATATGACATATTTATTATCATTTAATGATAAATAATCATCTAATAAAAGATTATATAATAATCATAAATGTGTCGTATCTTATATAATATGATAAGAATATGATGTGGTGTAGCATATAGAATTTTTTTTAAAAATAATTATATAATATTTATATATTTACTACTACAACTATTATTTCTTTTTTTTAATTATTATTAAAGTTCTCTTAAGAACTCTATAGGATACAAATAAGCACGAGACAATTAATCATGTTTATATGTAATGAGATATTTCTAATGATATAAGAAATGATTTTTTTTTTTAATCTCAAATTGATGTATGCTACTTTAAATATTATATTTAATTTATATAATCAAAGTAATAATAATAAAAAAATAACAGCTTAAAGCTGGTGCTCAACCGCATCTACCCATCTCTCATGATGTATCTACCAGTCTTTCCCTGAGTTTGAATAGGCTTGGGAAACCAAAATATAAAAAACTGGAAGCAAGATAGGTTTGGAAAAGGGTATTTATTATTTAAGAAAGTTGACTGAGGACTCTTTTTTATTATTACTATTATTATTGGTACAAAGTCCCATTCCTTTCTTTCGGGTGTTCAAAGATAAAAGATGAATATAGTTTACATTTAATTAATATATAACTTATTATTTTTATCTTTTTATTTAAATATGCACATATTTTAGTATTAAGATAAAAATATAAAAATAACAAATCAAATATTGATTAAGTGGATATTTAAGTTGTAAGATTTTCAAGTAGAATTTCTCTTTTGTGATAATGGCAAGAGCAATGCCTTCCCACATTGAGGATATTTTGCCAAATATGAGCCAGCAATTTCTTGCCTAACATTCCCCATTTTACCATTTATTTCCTTTGTTCATAAAATCATAGGATGGATTCATCCACAACCTCTTTATTCTTTTGGCTTTGTTAGGTCATGAACTTGGAGATGCTAATCATTGTTGATACCAATTTCAGGTGATTTTTCGGACACCAAATGAATGATATGTTGTTTCAGCACATTGTTTCTATCATCACCAATTATCTATATTATAAGAAAAAAAAATCTATTCATCATCTTATAACGTGGTATTAAATGATAGGTTCACATGTAAAATATAATAAATAAATTTTCATTATCTACAGTCACATCATGAGATGATGAGAAAATTGATGACAAGTATCATTATTCTTTTTTAGGAGAAAAATCAGTAAGAAAAGTTGGTTTTATTGAAAAATGGAAAAAAAAATAAAAATAAAAAATAAAATTGTGGGGAGCTCTCAAAGAAAGTAGAAAAGAGAGTCCAGGTGTTTTTCATTAAAAGATAAAGTTAACTAATTTTTAATTATTGTTGTAGTTTGTCTTGAAATCAATTCTTCCAATATATTTGGATTGGAAATGATGTTAATCAAAGCGGTCCATTCACCAGAATTCTACTAGTGGACCATTACTTCACATGTCAATGAGTGCGCAATGTATTTTAGATTAAAAAAAGAGTCAAAACATGGGTGATCATCTAAACACCTAAAATCTTACTAAAAAGGGAGAAAAAAAGAACTTATATATATAACAAAGAAATACAGGTCTAAAAATCTTAGGTAACTAAAAACATTAGTCTCACTAATAAAAAATAACGAATTAATGAAAGAGTAAAATTAGATAAAGTTTCAAATAAACAAGTCTTGTATAAGTTTTTGTAAAAAATTAGTCTCACTAATAAAATATAAATATTTTATAATTTTTTTAAGATAAAACCTACCTTTTACAAAGATTTATATTTAAGACTTGTGCCAATTATTTCAATACGAAATAACTTTAGGTATCATTATGAAATAGCTTAGGAATAGGTATCGATTGGTGTAGTACCTTCGAAAGATATGAATTGTAGGCTGTTAGGGCCATTGTACTGCGAGGGTAGGGTAGTAATCATGAAGGTTGCTGGCCTGCTGGCCGGTGGACCAGAAGGTTTGCTAGTTGAAAAAGGACAATTCTATCAAAAAAAAAAAAGTTGAAAAAGGACAATGGACATGTCAAGGCTTGCTGGCCTGCTGCCCAGGTAACTTATACCTCCTCCTCAGTCCTCCCCCCCACGCCCTCATAATTGTCATGATTTAAGGTGGATTCTGATTCATGAAACAGATATTTTTTTGTTTGTTTCCTTAGGAAAGGGAAACATTTTAGTTATAAATGATTTCACAAAAATAAAATCTATAAACTAATATAACTAAGTATATTAAATTATAAAATTACATTTTTTTTTTCTATTTAACAGATCATATAAAACCATGTCCAAGTTTACTTTTACAAAATCCGAGAAATATTGACACCCCATAGCTCCATTATATTATATGTGTAGTGAGACTTAAAACCCTTGTCCATGTCAAAAACCTTGCAAGAATAAATGCAAATTGATTAATATACAACTCTTCCCCGTTTTCTTTTTTTGGGTGTTGGCGGCGGGGGGGGGGGGGGGGGGGGTTTAAACAAGAAACCCATTGCTGATGCCCACATCCATTATTGCTGGTTGCTTGCTGGATTGTATATAACCCCCCAAGTCTCCATCATTAAAAATGCTCTGGCCCTCTTTCTCTTGCCTTTTAACCTCAAGATATCTATTTGAAAAATGTCCCTTACCTTTGTTCCATCCTTGGGTTTTGTTTATATTTTATTCGAATCAAAAGCTATATAGATTACCCATTTTTTTTGCACCAAGGAAGGGTGCAAAACCTATCATTTCCAGAAATCAAATGAGATACAGAAGAAATTACTTCTTTTCCAGAATGAATATCATCATATTAAATAAGCTAAATTGCCAAAGACAGCACAAATTTCATTGTCACCATTTACTACCAAACAAACAATAATGTCTAGCAAAATTCCAACCACTACAGCTCGAAATAATTGTTGGATTTAAAGAATTTCCGTAGAGGAAGAAATATATCAGAAATAAAAAAAGGTATTGATCCTAGTTCAATAAATGACTGCAGTTTACTACACTACATACACTTTCTTCACTTAGAATCCGTCTAAAACCTAACATCAAAAGTTGATCTTACAGCTACAGGACGAAAAGAAATGTTTTCCCAACCTATTATTAATAATATTATTTTAAAATCACATTTCGTTTAAAAAAAAATTCAAAATTTTTTATTTATTTTTATATTCATGGTTGTCCGGAACAGTTTTCGTACACTTCGACTAAATTCACAGATTTTGAAGTTTAAACCTATAGTGATATGAGGAGACTATTGGAAAGCAGAACCCAAACCTATCCAACTGAGCTACCCTCAGGTAAAAAAAAAAAATCAAATAAATAAAACGAAAACGAAGACATCAATTGAAACACGAAGTTTCACCTTTGATTGACCATTTTTCAATTATAAAATATCCATGATACACTTTCAAAACCGATCTCCAACTCAGTTTAACATAATACAAGACAAGCGAAGCGCTTCAATTAATTAGCACGGAATAAGATTCTCACCAATTTCGATCCTCACTTGTCATCGGCGGCGGTCTCTTCGTCGTCGGGATCTTGAGTCGGGTCAGACTTGCCCATGGCGGCCCGAGCCTTGTCGAGTAAGGGCCCGAAGGCGAGCTCGATGGCCAGCCACCCGAACGCTAGGGCTCCGAATACCACCAACGCTTGCTTCGTACCCTTTGATTTCCCCATCTTCCTTCTTCAAAGCTTTGACGAACGGTCCGATCGATTTTACGTATATAAAAAGGATAATGATAGCGTATTACCACCCTTTCGATAGTGTTTTGAGATTTTTATTTTTTTTATTATTTTTTTAAAGAGTAGTGCTCAGTGACATAACCTTAGAAAATCTACTTCGATTTCTTTAAATTACTTTCCATCTTTAAATTTAATTGATTTTATCAAAAGTTAGCCTACATTAAATTAGCTAACCTTTTTTTATTCTTAATATGAGCTATAATAATTTCAACTTTTTTTTTTTAAAAATAAAAAGTTATGTAACAAGTCTATATTAATTGTTTATTAATTTCATATTTTTCTCTTATATTATTTTGTTATATTTTGATATTATTATATTATAGATGTGAGATTTTTATAGATTATACATATAGAATTTTTATTTACATATGAAATTTTATCATTTATATATATATGAGATTATTATATTATAGTGTGGGATTTTTATAGATTGTATATATGAAATTTTTATTTATATATGAGATTTTATCATCTATGTATGTATGAGATTATTATATTATAAATTATTGGATTATAAAAATGAAAATGAATATGATTATTGGAGGTTATTGAAAATTAGGAAAATAAAATAAAAAAGTAATTAAAAATAAAAATTTATTAAGAAATATAAATAATAAAAAATAATAATATTTTATTATTATAGAGAATGTGATGGCTATTTTAATATAGATTTTAAGTATTGAGTGATTAGCTAAAAGTTAAAAAGTTATATATTTTTCAAATTTTGAAAATTTGGATAACTAATTCAGTGCCAATGCTCTTAAACCAACTGAGGTAAAAAGTTTTTTTTTTCTTATTTTCTTATTTATTTTTTATATTTTTAAATATTTTTTAAAAATAAAAAAATTTATAATACCACTAAAAAATATTTTTTAATTATTAAATAAAAGAAAAACTATTCTACACACAAATTCAGATCCCAAAGTATTTCTATTTTTTAAAATATTTTATTAACATCTATAATTATCAGAAAAAGTTATTAATTAATAATTAATTTTTTAATTATTAAATAAAAAAAATAAGAAGATATGAAACCTATCATTATTCACATAAAACTTATAATTTCTAGTAAAAGCATTTCGGTTTAACCGTGTAAATTAGTTTGGATCAGCGATAAAATAAGATGAGATGAAATAATTTTAAATAAACGATAATAATTAAATAAAATCTTATTATTACTATTTTAAAATTTAAAAAAATTGAGTTGAAATTTGAAAAAGTTAAATTATTTATTATATTATATGTAAAAAATTTAAAAAATTATAATAATAAAATAAGATAAGATGAGATAAAAGGAAATAATATTTAATCCAAACGTTCAGATGATAAATGGACACGTGGGAGCATGTCGGACTCGTAACGGCGCCGCGTAACTTCTTGATCTACGTTCGTTCAAAACTCAAAACAGATACAACCTCCACCCTTCCGTATGCCAAATTTAGGCCCGGTTTGGTCATTCCAACTTATTTTATTTAATTATTTGAATTCTACGTGGCGTTTGAAAGACAAAAATATTGTTTAGATTGTGAATTGACATCAATTATAAATATTAAATTAAAAATTAAATAAAATATTATTAAAATATAATTTTTTAATATTATTATTATTTTAAAATTTAAAAATCCTAAATAATTTATTATATTTTGTACACAAATTTTAAAAAAATATTCATTTCACTTTCTCCACTCAAAAGTATTCAGCTAGTAGATACTGAACTTGTAATTTTTATTTTTTGAGAAATTATACTTTCACATTACATGCCAATATGTTATTTATCAATTTTTTTTTTCTTTTATTTAAACACACATCAATATATATATGTTTAAATAAAAAGATAAAAATAATAAATCACATATTAATGTATGGTGTATACCATAGAAGATAATAAATAAAATTTAATTTGTTCTTTTTTTCTTTCAAACATTTAGCATTTTCTTTTTTTAAATCCCTCGTACATTTTTTTAAAAAAAAATCACAAACTCATTATAAAATATTTTTTTAATCACTAAGTTAAAAAACCAAAAAACAACGAAATTGTGCAGTATCAATCAGCTTCAGTAAAAATAAAAAATAATTATCTAGTCAATGCATAAAGCACACCATTCATATCACATAAATAGTAAAATATAATTTATAAAATTTAAAATTCTCTCTCAAATTAAATTAAATTATCTCATCTCAACAATGTATGGTGTAAAAACCTCATGATAGCAGTACTCAACCATATTTTGGGTCTAGAAGAGGAATTAAAAGAAATTATACTTATCGTATAGAAATATGCAGTAGAAGTCTATGATAATCCTAGACAGTACACTACTTATGTGGCCCAAACAAATCAGGCTCATCTGATTCTCCCATTAAATAGAAAAGAGACTACTGATTGGCCAGCACCGTAAATGAAACTTTTCCTGAGATGATCAACTTCTCTAATAGCCCTATTTAAGAAAATACCACACCTACACAAACTCAAAATACAAGCTCCGCGCAACAAAGGTGTTTACATAAGCAGGCGCCACAAAAATTGAAATCAGTGCAGCATGACTTAGCGGCCACGTCCGCGCCCACGTCCACGTCCACGGCCACGTCCCCGTCCCAAAGGCTTCCCTGTAAAAGCTCACCACATGCCCCCAAAGTGTAAACAAAGAAACATCAACATGAATTGAATTGAAGTTGGGTATAGTTGCAATACCAGCAGTTGGCTTCTTGGGCTTGACCCTAGGTGCCTCTTCGACCAGCAAAGTCTCAAGATTCAAGCTGTCAGGAAGGATATAATATCGTATATTGTTACCCCTTACGCTTAGATGATCCAGAGTCACTGGATTTTTTCCCTTCAATGTAAGTTTCACCGTCTTCAGGTGTGTATTCATACTGATATCCACACCTGCATCCACCAAGTGAATAAGGAAACTGCAACACTATTGTAATGAATCAACGCAACTCTGCCTAGCTTGAAAAAAAAAGAAGCAAAATCACAGCTAAAGAAAATTCTAATACTAGCAACAACAATGTGTGCCTGTCTCCTTAAAGATCGAATAGAAATACATATTGCAAATTCATGCATTTTGAAATTTTAAACTTAAAAGGAAAGGCAAATTCATACAACAATGTGTGCCTGTCTCCTTAAACTCTGCAGAGCTTGAAAAACAACAAAAGCAAATTCACACATTTTGAAGCAAATACATGCAACAGCAGCAGATTTGTGCTGCAATAAACAATATAAGTGTACAATAAGATTCATTCAAATAGATAAAAATTCACTGAGAAACTTATTAACTAATGTGCTTTAAATGAAAAGTTGACCATTTGCTGTCCAAAGAGTGAAGATTTTGAAGCAGTACTTCTGCTTCATAAAGATGAAATTTAGTCTATGTTTACCAGCTTAAAATCAAGAGAACTCATAACTAGAAGACAGATGGGATCAAGAGTTGGCAATATTACATTTCAGAGATATATATATACATATATATATATATGTAAATATAAAAATATATAACCACATACATACATATATATACATATATATATATACGTGGTCAACAACCTATAAGGACAAAAGTCTTCGGGGGTGGAAAATACACATATCCAATTCTCCAACAGGAGGGACTTTTCCCTAGGCGCTTTCATTTTTAAGGCAGAAGCTACCCACATCTAATTTAGTAAACCGTTGTCAATTTTGTGAATCAGCTTTTTTTGTGCATTTTGGGCAGCTCTTAGAAGCAAGCAGTTGATCTTCACATAATAATAAGAAACTGTAGCACTTCCCAAAGGACCCTAAAAGATCCATCCCTCACCATATACAATTCAGGCAGACTACCGTCCCAACATTTTTTTTTATAAGCACAATGCCTTCCTCACATTGTCTTTGCATGAAATACAAAAATTGATGAAAAAATTATTTTTGTTCCCGATCTTCTTTCAACTGTAAAAAAAACAATCCTCTCTACAAAGCAGGCAGGCCCTGTACAAAGAACCGAAATTTCTCCAACCTTTCTGTTTGCGTGCAATGTGCACATGTCAAAAAGAGCAATTTCACATATAACAATCCTACACTTTGAAACTTCATATGGTATTTTTTTAAAACATTTTCATCTCCTATTTGTAAACTAAATACGCTGCCTAATCCACACACAGAGAGAGAGAGAGAGAGAGAGAGAGAGAGAGAGAGAGAGAGAGAAGGGGGGGTGGAACTAATAATAACTGTTCCTAGATGGCAATGGCAAGAATACAATTTTATGATAAGATCCTTCAAATCCTGGTGAAGGTAGAGTCAATTTGGTAGACAATAGTCTACAACTGGTGCTGGGGAAGCACGACGACACAACCTTATAATAGAAATATGACTTAAAGACTAGGTCCTTTAATACCAGAGTTAACAATCCTCCTTAACACTTTGCCTTGCACTTGTATAAGGCACCCAAAATCTAAGACGCCACATGCAACCCAATTTGATAAACTTGTACTGTCCATGTTATCAAGTTTGTCTCCAAATAGAATTTCAGGCAATTATATATTTATACTATCGAGAAAAATGAAATCCTACAGTTTTGTCCATCTCAATACTACCTTGCTTACCCCTCATAATATTTTGAGATACAAGATATTATGAGTCCGCTGGAAATTTTCTGAAACGAATCCCACTTCAGATCAAATTGATTCATTTGCATTAGGAAGGCAATTAGTAAATAGAAAGGATAAAATGCGTTGACGATCATTCTCTTTTCATAAGATGTATTGAAGACCATTGTTGGTTAGAATACAAAAACAAGCTCTTCGTTAAGCATTAGGTTGGATACTCAAACGTTCAACCATTTTGAAGTCAATTGTTAAACCATGATATGCTTAGTTCACATTGATGCAGTTGATGCTTTGAGATGGTACCCTGATAAGATGGAGCATGACTGAGCACACAGGAATGAGAAAGACATATATTCCCACTGAAACACTAGTACAATCAGGAATATGCAAATCCACAGGGGCTTTCCACCTCCTTTCGAGATGAACCCTTCTACCTGATTTACCACCAAAAAACTTTGAATTTTTGCTATTTATCACTCGGAAACAAAAAAATCAATGAGTCAGCCCCATTAAAAGTTCTAAAATTCGTTTTATTGAGTAATACAGAGGGAATGCTCAAGCTATAATGGCACAAGTTCTTGAAATTCCATATATAAATTGGAGAGAACATCCTAACCTCAACCTTACCAGAAGGTAAGATAATTGTTTTTTTTTTTTTTTTGTTCCCCCTTATAACAGAATGTAGGCATACACCAAGTAAACGGAACATATACAAGAGCAATGCCTATTCATGACTGGGGAGACAAGGAAGTCATGAATATTCATGTCATTAAAATCTATTACAATCAACCAATAGAATAAAGTATTAAAGATAAACATTCTAAGTTCGTCCATTGACCGCTCGCGATCTCCAAAGCTTTTGTCATTCCTTAACTTACCAAGGTAAGATAATCTTACAGTAGAAACCTCCACCAAAAGCTAAGTTCCTATGTCTCTTCCCTGGTTCCCTTAATGAAGACATGGGAAACATAATTTTGACCAGAAGAAGAATAAAATAACTAAAAGGAGAAACCAACAAGATTAAATTAGCATTTATTTTGTTCTCCGTGTCATAAATTAAATCCAAGAATTTACATTGATATTTCACAAAAATCTCAAGTTAAAATCTAAAGGCAATCCGAAGGTTTGCAGTCTTTATTTGTACTTGAAACAGGAAAAAAAAAAAAAAATGGGTAAAAATTACACTTGAGCTTCAACCCGCTAAAAGAACCTCCTTGCAATCTATTTGACCCAATTTGTTGCTTCCAAACACAAAGCTTAAATCAGAGATATACCGCAGAACTGAAAACATAACCAACAACTACTGCGTCTAATTTTTTGTCGAGATAGCGTAGATATAACATTACCGTAAAACGATGCAAATACACAGAATGCTGAGGTAAAATGCCAAATAATGAGCATCCAAGATTCACAAAAGCGAATAACCGATTACCTAGGGTTTAACATAAACCCTAAGCATATTAAAACCTGTACTTAAACAAGAGAAAGGGCAGAACTAGGGAGACCTGTTATAGTTCCGTGAACAACGGTGCCATTTTTCAGCTCAATTGAAACGGTCTCGTTGTTCAGCTTCATCAAAAATCTGCTCCATTTTCAAATTAGATTTTCATACATTAAAGAAGAAATAAAACCAGTAATAAGAAGAGAATTCATAAATATATTAGAATAGGGAGGTAAGAAACTGGAGAGAAAGTTTATGGACCTGACGAGCTTCATTGTGGGCAGGCAAGGAAGACCAAAGGCTTGGGGCTGGAAGAAGACGCGAAACTCCAGAGACAGAGTGAGCAACTTTTTTAAGTTAGGGCTCGGGCTGGCTCGCGCTGAACCAAAGCATTTTCTGTGCTTCTCGAAACGACGACGTAGCTCGAGTATAAGTTTTCTTGGACACCCTGCACTTTGAGGTATTTACTTGGATCTCCCGCGCGTTCCGCAAGTATTCAAAAGTTTGCATTTCTCGAGTTTTTAATTTAGAAAAATGATAAATGCAAGCGCCTAATACAATCGGCGCGCAACCGGCTTGTCCACGTCACTCCTATTTCATTTTAAAATTATATAAAAAATGATTGAAAGAAAAGATTAAAAAAAAGAAAAAAAGTGCATTGAACTTGTCGACCAGTAACTTCGGTAAAAGCATTGGTCTCAGTAGCAGTCCCAACAAACAAATACTGGATTTCTCGCTTCGTCTTCGTTGTCTTGGTCATTCTCTCCTTCACGATCGTCCCCTAGTTTCAGGTAAATTTATTTATTTGTGTTTATGTTCTTTTTTTTTTTCCCTTCCTCGTTCTCTATTTTCTTGGAAACCAATATTGGTCTGTGTAAATCTGCAGAAGTGCCACACAAAAATTCAAGTGAATGAGCTGAGCTTCAAACCCTCATTGCCGTTTTTTATTGCACTCGAAGCCCTTCAGAAGCAAATTGGGTTTGCCTTTTTCTTTCCCTGATTCTATCTTTTTCCGACTTATAATTTATTATCTTCGCTTGGTTACTCAGATTACGTATGACAAGAAACAGCTCCTGAGACCAACTTTGTAAAGGAACGGCTCCTCTCTGACACCATTGGTTGCCCCTTAGAGCCCCTGACGACAGCCATCTCCCCTTAGAAAGCCCTAGCGAAACCAGAGCAAAAGGAAATCTTTGGCTCCATAGTTGTTGGTCTCCTAATTCAAAACCAAATCAGACGAAGACGAAGAAGAAAACCCAGCTAAAAACTGAAACCCAGCTCTGTTTTTGCTTTCATCTGTAGCTCCATAGTTGCTTTCATCTTCGACAAAACGGTGTGTTTTTATTTTATTTAACCATGTTAGCCGCGCTTACATGGCGCTTACATGGGACGACTGTCCCTAGCAGAATTGTTTAATTTATCACATTTGTCAAGTTTTTTCTTAAGTTAAAATTTAATAAATGTTTTAAACACTTTCTCCATATTTTGTTAACTATTCTGATCACAAGCTTGCCACATCACATATGAGTTATAGTATAATTTTGATGAGAAATTATATTTATAATCATAGAGAGTATAAGACTATAAGTGCTATGCAATCTCTTTAAAAAAAGTTAATAAATAATACTTGACTCATATAAAAAAATATTCAATTTTTTAATAGTGAATTCCACTCTTTTTCAAAGCGATGATGTAGCACCTATATATTTTACGACTATATCTAGTATTACCCAATTTTGACACATTTAAAAAATTAAAGAGCTAAAAATTAATGAAACTCATAGAATAATTAAAATAGATAGGTAAACTTAAAAAAAAAAAAAAAAAAAAAATCTCTAAAATCACCTCAATCTAAGTGCATTCCCAATAGTCTATCTAAATTTTTGTCTAAAATTATTAACAAAATGTCATTTTTTCTTGCGGTTATTATTAATGATCTCATAAGACAAGTCTGTCGTCGAGGTAGTTAAAGGAAGATAGAAAATTCAGATTAATAAAAAGAATTGACAAAACCAAGAGTCATAACAATAAAGTTGAAAAACCCGAAAAACAAAAAGATACTCATCCAAAACTCAAAAAATATTTAATACTTAACCATAAGAAATATAGAGTTCTGACCAATCACGTTGTTGGTCACGTTGGACGAGTGTGAGTATTGGTATGCAGAATTATTTACAACAAGATTTTTTTTGAAATTAGAAGCCATTCTTTAAAAATAAAAAACAAAATAAAGATAAAATTATTCTTTGGGAGGTGTTAGACCGAATGAATGAGACTCATTGTTTTACACCCACTAATAGACACATGACACATAGGGATTGTAGCAAAATGAGTAATAGGATTGCATGTAGGCTATTCCTCACAAAATCATCTTCTTCCTAGATCTCTCTCTCTCTCTCTCTCTCTCTCTCTCTCTCTCCCTTGAAGGTGGGTATCTTAGCCCCCCCTTCTCTCAAGCCCAAAAGAAAAAGAAAATAATCCCTACTCTATTACGCACATCAATTGAAGAAACATTTTTCTAGAGAAACATCGGAATGTTTCTGGGCATTAATATATAACAATTGAAGAAACATTTTTTTTTGGGTATTATTACATGTCCAAATTTGAAGCACAACATACTATTAGCAAGAGAGGCTTACTTTTTTCTTTCTCTTCTCAAATATAAAAACATTATCTCTGAAAGGGAGATGGGAGTTGAGGGGGGGAAGAGAGAAGACGGGGAAAGGGAAAAGGGAGAGAAGAGGGGAGAGCTTGGGGGCGATAGGAAAAACCGGAATAGAACGAAAGACCCTCTCAACTCACACCCACCATGACTTTTACACCCTCCAATATTATTTTGACACATAATTATTCTAATAGAAAAATAATAGAACCACACAACATGCAATTAAAACCTACTTTTCTTTTCTTCATTTTCTATCTCTATCTTTTTCCGTTGTGCTCACTCTCTTTCTCCTCTCTCTCCGCTTGGTAGTGCGCTCTGTGACGCTCCCAAATCCCCACACACGGACATGGGGAAATCGAGACGTTCGGATGATGATATCGCAGGTCACCACCCTATCGACGAGTGTCAAGTGTGTGTATAAGCAACAAATGTACACAAAGAAACACGCAGCGGATAGCAAAGTCATATAACTAAGTACCAGA
The DNA here is from genome assembly GCF_018687715.1 of Carya illinoinensis. Classification (NCBI taxonomy): domain Eukaryota; kingdom Viridiplantae; phylum Streptophyta; class Magnoliopsida; order Fagales; family Juglandaceae; genus Carya; species Carya illinoinensis. The sequence continues at coordinate 26,442,786 of NC_056758.1, forward strand.
ATTTTTCTTGTTTAAATATAAAGCTGTTCAAAATATACATAATAAAATATTACAAACTACAAATATATTTTCAAAGCCAACTATAAAGCATAACTCCAACTCAGGACTCCGACGGAGCTGCATCCTCGGGCTCAGCCTCCTCCTCTTCCTCGAACTCTGCACCAAAATCTACGGTACCAAAAATGGTGCAGCACGTAAATAAAACCCAAACGCCACAATATAAAAACATATAAACTCAACAATATGCATGGATGAATGCAAATGCACATGTCCCACAAAAACCACATATTTCCACGCACGCCAAAAATCCCATTTGACCCAAAAACATAACCTCGCTATTATCCCCGATAATGGCCCAAAACCAAACCATCAGAGCACCGTAGGCGGTAATCACAGGCGAGATTCTACCACCGTCCCTGCTTACCACCATCCCTACACGCGCACCGTAGGCGGGAATCACAGGTGGGATTCTACCAGCGTCCCTGTTTACCACCATCCCTACATGTGCCTCTGACTCAAACTAGTTAATCCAACCTTTCACTATACTATAAATCATTTCCCGCTTACAAGCCCAGTTTTCATTTTACAAACACATGTACATGCATGCAACTACACGAAAATCCAGTTTTTCCTTTTTAAACATGAACATGCATGCACTATACAATGCAAACATCAAGGCACAAATATCTCAAACAAATAACAACATCAACCAAATAACTCCGTCCTCAATCCATTCGACCCCCAAACTCCTTGGACACAGTCCGGAATCAACCAACCAATCCAATAATTTATTGTAAGAGTAAAATATATTTAAATCTACAAGTAGAGTATGGAAATACTTACAATGCAATACGGTATTTTTTGAAAGCTTGCAGCGTTACAAACGGCGGATGAAAAGTAACATAACAGTGTATTTTACACTGTGGCCGTGAGTAATAAATTACCCACTTTCGAATGGGGACAAACCAAGACACGAAATTGATAAGAAATGGTCTTGAGATGTTTATGAAACTAAGGGAGGTGAGCTTTGGCCGTGGGTGGCGGTGGAAACGGTGGTGGAATGCCAAAAAGGGGTTGAACGAAGTTGGGCTCGTGGGAGCTGTGCCGGGAACGGATCGAGGCAGAAATTGGGTGGGTTAGGTCTGTAAGAGGTAGGGGAAGAAGCTGTGAAGAGGTGATGGCTGGAGGTGGAACGACGGCACCGGAAAAGCTCAAAAACCGTATGGTTTGGAGGAGCTCGTGGCGGCTAACGGTGGCTCGGATGGAGGTGAAACATGATGGGGATGTTCACCGGTGAGAGGGGAAGAAAACTGGGTGGATGGTATAGGCCACGCTGCCGGCGAGTGGCAGTTCTGGGCTGAGAAAGCAACTGGTGACAGAGAGGGAAAACAGGGCTGGTGCCTTGACTTCCAGCCGTGCGTGGCGGCTAACGACTGGTTGGATGGCCCTGAAAATTGGTGGGATGATCTCTGGTGGGAGGAGAAGATTTTGGTGGGAGTGGTGTACTACATGGTGGCCGGACGGATGCGAATCGGGCGATCAAAGGGCCAGCGACGGTAAGGAGAAAGGGAAGAAGCAGCGCGCGGGGAGAGAGAGAGAGGAAGAAGAAAGAAAGAAGAAGAAAAAGAAAGAAAAGGAAAGAAAAAGAGAAAGAAAAAGAAAAGAGAAAAGGAAAAAAGGAAAAGAAAAGATGAGGGAAAGAAATGAGGTCCAATCCTCACTCCGGAATCCAAAAATTGATCCGCCGAAAACGATTTTAAAAACCGTAAAACGACTAAAATAAATTAAACACAACATCAAATAAATTAAAAATAATTTTAAAATACAATAATTTAAAATAAATAAACCAATATATTAATTAAATTAAAACAACCTTTCAGTGAAAATACACGTAAAAACGGATCATCACATTCTCCCCCCCTTAAAAACAAATTTCGTCCTCGAAATTTGCAAGATCAAACATCAACTCGAAACAAGCCACATAATTCCACATAAAACCACCTATGACCAAGATTAAGAAACGTACTGTCATTACTTAAACAAGTAGAGGTACTGCTCCCTTATGTCAGCTACTCTCTCCCAAGAGAAATCTTGAGCTAATGGATCATCCCATGCCACCTTTACCAAAGGTATCGTCTTGGACCTCAATTGTTGCTCTTTCCAATCCATGATCTGCTACGGAACAACCTCATACTTCAAAGGTTTTCTCTAGATCTCTGACCCACTTTCCAGCCCGTAGTGGATCCTCTTCCCTCGTGAAGGGTGGAGTTCTATGCGCTAGAAAGCGCTCATATGTGCATCCAGCTTGCACCATTCCACTAGGCCCTCCTTGTAGCCAAGGCTCTCCTTGTTGTGGCTAAGGACCTCCTTGTTGTGGCCAAAGCCCTTCTTGTTGTGGCCAAGACCCTCCTTGTTGTGGCCTAAAATTCTGCTATATGAACTCAGTTATCTGCCGTATTGCTTGGGCTATAGAATCATCTCTTAATGTATCGTCCCGATGCCTTTGAGTAGATTTTATTGGTCTCACCATCTTCCTGCCACAACACAACCTTTGACCCCCTTTAAGAAAAACAAATAAAACCAACAACATAAAACCAAAAGTCAAAAACCAACACCACATAACAAGAAACAAAAAGAAACCAGCATGCAATAACATAACTAAATAAATAAAAACAAGCAAACAACCTCACTCTGCCATTATTGGCCTAAAATCTCCAAATTCAAACAAGAAATTAGAAAAAGTTTGAAATAAAAATCAAGAAAAAGGTGTTATATATATATATATATAAACAAAGATGAGGAAAAATAGAAAGAGAAATTTAATTTTCTCACCCTTCCATTCTTGCCCAAATTTGGAGGGTTTACGGAGAGGTTGTATATTGGGAGAGGGCTTGGTATTGCAAATAAGGCTTTTTGGTGCTTCAATCTTTTTAGGGGTTTGTTGCCTGTCCATAAACATTTGCAAATATATAAAGAAAAGCAAACAAATTTGGGTGCATATGCTAAAAATAAGCTCGGTATAGGAAAAAAGAGAGATAGAGTGGAGAGAGGGAGAGAAAGAGAGAGAGTAAAGGGGAAGGAGAGAGGGGAGAAAGATAAAGTGGATTTGCTAACTTGTGATTGATTCTATTATTCATCTCTTAAAATGCTTATGTGTCAAAATTTTATTGGAAGGTGTAAAAACCCCGTATTCACCTGAAGTTAATCTCTTCTTTTAAAGGCTAGTTTAGATACCCTTAAACTATTTGTTACATTTAATAAACATTGATATTTCACTTTGATAAAGTTATAAATTAAGTGATTATTAAAATTAAGTTCAAACATAGTTCACTATGTTATCGCTTTCAAATCTTCTTTCCGGTAAAACAAGTGTATCCCATACAAAAAAGATGGTAAAATCCAACTATATTTCTTCATTTAAGTAGAGAATACTTCTACTTACAAGTTGTTATGTTCTACTTATTTAATAAGACTTAAATTTATAAAAATAATTTAGAAGTAAATTATTTTACAAATCAAATTTTATTATGCATGTAGGTAATGTGGAGGCCGGTATGCTTTCCACACTAACTTACAAGTATAGTTGTTGTCAGGTGAAAATAAAAAATTCTTGCCATTCAAGGGTGTGTATTAGGGGTGAATGGCAAGGCTCCGCCACTCACCACCCCATTTGGCCCTCACCTGGTTGGGACAGGGCCTTGTTTGCAGACTAGGGACTTGCGTGCAAATACCTGGACACTTTTAGTTGCCAAGGAACGGGCCATGATTGGCCCCTAGCCATAATGTGGTTAAAAAATTTGACTAAATGAAAATGCAAAGTTTTTCTCTTCACCCTTGGTTCCTTGCAGCGCCCAATAAAATTAAAATGTGTTGCCCTCCCTCTCGATCAAAGTCCAATGCCAGCCTTAAGTGTTGCCATGCGCGTAGGAGAATAATATGTGTTGCCGTGTAGTCTTCTAGGTCCAACTTTTTCAAAATGAAATAAAAGTGCCGTGTAGCACTTGAAGTCTCACTCCAAGTCAAAGTCTCCATGTTCCTCAAAGTCTTATTTTCATTTATTAGCATATAGAAAAAAATTAAAAATAAGAATTAGAAATAAAATAAAATAAAATAAAAATAAAGAATAGAATATCAAAATATGTTATGCATGTAAATAAACATTGTCCAATTAAATCATAAGTTATAAAATTAAGCATAAATTCACGCTATCAATCAATTTAAATCACAACTTGGATTTATGCATCTTAATGATTTTTCTATCTAAAGCCAATAATAATAATGTAATGAAATAAATAAAATATATTGGTTCTAAATGTATAAAATTTGCAATAATTCAGCTCGATCACACCCCCTAACTAGCATTTTGCTAATCCTTGAATAAAATAGTAAAAATTAATTGAGATGAATATTGAATAAAGATCGAAATTCAAAAAGAAACAATCAAACACAATTATAAATTCTCACAAAAGTGACACGTTACTACTCAACCTCAAGGGGCTATACCCACCAAGACTATTTCAACAATCTTTTACATAGAATTGATGCAAATGTCTCATAACTCAAATGTGTGTGTGAAGCTAAACTAGCTGTGTGTCCTCATTACTAGCCATGATTTATCATCGGATTTTTCAACTTTAAGATTAATCATTGCTGATTCTAACTACCTCAAAACTTAAGGGACTAACAGTTTTCACGTTAGCTCGTTTTTAAAGGTTGAACAGTCAATCCCCAAAATCTTGGGTAACTGTTTCTAGTCCTTTTACTTAGGAAAGTTTACTAAGTCGTCTTTATTCCTTTTTTTTTTCTAATTATTTCAAATCTCTCTTTCTTTCTTTTTTTCTTTTTTAATTTTTTGAAGCATGGCTCAATAGTCTTGTAGTTTACTTCTCTTCTGTTAAATCAGTGAATAGTAAATAAGGAACACTACAAGCGTAAGCATATACAAAATGTCCTTCAAAATTTGCCATTCGTTTTACAAAACTCTTATCAAGTCTCATCTCAATAAGTATAGCATCCTGGTGTTTCAAGTCACACATCAACAAAATATGATGCATCAAAAATCATGCTCTATGCTTAAGTTTGAAAATAAATCTTCACAAAATGATTCCGCTCAACTACTCTACCAAGATGCTTAGATTTCACAAAATACTATAAATAGAGTGTGTGTCAATCATATATGTATCAATGCACATCATATTAATTTTTTTAAATAAAAATCTGTGCACACACGCTATCCCCTAATTAGTGAGAAACATGGTCCTCAATGAATTGAACGAAAGAAAACAAAGTGCACAAAAATAAGCAAGCAAAAAAAAAAAAAAAATCAACATGAAATATAAAATCAAAGCAAAATAACAAATAATAATAATAATAAAAAATGCAAGTAAAGAAAACTATAAAGAAGGAAAAAATAAAAACACTTCCCTGGAATTTTGTACTAGTAAGATCTCTTCATGTGAATCAAAGACCTTCAGAAATGATTTTAGACATTGTCTGTGAAGCGATTACCATTTTTTGAATTGAAAATGTCTACTGCGCTGTGAGGATGAACCTTTTTTACAATATACGGCCCACTCCATTGGGATTTCAATTTACCAGGAAAAATATGTAAGCGAAAGTTGTAAAGAAGAACTTCCTGGCCAAGTGTAAAATGTTTTGGATGAATTTTCTGATCATGTAGACTTTTCATGCATTCATTTGCCAACTGAACGTTGTCATAAGTATTTCGACGAGTTTCATCCAATTCATTGATATGCAATTTTCTCAATCCTAAAGCTTCATCAAGTGACATGTTAATATGTTTTACAGCCCAAAGAGCTCATTACTGAATATTAACAGGTAAATGACAAGTTTTACCATAAACTAATCTATAAGGGGACATCCCTAGATTTGCTTTAAAAGTTGTCCTATAAACCCACAAAGTATCAAGAAGCTTAACTGACCAATCTTTCCTATTAGGATTGATAGTTTTCTCTAAAATGATTTTTATCTCTCTGTTTGCCAATTCTGCTTGCCCATTTGTTTGAGGGTGATAAGGGGTAGAAACTCGGTGTGTGATAACATATTTCTTCATTAGTGTAGAAAATGATTTGTTGCAAAAATGAGAACCCCCATCACTTATGATAACTTTGGGCATGCCAAAATGAGTAAATAGAGATTGCAAAACTTTTAGGACAACACGATGTTCATTTGTTTTGCAAGCGATGACCTCCACCCATTTTGAAACATAATCCACAGCTAATAAAATATATGTGTTTCCAAAGGAAACTGGAAAAGATCCTATGAAGTCTATTCCCCAACAATAAAAAATTTCTAAGGTAAGAATAGGAGAAAGAGGCATCATGTCTCTTTTGCTAATTGATCCCAATTTTTGACAAGGCTTATAAGCCTTACAAAAATTATAAGTATCTTTAAACATGGAAGGCCAGTAAAAGCTGCTTTGCAAAATTTTAGCGACTGTTTTCTTTGTTGACAAACGACCACCACATGCACTCATATGACAAAATCTCAACATTGAAGAAAACTCATAATCAGTAATGCATATTCGAATCAATTGGTTCGAACAATATTTGAAAAGGTATGGATCATCAAAGTAAAAGTGTCGTACCTCAGAGAGAAATCGATGCTTATCTTGGGTGGATCATTCAGAAGGCATTCGCTTAGTCACCAGATAATTGACTATGTCAGCATACCAGGGAGCTATATTAATCATAAACAGCTGCTCATCTGGGAAACTATCATCAAGAGGAAGGCTGACATTTGAAGAGGAGGATGATGATGGCAATCTAGAGAGAAGGTCAGGGACCACGTTTTCAACTCCTTTCTTGTCCTTAATATTGATGTTGAACTCTTACAGTAGTAGAATCCAGTGAATGAAGTGTGGTTTTACATCTTTCTTAGCCAACAAATACTTAAGAGCAGAGTGGTCAGTGAAAATAGTAACAGAAGAACCAAGAATGTAAGTTCAAAATTTATCAAGTACAACAACCACTACAAGCAATTCTTTTTTAGTAATGGTATACTTTTTTTGGGTATCATTCAAGATTCTACTGGCATAATAAATCACAAAAGGTATATTATCCACACGCTGCACCAAAACAGCTCCTAAGGCATAATTACTTACATCTATCATGATTTTAAAGGGAATGTCCCACTGCGGGGGTTGCATAATAGGGACAGTGGTAAGCAATTTTTTAAGGGTATCAAAAACTTTTTGACACTCATCAGTCCAAACAAATTCAATATCATTTTGTAAAAGAGTGCACAAAGGTTTTGTAATAGAACTGAACCCTTGAATAAACCGCCTATAAAAGCCAGCATGACCAACAAAAGAACAAATATCCTTAACCGTCCTAAGGATAGGAAGTTTAGATATTAATTCAATTTTTGCCTTGTTGACCTTTATACCTTCAGAAAAAACAATATTTCTCAAGACAATGCCCTGAGTAACCATAAATTGACATTTCTCCCAATTAAGTAAAAGATTTTTATCCTCACATCTTTGGAGAATATGTGCCAAATTATGCAAACAACTATCAAAATATTTTCTAACAACAGAGAAGTCATCCATGAATATTTCACAAATAGCATCAATCATGTTAGAAAAAATATTCATCATGCATCTCTGAAAAATAGCTGGAGCATTATACAAACCAATAGGCATTTTGGGAAAAGAAAAGGTACCAACAGAACAGGTGAAAGTGGTTTTCTCCTGGTCCTCAGGCGCTACAGAAATTTGATAATAACCAGAGTATCCATCCAAGAAGTAATAAAATACATTACCAGCCATTCTTTTTAAAATTTGATCCAATAATGGTAAAGGAAAATGATCCTTTCTATTGGCTGAATTAAGTTTTCTATAATCAATGCACATTCTCTAACCAGTAACCATTCTAGTTGGAATCAACTAATTTTTTTCATTTTTGATAACAGTTAAACTAAATTTTTTTGGTACCACTTGAGTTGGACTTACCCACTTATTGTCTGAGATGGGGTAAATGATACCCACTGCGAGCAAGTTAAGCACTTCCTCTTTAACAACTTCCTTCATGGTAGGATTGAGCCTATGTTGAGTATCACGAACCGATCTAGCATCATCTTCAAGATGGATTCTATGGGTACAAACAGCAGCATCAATACTTTTAATGTCGGCTATTGTACAACCAATTGCGCCTCGATACTTTTTTAAGACTTCAATCAACTGGGCTTCATCCTTCTGATTTAACTTTGAGGAAATTACCACAAGAAAAGTGCCTTCTTCAGGACCAAGAAACACATACTTTAAATCTTGAGGAAGTGGTTTCAATTCCAACTAGGGAACTTCTTCCTCTGAAGATTTGAGTATGTCTGGTAGTGGTAGACTTTCAATTTGGAGTTTTCATCTTGCGCTTGCAAATTGTACTTCCAGTGGTAAAGAAGAATCTGCAAAATAGTCTAAAAATTCTAAGACATCTTCATCAACAAGGTCAGTTTTTTTATCAAGTAAAAATTTAGGTGTCTGAAAAATAGAATCCTTATCAGAGAAAGGAAAAGTTGAGCAAATAAATTTTGTTGGTGTCAAACTCTCCATAGCATTCAAATCACTTGGGTCATCAAAATGTGCTGGCATCTTGCAAGCATTGAAAACGTTCAATTCAAGTGCCATGTTCCCAAAAGTAAGTTTCAGAACTCCACTTCTACAATTAATCAAAGTATTTGATGTAGCTAGAAATGATCTTCCAAAGATGACAGGAGCTTGGAAAATAGTGGAAGTTGGTTACTGCATATCAAGAACTTCAAAATTTACTGGGTAGTGAAATTTGTTCATTTGTACCAGCACATCCTCTACAATATCCCCTCGGCTCCTTAACTGATATGTTAGCCAATTGTAGAATGATGGAGGTCTTTTTCATCTCACCCAATCCCAACTGCTCATACACTAAGAATGGTAGCAAGTTCACACTACTCCCTAAATCAAGTAAAACTCTCCCAATGCGTGACTTGCCGATCATAATAGAAATGTTGGGAAAGCTGGGATCTCGAAACTTCTGAGGAGTCTCGCTTAATATCAATGCAATGCTTTGCTCCGTTTCGAAAACTTTTTTCTTTACATTTAATTTCCTCTTCACTGTGCACAAGTCTTTAAAAAATTTTGCATATGAAGGCACTTGTTGTATGGCATCTAAGAGTGGAATATTAATCTTTACTTGTTTGAAAATTTCTTGAATCTTAGTGCGATATTTGTTCTTTTGGCAAGCTACCAATCTCTGAGGATAAGGAATCATAGGTTGGTACGTCTTACTAGTTTCAACATCTGCACTCACAGGCTTCTTCAGCTCTAGTCTTACTACCTCTGGTTCTTTCTCAACTTCATCAGTCTCTGTCGCATCTTCAGGTTTAGAACTAATTACCTGTCTGTCCATGGTCATCTCAGGTTGAGAAACATCCTTCACCCTTCTCAAAGTAAGAACGGTCTTTGTTGTCTCAATAACGTCCTTAAGACATTATGCACTTACTGTTGTTGTTGCCTGTATACTTGAGGATTAGACTGAGGCTGTGTTAGAAATTTTCCTTTCTCTAGAGTGCTCAAGGTCGTGCTCATCGTGCTCATCTTATTAATAGTGCCACACAACTCATCTATGGCCTAAGTGTTCTGATTATTTGTGATGATCTGAATTTGCATGAATTGCTGAAGTGTATTGGCCATCTATGACATACGGTCATTTAGAGACTTCTTTGCAGATGATGGATGCTGACAACTCTTTGCAGTGACATGAGGCTGAAATCCAGGAGGAGCTACAAAAAGATAGCTTTAAGAACTTTGATATGGTTGATACTGGTGCTGAGGAGTACCTTGATGAAATAAATGCTGTTGAGATGGTGGAGACCGGCCAGACTGATCATTTCTCCATAAAAAATTTGGGTGATTCCTCCACCCTGGATTATATGTGTTGGAAAAAGGCTGATTCTATGCTCTATTAACCCAGTTAGCTGATTGTATCTACTCAGACCCATTTTCTTAAAATATTGGCATAATCAGGCAGTCTTGGGTCTTATGGTTCGAATCAGCACATATAGAACATGCTTCTACTACTTTCATTGCCTTTACTTTTTCCATTTCCATGACCTCCAGTCTTCTAGTTAATGTAGCTATTCAGGCTTGAACATCAGTGTCTTCCTTCAACTCATATCTACCCCTCCAGAAATAGCCCTTAGTGACTATGCTGTTAACGACACTCAATTAGTACGAGTGTTCCACTGTTATGCGCTCTCAGCAAGATAATAAAAAAATGATAGTGCTTCATTAGGTTCCTTGCTAAAGAATTCCCCATTGCACATTGTCTAAACAAACTGCTTGCATTATGGAGTGAGACCCGTGTAAAAATAGCTCACCAATTTCTAAGATTCGAAACCATGATGTGGACAAATGTTTACCAAATCTTTAAATTTTTCCCAACTGGCCTGAAAAGTTTCATCAGATTTCTAATTGGATTGACTGATTTGCTCTTGCAAAAACTGAGTTCTTTGAAGAGGAAATTTTTTTTGTAAGAATTCACGCTGCATATTAGACCAACTAGAGATAGAATTAGGCCTCAAAGAATTAAACTAAATATTCACTTTATCCTTTAAAAAGAAAGGAAATAAACGAAGTCTAATAAGTTCATCAGTAATGACCCTAGTAATAAAAGTAGTGCAAGCCAACTCAAAATTTGTCAAGTGCTAGTAAGGACTCTCATAATTCATCCCGTGGAACTGAGGTATCACTGACATCATACCATGCTTAATAGAAAAATTAGGTGGATTTTCGAGTAAAACAATGCATGAAGGTGTAGTGGTGTGAGTGGGTTGCAAATAATCCTTAAGAGTGCGTGGTGTAGGTGCAGCCATGGTTTATTGAATTTCAATATCCTCGCTCATAGAAGAGACATAGAGCTATCTATTTCTGAGCTGTGTACACTACTCTCAATGCTCGATGTAACTCTAAGCAACTTATTTGAACTGTCTCTCACCCATGACATGAAATATCAGTCTAAATAGCATATATAAGATTCAAGTAACTGAGTGGTAGATGGCAAATGAAATGTGTAATAAGAGATAAGATAATGAAAAATAAAAAATAAAAAATAACGAGTTTAAATTTAAATTAGACAACTATCCCCGGCAACGATGCGAAAAACTTGACTCTCTAAAAAATAAGTAGCATAAAGGCTATCCCAATTGTAGGAGAATGTCGCTTAATAATTAGGAATAAATTCCTAAATCGCCTCTTCAGGAAAAGTTACTTAAAATTAAACTCATTGAAAATAGTGAAAATATTCACAAAGAGAAAATAAAAATGATGGGATGTGCAATGGATGGAAGAGTGTAATAAGAATGAAAAAGTGCACTAGTCATGGACTAGATTCATATTTTTAGATTTTTGAGTGTCGAAATGCAATGTAAAAGACTAAAAAATTAAAATTAACAATTAAAGAATTAACTAAATTGAACAATCTTAATTAATCTGAAAATTAAACAATAAAGCTGAAATTGTTTAAGTGCTAATTAAATTTTAATCAATCTAATATGCAATGAAACTACGAGATTAATAAAACTAAGTTAAGAATTAAATTAGATTAGAAAATAATTGACAAAATATGAACTGAAAATTGAAAAGTCCCAAAATTTAGATTCTAGAGTTCATCCTTATATTCAAATCACAAATTCTCAAAATCAATCCAAAATAATTGTAATCACTGTTAAATGAAAGCTTAAAGAAGTAAGAAAAATAAATAACACCAAGTAAATAAACAGTAAATAAATTGCCCAAATTTCTAAGCTAAAAATCTCAAAAATATTCCATAAACTTTAAACTGAAATTAAATAAAAAGTAGGAAATGAAAAGAGCAAGCCAATGGAACGGAGATGGAGATTGAAAGCAGTAAATGAGACTAGACTGTAGCAGCAATTGGACCCCTCAAGGAGTTTTTCAACGACGCTACAATTCCTCTTCTACCAATTAATAATTCCATACGACGTTGAATGGAAACACCCAAGAGCAAAATTGGTGCGGCTTGAATTGGAAACTCTCCAAATTATGTTACGGCGCAAAGAAGAATAATCATGAAAAGAATGCCTCCTGTAGGTTAAAAGAAGAAGAAGAAGTAATGTGGCTGAAAAATTCGACTAAATGAAAAAGCAAGTTTTTCTCTTCACCCTTGGTTCCATGCGGCCCCCAATAAAATTAAAATGTGTTGCCCTCCCTCTCAGTCAAAGTCCAATGCCAGCCTTAAGTGTTGCCATGCACATAGGAGAATAATATGTGTTGCCGTGTAGTCTTTTAGGTCCAACTTTTTCAAAATGAAATAAAAGTGCCGTGTAGCACTTAAAGTCTCACTCCAAGTCAAAGTCTCCATGTTCGTCAAAATCTTATTTTCATTTATTAGCCTATATAAAAAAATTAAAAATAAGAATTAGAAATAAAATAAAATAAAAATAAAGAGTAGAATATCAAAAAAATGTTATGCATGTAAAGAAATATTGTCCAATTAAATCAAAAGTTATAAAATTAAGCATAAATTCATGCTATTAATCAATTTAAATCACGACTCAGATTTATGCATCTTAATAATTTTTCTATCTAAAACCAATAATAATGTAATGAAATAAATAAAATATATTGGTTCTAAATATATAAAATATGCAATAACTCAGATCAATCAGATAGCACCCCTAGTGTATATTACGAAATTGAAAAATAGACCTCGCAGTAGGCCGGTGTACCAAGAAGTTGGCAGCTAGATCCTTTTGACGTTTATTCCCTATAAGGGCGTAAAATAAAATTAGTAGGTTATTAAGGGCAAGCTAGACCTCCTTCAAACACAAGATTTGTGAATAACTTCATGCATGATTTATTAATGATGTTGACAAAAATTTAAATAGACAAGAGAACATAGCAACTAGGCTCATTATGTTGGCTTTAGCCTTGAGGATAAGTCCTCTTATTAATGACTATCTAACTCCTACTAGAACTCATTAGCCCTATGGATAAATCCTAGAATTCCCCACTTACTACTAGGACTCCAATACTCTAATATTCAAGGACTTATAATTACCTAATAGGACTTAACTACCATTTTTAGCACTTGACTTCCTTACTGCATGCATGACATCCACATCCCTTAGCTCCACGTATCCGTAACAACTCCCCCACCCTTAAAAATGCCCCTGTCCTCAATGATTAGTGACTAAAATCTCAAAGAAAATTCCGAGAGCTTCTCCTCGGTGGCTTCAGCGGAGTTAGAGTTTTTCCAATGCATAAGAATTTCTTCATTTGGCCCTTTGCCCCATAGGTCAATTATTGCTTGTGGTCATAACTCCTGGTCACTTTTCACTATTGTAGGAAGTATTGGCATACTCATCTCATCTCCAAGCTTCTACTTTAGGAGAGACACATGGTATACGAGGTGAATGCCACTACAACAAATTTTGGCTTTTGGGATGAAATGAAAATCATCCCAAAAATTAGTTTTTAGGGACGAAAATCAGATTTCATGCCAAAAAGTTTATGGATGTCATTATCCATTTGAACATACCATTTTCCGTTCGAACGGAATATATTGGGATGAACACAGTTGTTCTTATTGGAAATATCCTTCGAACGGGTACTTAACCGTTTGATCCAAAATAAAGTGAACCTTCGAACAATTATTTAGAATCGTTAGACATTAAATTGGCAGGTTGAGTTACAAAATTATAGCTAGTGAGTAATCGTTCGAACAATTGATTAGTTACCATTCGAACGTTCATTGAATGGTTTGAACGAAAATTCTAGCAAGTTTGATGAATAAAAGTATGGCGGGAGTAGAAACCACGTTCGAAGGCTTCTATTTGTCCATTCGAATGGTGGTTGAATTTTTTCCATTTTTAATTGTCAAAATTTTCCTTATTAATTTAGGTAAATGTTTAGTTTATATAATAAATATAGCATTTAAATAATATAAATAAATAAAGGAACTCAATAAATAACTTTGATCGGCCAAAAGGGAAGTTTAATGTCGACCAAGCAAGACAAAAGAATGTATTTTCTCTATTTTCCCGACACGTATGCCCACTTGGTGTAGAGCATGGTTATGATTTGTCTGGATGAGAGATTGAAAAAGCTTAGTGGTACATGTTAAACAATTGTCTTAAGATAAAAAGCCACTTGAAGTAAGTTCTCCTTATTTAATAATTGATATTGGAATGATTTTGAAAAAATCTATGCGAGTTGTAACTTATATACCATATTTCTACTTCAGTGATCATATTAACTTGCTCAAAAAATAATGAGCAATTGATAAAGACAAGAAACATGAAGAAGAGTTCCCTAAATAGTTTGAACGACGGGTAATGACTTATATTCTACATTCTTTTAGTTAACTTTTTTTTTTTTTTTTTCTAGTGATTGTTAAGTTATATAAACGCTCATACTCTATTCAATATGTAGGATGTACAAATGCATGGTAGAAATCCTAATGATGTCTTGGATGAATTGTATGGATTGGCGTATTGCCCATCAAGATGTGCATTTCAATATTTTGCGTGTATTTCTCGTGGAAGTGGGTTTCACATAATGGATTGAGAGTGTTATATAAAAACTCAAAATAGTGGTGTTTTAGTAGAAGGAAGTCATGAGGTAGAGTACATAGATTTTTATGGGGTTATTGTGGATATTATTGGTTTGAAATATTTGGGGGAGCTTGTGGTATATTTGTTTAAATGTGATTGGTTGGATTTGAGCAATCCAAGAAGGGGAGTGCGCGATGATGAATATTTCTTGAGTATTGATTCATCAAAAAATTAGTATGAAGATGATCCTTTTATTTTGGCTTCCCAAGCATCTCAAGTATTCTATTTAGATGATCCTGAGCTAGGAAATCAATGGTGAGTAGTGCAAAAATTTCTCCAAGAAATATATATGATGTTATCCCTGAGGCGGATGGACAAAATAAAGAGGAAGATAATTCCTCTACTCAAGAAGTTTACCAAGAGAGTTAGCTTGTCTTCAACTTGTTTGTGGATTTGATCTAGTATGAGATGATCCCTTTACATAGGAAAGATATTGAGGCTGAAATTGTTGATGTGACAGTTGGAGAAAACTTGGATTCATCTAAACTATCTATAGATGACGAGGGCGAACGGTCTACTGAAATTGATACGGATGATTGATGTGTTTTGTGTTCACATGACACTTTTGTGGCGAGTCTTTTATGTGATGCATACATTAATATCTTGAAATCATGCCACCCAAGAGGAAGGTGGTTCCCATCCCATCTCCACCGATGTTTAGCTCTCTGATTGACTCACCACTAGAGGTTAACTCTCTAGATCAAAGTAAACATTTACTATAATATTGTTATAATTAAAATAAATGAAACATAAGCATATTGAATTCTAGCTATAATTTCTTTCTTGTGTACATTGTCATGTGATTTTTTTGGAGTCAAACTTACAATCTTGTCAAGGACGTGGTATGACTAGAGGCGTGACATTAGAAAAATACTATAAAGTTGGTAAGATTAAGGTTGATATTCCTGACAATCATACTGGAGGTGAAGGAGAACTAGCGGCTTGCCTTGCTTCTCATGTAGGGGCTCTTACATAAACTTATGCACCTTTGGCTACAAGTTCATGGCATAAAGTTTGGTAAGATGTCAAGGAGCTTATTAGGAATTGCTATTTGTAATTGTTTAATTCATTTGATATGAAATTATTTAATGTCTACGCAAAATATAGAATGTGCAATTAATTTGTTTGTGAGTCTTATTTTTTTAAGAATGATTTTGATCTAAATTTTGGTTGGAGAGAGGAGCACAAGACTGTTGATAAGTTTATGTGTAATGCATTCTGGAAATATAAGACTAGATATTATGAGCATTAAAATAAGTTTGAGAACAAAGACGATGCACGCCAAAATCTTTTTCAGGATGTCCGACCTTCAGATTGGGAGAAACTATGTGATATGTTTGAGAATCCTGCATTTAAGGTAAATAAATAACTTGTTTTACATGTCATGATTTACAATTTCTCTGGCTAATATTTACAAATTCTATGCAAGAGCAAAGTTCTATAAATAAAACAAATAGATCAAATTTGAAGACTCATCATCATGTAGGTTCAATATCTTTTCAACGCCTCTCTAACGAGTTGGTAAGTTTATTTTTTACTAAAGTTTATTGTTTTTTGTATTCTAATAACTTTATATCTATAAAATATTTATCTTGTAACAAGACCCGGATAGTAATTACGATTTGATAAAATTATATTCTACATTAGATATTAATCGTAATTGAGAGTGGACTCATTCTAATGCTCATGAAAATCATGTGAGTATTATTATCTGTTTTAATTAAACTTATTTATATATTTGTGGCAATATTAATGATTTCTCTTATGTGTAGGAAAATATGATTTCTTTACGTGCTGAATCTGCAACTAATCAAAATTTCACAAGTGATGTGGAAAGTTTTACAAAGGTTTTGAGTCCACGTTCAACCTATTTGAGGGGTTTGGGCTGTTGTGTCAAGCTTTCTGACTCGTGCTCATCATCCAGAGATGCCAACATTTCTAGAACAGTAGAAGAAGCAAGGTTAGAAATCGAGGAATTGAGAACAAACCAACATGAGTTAGTGGCCCAATGAGCTGAGAAGTGCAAATGAAACAACAGGAAGAGCAACAAGTGAAGTTTAGGAGATAAATGCAACCCCAATTACAAATGCTTATGCAACAACTCAAGCTTCCAAGCAACTATAATATTTTCAACGATAATATTTTGTATTATGATAACAGTTTGTAACAGTTTTATTAAGTTTGTTTGCATTTATGAGACTACTAGTTATGTTTGATGAACATGTGTACTAATGTGTTTTAAACTGTTATTTATGTGATTTCTGTTTTCTATTAATGGGTTGAAAAAAATATTATATTATTCTAATGGTTATGAAATGTTTGAACACCAATTAATAGCCAAACATTCGAACATCTCATAACTGTTCGAAGACAATGCTAAGCATTTGAATGTTCATTGAATATTAGACTTTTCCCACGCAAAATTGATGTTCAAACGGTAAACTACATACGTTTGAACTATCAATTATTAATGTTCGAACAATGCATGACATTCAAATTGAAATTGTGACGTTCGAATGTATACTTGTTCGAACCGAAAATCTACCTGCCTTCATTCGAACGGTAGAATTTTATTGTTCAACAACCAATATGAGATGAAATAAAATCGTCTAAAAAAAAATCTGTTCGAACTTCATTGAATGGTTTCCTCCATTTGCATCCCAATAAACCTTTTTTAGAACATCTCAATAAACCTTTTTTGGAACATCCCAAAAAATCTTTTAGGGCAGTGATATTGGGATGATTCGTGACACTTTTTTTCATCTTGAAAACTGCTTTGGGATGAAACAATATCTTTTTGGGAAGAAAATATTCGTTCCAAAAGACACAAGCTGTTGTAGTGTGCATGAGTTGGCGTACACCGCCTTGCCAATGCATGCCAAAATTTTATAAGGGCCATAAAAACTTGGGGGCAAGCTTCATGTTGATCCACGAGCTACCGTTTGTTGGTGATAGGGTTGAAGACGCATGTACAACCATTTGCCTTGCTGAAAATCTCTATTCTCATGCTTCCTATCGTAAATTTGTTTCATATGGTTTTGGCTACACTTCAAATTCTCCCATACTTCTTTAAGCAATTGGTCTCTTGTGAGGAGTAATTGCTCCATGACTTAAACTTTACGGTACTTGGGATAAATGAGAGTAGCTAGGGCAGGTCCCTACCATACACAATGTTGAATGGTTTAGTGCCAATGTTGGAGCTCCAACTCGTAATATAGATGGACTCAACCCACAAAAGCCACGAAATCCAGTCCTTCAATTTATCACTCACAAAGCAATGTAAATACATTTCTAAGGTCAGGTTTAAGACGTTTGTTTGGCCATTTGTTTGGGGATAATATGATGAGCTAAAATTAAAGTGTGTCCCCTGTAAATGGAATAGTACCTTTTAAAAGGCACTTGTAAAGACATTATCCCTATCCCAGACCACTCAAACTAGCATGCCATGGAGTTTAAAAATCTATTCAAAGAAAACTTGCAATTGTATATGGGTGATTGAGAGGATTAAAATGCATGTACTTGGAAAGGCGATCTACTACTACCAAGGTAAATGACTTTCTGTTTGTTGGTGGAAGGCCGCCATTAAAATCTATTGAGATTTCCATCCAAACTATGGACGAAATTGGTAATGGTTGGAGTAGTTTGGTAGGTTTTGTGTGTTCTCCTTTACTATGTCGGCAAGTGTCACATTACTGAATAAAAGCCTTGAGGTACACATGTGTTCGCTTCCAATAAAAAATCAATTGTATGCGGTACCACATTTTTTGATACCTCTCATGCGTGCCTGCATGGAACTCTCAGATAATGGGTTTGATAAGGAGAGAGTAGGTTTGTAGGAAAATACGTCCCTTTTAGAAGATCACTTCATCTTTGGCAGTCCATGGTCCTATGATGTCCCCCAGATTGTCGATGCCCTGGATAAGTGTTTGTAGCATCAGTGTGGAAGCCACTTCCTCTCTGATTTCATCAAGCCACCAAGGCAATGGTTGCGAGATGGAAAAATTTTGGGCATTCGCCACTTGACAAAAGAGTGCATCGACTGCTTGACTTTTTGGTACCAATTTATATTATATGGTGAAGTTGTATGGGTGGATGTTGACTGGTTTAGCCCTAGTGACTAATAGAATTTGATGGTGTTGTTTGGAGGTGTGGTGGTAGGCCCATTGGCTTAGTGAACACATCCTTGAAAGTAGCCAATGATTTAGTAAGGTCCAAAGATGGACTAGAGGGACTCGAGCGGCCAGACCCCAGCACAATGGTGTGTAGTTATTCTTCGTAAGTGTCGGGTTGAACAACTCCCAAACGTAGCAAAGACACCCAACCTGTGTGGCATATATGTAGTGCTTGGAGAGCATGGTTTTGTTAACCACCCTATGTTTTGGCTCTTTTAATTCCTATTAAGTGAGTCATATGACCAGCTTATTGAAATCCCACCAAATTGGTTCGACAAAATGTAACCATTGAGTGCCCAGGAAGGCAACGTAGCCTTCAATGGAGATGAGGTAAAAATTGAGTGTGAAAGGCAGGCCTTGGAGGTTTACTTGTATAGTAGTGCACGACCTTGGTACACCAAGAGATCACTGTTGGCCATAGTCACAAATAAATGATCTTCGATGTCTGGTTGAATGTCGATGTGAGTTATGAATTTAGAAATAAGACAGTTGTGTGCACTTCTTGAGTCAAGCAACATAACTAGTGGGGTGCGCTGCAAGGTGCTTTGGATGCGCATGGTTTGTGGTGCCACTGAGCCTAACATGGCGTGTAAAGGTATGGCTGGGTCATCATTTGTGCATTGTGATAGAGGGAAGATTCTAGAAGAAGGAAAACTTCTATTAAATTGTGTAAATGCAAGAATGAAGAACACGACAGTAAAAATATATACTGGAAAACAACTAAGGTGCATATTAACTGGGTGCACATGATTACATGTGATTACAATTAAATTAATATCAATTACAAAATACAATATTTGTAATAGCCCCCCTCAAGTTGAAATGTATAGATTGATGACACCTAGCTTGCCAAGAGGAAAATGAAACCTTTCTGATGACAAAGGTTTAGTGAAAAAATCAGTTAATAGATGTGTGGAGGAAACATGAAGAGTGACTACAGCTTTTATCTTGAACCATATTGCAAACTAGGTGGCAGTCTATCTTAATGTACGCAGTTCTTTTATGGAAAACTAGATTGGCAGCAATATGAAGTAAAAAAAATAAGCCACTTGATTTCACAATAAGTAGAGGCCATAGAGCGATACTTAGCTTTAGTAGAGGATCTTGAGACAGTAAGTTGTTTGTTTGATTTCTAGGAAATCAAAGAATCACCAATGAAGAGACAAAAGCCAGTAATAGATCTTCGGCAATTAGGACAAGTGGCCCAGTCTAAATCATAGAAGCCTATGAGATTCAATAAAGAGGAATTGGGAAAAAATAATCCTTTACCTGCAGTAGCCTTAACATATTTGACAACCTTGACATCTGCATCATAATAAGATTGCCAAGGCTAATCCAAGAACTGACTTAAAGTATTCACAGAAAAAGATAGTTCAAGTCTAGTAAGTGTCAAATATAAAAATTGACCAATTAACCTTTTGTTAGAAGAAGAATTATCTAGAGATTTTGTCTTAGAAAGCCTTAAATTTTTATCATAGGACAAGTTGTAGGTTTAGTAGCTAATAAACCAGCATTAGAAACAATTTCAAGAGCATATTTTATATGAGACAAAGAAATTCCCTTAGCAGACTCTGCAACTTCAAGTCCCAAAAAAATATCTCAAAAAACCAACATCATTTAACTTAAAATGTAAAAGTAAGAAAGCATTAAGATCAGCAACAATTTTATAATCATTAGAAGCAATGACAATGTCATCCACATAAACTAGTAATGTCAAAAAAGAACCACTAGAACATTTGGTAAACAATGAGTACTTAGACTTTGATTGAGTAAAACCATAAGTAATCAAAGTTGAAGAAGGCCTGTTTAAGCCCATATGAGGATTTGAGAAACTTACAAACCCGAGATTACCAGGATTTTAAAAACCAAGGGAAAGTTTCATGTAATCTTTGTCATTTAACTGCCCATGGAGAAAAACATTATTTACATCTAACTGATGTAATTCCCAATTATGTATAGCAACTAAGGCATGAAAGCAACGAACAATGGTCCATTTTGCAATAGGAGAGAAAGTATCAAAATAATCAATTCCCTCTTTTTGAGTATACCTCTTCGCAAAAATCGAGCTTTATACTTTTCCAAAATGCCATCAGATTTCAACTTCCGCTTTTAAACCTATTGAATCCAATAGGCTGCTTGCGAGGAGGTAAAGTGGTTAAGGTCCAAGTTTTATTTGCTTCAAGAGCACTGATTTAAGTTGTCATTGCATCCTTCCAATGAGGATATTTGATTGCTTGATGAAAATATGTAGGCCCATATAGAGAATCATAGAAGAATAAAATTGTTGATATGAGGGAGAGATTTGGAATAAGAAAGATATGAAGAAATGAGATAGGCAATACCTGAATTGGAAGAACCATCAGTCAGAGGAGAAGCAATAACTTTGTTTTTAGATATCAAGGGACAATGATAATGCTGTAAGTAACCAGATGGTCTTCTTGTTCTTTTGGATTTTTGATTAGGATTAGATTGTGGGGGAGGAGATCTTGAAGATTGAGAGATGTCAACAGTGGTGGATAATGAATTATTGGAAATTGAAATATCTAAAAGAGGAGTAGGCAAAACAAGATTTGAAAATGTAGGAGGTTTAGAAACTTGATGAAGAATAGAAGAATCTGTTTGAAAGGGGTAAACAGTTTCATGGAAAATAACATCATGAGATATGATGATATTGTGAGTATGACGATTATAAAGTTTATAACCTTTGGTGCCCACATGATATCCTAGAAAGACGGATGCTTGAGCTCGACCAGAGAACTTGTGATAAGAAGGATTGCCAAGAAGAGATGCATAAAAGAGACATCCAATGACTTTAAGATGATTATATTGTGGTTTAACAGAAAATAGAATTTCATAAGGAGATTTGTTGGCGAGAATTGGAGTGGAAATTCTGTTTATAAGATAAACAACAGTGAGTATACAATCATTCTAGAAATGCAATGGAATATTGGATTGAAAACGAAGAACCGGAGCCACATTTAATAAATGTTGATGTTTTCTCTCAACATTTTCATTTTGTTGAGGAGTATAAACACAACTATGTTGATATTTTTCAGCAAAAAAAAAAAAAAAAAAACTTTTATATCAAATTTCAAAGCATTATCAGTACGAATTGATTTAATTTTTGTAGTAAACTAAGTTTCAACAATAACAAAAAAGGATTGTAGAGATGATCTAGTTTTAGACTTGGATTTAAGTAAGTATACCTAAGTACATTGACTATAATCATCTACAATTGTTAAAAAAAATATTAGAAATCCATTATATGAAGGAATTGAGAATGGACCCCAGATATAATAGTGAATAAGTTCAAAAATTAAATTTGAAACTGAAGTGCTTAATGGAAAAGATAATATTTTCTGTTTGGCTAAAGGACGAACAACACAAGGACTATTATTAGAATTAGTAAAATGGGAAATATCAGATGTTAAGTCATGCAGTCTAGAATTTGCTATTATATGTCCAAGACGATAGTGCCAAAGATTAAAATTGTTTTTGACTGAGTTACAGTAAGGAAAAGTAATGGAATTACAAGAAGTAAAAGTGCCTAGAACTTGCAAGAGATGATATAATCCTTGTGAGAGTTTAGTTACTCCAATTGAAGAGCTCCAGAATATAACAAAAATTATGTGAGAAAAATAAGAAGCAAGATAACTGAGAAGTCAACTTGTTGACTGAAATGAGATTAAAAGTAAAAGATGGAATGTAAAGAACATCAGTTAGAACCAAAGAATTAGAAAGTCTAATTGTGCCAACATGCATAACTCAAGTACAAGAGACATTAGGTAATTTCATAGAAATATTGGCAGAAGATGTAACAGAGGAAAATAAGGAAAGGGAACCAATCATATGACACCAAAATCAAGAATCTAAGATTGCTGATAAAATTTGTGTGTATTGACATCAGGTAAAATTAAAGCTTGAGATGAAGCAGTAGTTGATATACTTGAGAATGAAGTGGTTGGTGCAAATGAAGATAATGATGAAGAAATTGTACCTGCCTAATTCACAGAAA
This sequence comes from Carya illinoinensis, assembly GCF_018687715.1. Taxonomy (NCBI): domain Eukaryota; kingdom Viridiplantae; phylum Streptophyta; class Magnoliopsida; order Fagales; family Juglandaceae; genus Carya; species Carya illinoinensis. The sequence goes on from NC_056758.1 coordinate 26,465,601, forward strand.
AAGGGTTAGAATAAGATTGAAGAAATGTAAGGAGTTGTTGACATTGCTCTTAAGAAAAATGAAATTGTGGAACCAAAATCAATTCTATTATTGATTGGCTAGCTGTGGCCTGATTAACGTTAGGGTGTCTAGGTTTTGCCTTATATCCAGGTGGATAACCATGGATCTTGTAACATTTATCAATTATGTGTCCCAAAAAACCATAGTGTGTATAATAAGGGTGTTCTTTACGAGAAGCAGATTGCTTTTTATTCTTTGTACCAGCAGAACCTTTCATAGAGTCATGACTGCTAGAATCATAGTTAGTAAACATAACAACAACTTCATCTGAAGGTAAAGATTCAAACACAGTTTCATGCTATTTTTCCTATTGAAGAATAAGAGAAAAAACTTTATTTATCAGAGGAAATGGATCAAAAAGTAATATCCAACTCTGTAAAGGGGCAAAAGACTCATTGAGGTCCCATAAAAAACATAATCTTCTTGTTGATATTCAACAATCTTTTTCATAGCACCACATGAGCATGAAGGCATGGGGTGAAAACGAATCATCTTTTCCCAAAAACTTTTCAATCAAGTAAAGTATAAACTTACAGGGGAGGTTTATTGAGACAAGAATGCAGTAGCTTTTTGGATCTGGAAAATGCAGGGCCGATTACTTTGTGCAAATTGTTCCTTTAAATCATTCCATATATTTTCAGCCTAATCGATGTAGATGATAGAGAAAGCGATTTCCTTGGATAAAGCATTGAGTAAGCCTGATAGAACCACGGTATTGCAATGAATCCATTTGCGATACATAGGATTTGTTTTAGAGGGCATCAACAGAGAACTATAAACAAAACAGAGTTTGTTTTTGGTGATAAGAGACATGGACATGGAACGATTCCATGTGAGATAGTTGTCTCTAGTCAAAGGCTGAGAGACGAGGACGACTCCAGAGTGGTCACCATTGTGAAGGAAGTAAGGATTCGAATAATCCTCATGAGAATGATATGGAATGGCGGAAGAACAAGAAGACGAATTGGCGATGGACATATTTCATAGATTTAGTATTTAATCTGATACCATGTTAGAGGGAAGATTCTAGAAGAAGGAAAACTTTTATTAAACTATGTAAATGCAAGAATGAAGTACACGACAGTAAAAATATATACTGGAAAATAACTAAAGTGCATATTAACTAGGGTTCATGTGATTACGTGTCATTAGATTTAAATTAATATCAAATACAAAATACAATATTTGTAATACACTATGCCAACAAGGATTCTTCGTTGGGATCATCATCCAACTAAAAAATACATTTTAACAGGAATAACTTTTTACAACGGTGACCTGGAGTGAAAAGCTCATAACAATCGAAGGTTGCTTAAGGACATTGAGTTTTTTAACTAGAGGTTTCTTAGGGCATGATAACGAAGGATAAGGTAGTGAAGGGATTGGCATGAGAGACGGAAGGGGATTCTGGTGCAAAAAGTGGCGAGGCTTGTAGGGACGAGCCAATCAATTGGCATCCATCAACAATGTTGGGTGTATTGCTTGAACACCAATATGAATATGGTATTTTAGGCCACTGATGAAGCAACCAATCTGATGATTTGATGAGACGTAGCCCACCCTAGTGAGTTGTTGTTCAAATTGATTTTGATATTCACGCACTCAATGCACCTGCTTGAGTTTTGTGAGGTTTGCAAAGTGGTTTTCAAATATCATGGGGCCGTATTTTGCATCCATGTAAGGAAGATTTAAAAAATGTCCTAGTTGCCGCTTGAGTTGTGCCCTCAAAGAATTGATAATGTCACCATCAAGGTGGTAATCGGCTAGCGTCACTTTATCCTCTTTTAGGGTCGACTGAAATTTGAAAAATTGTTTTATGCAATATATCCAACTAGTGTGGTCATTGCTACCATTGTAGTGCGAGAAGTCGAGTATGGCGATTTTTGGGGCCATGGAAGAAGAGGAGCTACCATGTCTACGACAGATCAAGAAGAAGAAGCACCTGCAGAGTCATGAGAATCCATATGAATGCTCAAGTCATACAATTTCTTTGTTACGAGCTCCATGAGGTGTTCTAGATGGTCAACATGTAGATTGTGAAGGTCGGACATGGCGGAAGGTGGGGGGTAGAGTACTGGCTCCGTACCGGATTATTATGAAGTTGGGAAATATACCTCATATTAGGCTAGTGTATCGAAAAGGCAACGGGATCCTTTTGGCATTTATTCCCAATGATAGTGTAAGATAAAATAAGTAGGTTATTAAAGGTAATAGAGTATTCCCGCTGGGTTATGTAAAATTTGAAAAAAATAGTTCAAAATAGCCCATCCAATGGATTATTTATTTTATCACTAAATCTAGTTTGCTATAGTACCTTCTCTACATTTATAGAACATTGTATGCTCTTGTATAAATATTTAATTCATTTCTCTCTACTTGTTACTCTTTACTTTATTTGAAATGAATAAAATATATGAAAAATTATAATATTTAAATGATATGAAGAAAAAATAGATAAGCTGATATATGATATATTGTAAAAGTCAGTGTGTAAAATAGAAAAGTCAATTTTGGTCATGTATTTTAAAGGATAACATGAGAAATCTATTGGGAGTGCTAGCCTCCTTCAACACAATTTTCTAAATAACTTCATGCATGCTTTATTAATGATGTTGACAAACATTTAAATAGACAAGAGAACATAGCTACCAAACTTGTGACGTTGGCTTTAGCCTTGAGGATAAGTCCTCTTTTTTATTGACTATCTAACTCTGAATAGAACTCGTTGGCTTTAGAACTGAGGATAAATCTTATTATTTATTCCCACTTACTATTAGGACTCCAATACTCTAATATTCTAAGACTCATAATTACCTACTAGAACTTGTTTTGTTTTATTTTTCTCTAAACAAGTAAACTTAATATTGAGAAGTAATAATAAGAGGTACATAATGTCTCAAGGAGGATCTTTGTCGCTGTCAATATATAAGAAACATCTAAGAATACAATCAACGGGTATACGACCAAAAGCTAAATTTGTCCTTGCCCATCCCATTTCACCACAGAGTGTGCACAACAATTTTGTAATTGATGAATTTTGATTACTTTCCAATCTTCTTGAGGGTGAAGATTCTGATAGATGTCATCTATGATTGAAGTTATTTGCCATATTGGTGAAGGAGCTTCATTTTCTATTGCATCTATAACAAGTTGTGCATTTCCTTCTAGAACAGATAGGCTCCTGTGGGGTTGTTTTGCCAGATTTGAAGCAGGAGAACTGCTGAGGCTTCGGCTATGACTAGATTGGTAATTGAAATTTTTTAGGTCTTTATTTCCAATATATTGCCTTTTGAGTCTCAACATACAACTGAAGATGTAGAGAAATAGTCTTTTATTGCTACATCAAAAGAGAAGCTCCGTTAATTTGGAGGTGGAGCTACCCAATTTAATCTTTGAAGGACTTTTGATTTTTTCTCTAAGGCTTGTAGGCTTGGTACATCTTTTTCAACTGGATTGTGGCCTTTTTAAGCTAGATGGTTGCATGATTGTGAACAATATTATTTTCTTGCCTCCATATAAAATCCAACACTATTATAGTGAAAGTCTAAAATGGATGTTTCTCTGAGGCATTTAATCCCAATACTGGTGTTGGATTGATTAGCAGTTGTATCTAATTTGACATTGAGTTTATTGGCAGTAAGGCAAGGTTTAGTGGCCCGTTGCTTTGATGACATAGTATGCAATTGATTGGACTTTCAATGAAAAGATGGATCATTGCTTTTTCTTCTTCTTCATTACATTGGAGACAATTTCTAGGTATAAAATTTGGAATGATGTTGCTCAGTCTTGCCCTTGTGGGAAGCATATTCCATATTATTTTTTCAAAGTAGTAACTTGTGATGATCATGAATTTTCAAACTCCAATTTTTTTTAAAGTTTGGAGTTTAGAAAATTTTGCAGTGGTGTGAAATTTGAACATTTTGCCACTATATGGTAGGCTATTTTTATAGAGAATTTCCTGATGTGATTCAAGTTTCAAATTATTGAGTTTTGTCTTTGGCTACTTAAAGCGAGAAATTTTTTTTGGATTTCTATAATGCCATCTTGCTCAAACAGAGTTAGCATTTTCCCAGCATTCCAAGAGCCATGATTGGTTACAATGATATCAGAGACTTTTCTTGAGTGGGTGTATGTCATTCATTTGATGGAGAGGCTTCGGCTTGAGATTTTTCGATGTTGGGATCCAAGACTCTGACCATATGTTGACTGATAAACCATTGAAGATCTGATAGCACTTGCCTTTTGAAAGTAGTTCGCTTGTCTTGAGAAATCCCTTCCATAACCATGGGTTCGATATTTTTGGTGGTACATTCCAAAAATTTGTAGCATTGAGGTATTTTTTTGTGAGCACCTCATGCCATAGTCCAATATTTGCTTGGTTCATTTCCCATCCTGGTTTTGCTAGAAGTGCAAAGCTCATATATATTATCCATTGACCTTTGTCCAACCCCTCCAGAGTTGTTAGGTTGACAGAGAGATTTACATGACTTCAATATGAGATTGTGATTATAATTTTTGGGAAAATCCCACCAAAATTTTTTTAAACTTTTATTTATTTATTCATTATTATTATTATTATTTAAGGAAGAGTTAGTGCCACATGTCTAATAGCCTCTACCCCAAATTTATTAATAAAACCCTCACTTGTGGACCATTCATACACTTGAAGGGTTACAAATAAGAAGATAAAACAACCCGAACTCAAGTTTTACTAAATACACTATATTCCTAGCACAAATCCTTATTTTGAAACAAACCAAAAGAATAAAAGACCAGAACTAATAGCACATATCCTTATTCCAAATTATGATCTCATAGAAGGGAGACCTAGTTTATCCACCTTTAAAAACCTTTAAGCTTCCACGAAATATCATTAAAATTGATCCACGTACCAGACTGATGATTCGAGGCCAAACGAGCAGAAAATCAGCCAATATATTTCCTTCTCTAGAAACATGACTTTGACTTGCAAACTAGACAAGATCTCTTGGATTTTGTCCCAATAATCTTCAAGATACCAAATGCCACATCTACCTTTTTTGCAACCAATTTACTACAAGTAAAGAATCAAGTTCGATCTCAATTCTATGCAAATCCAACTCCTTACAATGCTAGATCCCATAATAAAGAGCTAGCAATTGTGCTCCATTATTAGAACCATGAGACAACTCTTTAGCAAAAGCCAACCGCAAACATCCATGATCATCTCGAATAAGGCCATCTGCCCCCATGTATCCTGGATTCCCCAATGAACTCCTATCAACATTCAACTTAAACCATCCCCTATTCGGTCTATTCCACTTTACCAAACAAACATGCTTATGTAAGGGAGCTTTAACTGGAATAGAAAAGCCAATATTCGATCGTCACCTTCCTTTAATTTTTCACTAGCCCTCAAGCGTAAACCCACCCATGCAATCGCTGCCTTAATTGCAACATAAAATTTTTTCCCTTCCATACGAGCTTTGCACTGCCACAACCAAAGTGATCAAGTTAAAATAATTGGTACCAAACCAAGCAACATACCTTTTTGAGAAGAATGTGAGGCCCGTCTAAACCAAAGCTCCATATTAGCCCTCCAAGAATGGGATAAGTCATAAGGCATCCCCAAACTCAGAGAAGCCCTGCACCAAACTTCTGCTGCTAGCGAACCTATGTCAAGGACATGATCTTGGTCTTCCATACATCCCCGAGCACAACATTTACATTTAGACACCACGGGAATGCCCAAATCTTTAATACGCGCATCCACATGTAGGCAAAAATTTAATGCCTTCCACAATGTAACCGAATATTTTTTTGGAATTTCTGAGTGCCAAATCCAAGGAAACCAATCAGATTTTGGGGCCTTAACACGAATACAATCTCATGTCGATTTTAAAGAGAAATTACCATTCAAATTTGACTTCCAAATTAGAATATTTGCACCATCCTTATGCTCACCTAAATATTCCAAAATTTCTTCAACCTTAGAGTCCCCCACCAGTCTTCTTAGAAGATCCACATCCCACCCATTCTGAATTCGACACTCCTTTATTGTGAGAGAAGGAAGATCCGAGATCTCATAGGATTTGATAATAGTGCCTGATTTCAACCAAGTATCTTGCCAAAAAGAAACTCGACCATCCGTTAACTTCCACAAGGAATTACTCATCACCTTAGGTAACACTGCTACTATTCTCTTCCAGAATAAAAAGCCTTTACCAGAATCAATCAAAGAGATGTGCCTATCCTTCACATATTTTGCCTTGAAAAAATTAACCCATACTAAGTTTTGAGTTAATAAATTCCATGCAAACTTTACAAAGAGCAACACCTCCACATGTGGGTTTCAAAAGTTGGGTTACACACTCTTTTCCATGAAACCCACTTCCTTCTTGGCTTCCTATTAGAAGATCTCTAGAAAAAATTACTCATGAGCCGATTAAGGCTAGCCACCATTACCTTAGGAGCATACAAAACAGAAAATAAGTGAATCGGTATACTTGCCACAACGTGCCTCGATAACAGAATACGAACATTGGATGATAATAATTTTCTTTGCCATCGTTCAAGCTTGCCACAAATCCGATGTAATAACTCATCAAAATGAGTCACTCTTAGCCTTCCTAATACCAACGGTGCATCTATGTACTTCATCGGAAAAGAGCCCTCCGTGAAAGAAGTAATTCCCAAAGCACTCTTTTTTTAGCGCCCGTAAAATACTTGGGGAAAAAATAGACGACTTCTGTTTACTCACAACTTGACCAGACCAATCTTTATAGTGAGCAAAAACATCCCTGATAACACAATACGATGACTTCCCATCGTTAGCAAACAAAACAATGTCATCAGCATATAATAAGTGAGATATAAGAGGAACTCCCTGAGGATGAGAAAATGGGACAATCATCCCATTTCCAAACTTATGTTTTAACAATCTAGATAACATTTCTTCTACAAGAATAAATAAATAGGGAGATAAAGGATCCCCCTGCCACAAGGCACGCCCACTGGGGAAGAAGCCTTTTCAAACCAAACGAGAACATGACCTATAATAGGAAATCCTAGTCAACACTGTCATACGCCTTAGTCATATCCACTTTAACTAGGACATTGCCACCACGAATCCTCTTTTCATCAAATGTATCATCTCTTGGGCCAAAGTAATATCCTCAAATATACTTCTTCCAAATAAGAAAGCGCCCTACTCCAGAGAAATAATCTTATTTAAAATAGGCAACAATCTACAAACCAAAATTTTGGAAAAAACCTTATAGATAATGGTGCACAAACTGATGGGTCTAAATTTGTCAAACTTGAATTTTGCACTTTCGAAATTAACACAACATAAGAAGCCGAGTAAAATCTGGGTAGAGGGGAGCCACTGAGAGACTCCCTAACTGCTGCCACCACATCAGACTCCACAATATCCCAACATGAACAATAGGAGCTAGAACCAAAGCCATTGAGACCTGGACTACTATCAGTCGGAATAGAAAACATAGCCTATTTCACCTCTTGGATTGAAGGGAACTAAAGAAGAATATTGTTATCCTCCTCCAAAACAACATTTTGCACAAACAATGGTAAATCTAGGGGATCCCTCCTTGGTCTTGGCTGAAGGAAGTCACTCAAGAAATCCACAACACGAGCATGAATAGCTTCCAGGGATTTCAAGCAAGAACCATCTCAGAGTCACATTTCCTACACAATTGGCTTATTCACATAAACAAACATTTTTAAAAACTTGGTAGATACCTCGTCCTTCTCCATCCAATTGAGTTTAGCCTGTTGTGATAGCTGAGTCTCGTCTCTAAGAAGCCATACCACAAGCTCTTCCTTGGCAACTAATAATGCTGTCTTAACCTCTTCAAAAAAGCTAGCTTGCAACTGACCTTCAAGTCTTTCTATTTGCTTTTCCAAATCACGAATATTAGTCTCAGTGTGCCAAAAAATTCTACGATTCCAATTCTTTAATACCACTTTCAACTTTTTCAATTTAGAAGCTAGCCGAGAGAGACCCACAGTAGCAACTGGAATTTGCCAAGTTTCTTTAACAATCTCTCTAAAACTCACATGAGACACCCACATTTGTTGGAACTTAAATGAAGGAGGCCCATATCAACATACTAGAGACTTTAATACAAAGGACATCGGTGAATGATCTGAAGTCGAATGAGGAAAATAATTACAATAAGCATCAGGTAACAATTCCACACCCAATGGATTTAACAGGCACCTGTCCAGTTTCGACCAACTTCTAGCCAAGCCTCTCTGCCCATTACACCAAGAAAACTTGCTCCCCATTGATTTCATTTCAGTTAACCCATAAGCCTCAATAAAACCATTGAACTCATCCATTGCAATTCTCAACCGGGGTCTACCACCACTACGTTCATCATCCCCACGAATAATGTTAAAATCACTAAGACATAGCCAAGGTGTACCTTGCACTACATCCAATTGTAGCAACCTCCAAAGATCTCTCCTATCCATATGGTTACATTTTGCATAAACCACAGAGACTACAACAAAGTGTGAATCAACCTTTAGCAAAAGAGATACATGCTGAGCACTGCACTGACTAATCAAAACCTCTAAACCATCCCTCCATAACAACCATAATTTTCCACCAACATTTTGATTAGAAAAATCATGTTCAAACTTAAACTATTTTTCAAACCTTCCAAATTACTATCATCAACAAAAGGTTTAGCCAAAACATAATAAAACTTACATATAACTTCCTCACCAACATACAAAGTCTTCTCCGTGAAGATCGAATCCCACAGATGTTCCAAAACAGAGGTTGACATATCATAAATCCATCCAAGTGGGCTTGCTAGGAACCTGAGATGAGCTTATGAGAATTCTTCCTCCCTTAGTTACATTCTTAGCTTTTATAGCATCACCATCTGAGGGAAATCTTTATTTTTACACAAATGCTCTACCCTTTCTTCATCAAGCTCAGAGGCATATATTTCAACAACTCCAATAGGTTGTAACTCCACCCTATCGACTGGAATCACATCAGCCAGAAACTTCATCATAAGTCGATCTTCTGTGTTATCATGTAGCACCCCATCCTCTGCCATATTCTCAACTAACTCCTCAATCACCACCGTGTCACATGGTTGTATCACCAACACACCAACAACAACATCATTTATTGGTAATTAAGGAGATTGAGAAACCTCCATACTTATCGGATTAGGCACCGACTTATCATTAGGCATAGAACCAGACTCCACCAACACTGATGTTATATCAGCAACGTTTACACTAGAGTTTTGCACTTTCGAAGACTTAGGACCATCCATATTTCTATCCACATTTTCAGCCACTAACACATTGACAAAAGAGACATTAGTAAGCAATTCATGAGACCAAGTATCCACCATGAGATTTAAATCTTTACCCACTTTGAATATCTTCGGATCCTAACCACCAACCACCATTAACTCTGTATCAGCACATTCTACAATATAGCTTTGCTCTTTGGAATGACTAGGACTAGGACTAGCCATATCACTATCCACATTCTCAGCCACCAACACACCAACAATAGTGTCATTTATAGGCAATTTAGGAGATCGAGAAACCTCCATATTTATCGGACCAGGCACCGACTTATCATTAGGTACAGAATCAAGGTTCAATACCTTTGTAGGCGTGTCTTGCACATATGGCTTAGGCTTCCAAATATTCTCCGGCTTCTTTGTTTCCCACTCAAGCCCTTTCAGTTTGCAATCAACCACTTGAGTAACACCTCCCTTCCATTTACACGTCTTCAAATTATGCCCATGAGTACAAGATCTTGAACAAAATGTAGGGAGAGTTTTATATTCAACCTCAATATACAATGAAGCATGGTGAGGATTTCCAATCCAAATCCCCCTAATTGGTTCCCTCGCCACATCTCATTCCAAATAGACCCTTGCCCTATAAGTTCTTATTGCGCATTTGGTGGCATTATCACGACACAAAAATCAACCCAAAGGGGCGGTGATATTGCTCAAGAAAGATTCATAGTAATAATTTGGTGGTAATCCAGGAAGGAAAACCCACATCGGTACCAAAGAAGGCCCTGTATCCTCATCAAAACCCGAATACCAATGGAACCCTTGGTAGGGAACACCATCCACATCAATAATCTACCTTGACAATGCCTTCACAAAATCAGCCTCATTTGAAAGACACCCGAAGACATTCCGAGGCTTTCTCATGGCGAAAACCATCGACTGTGAACTCAGACCGCAACTATTTCAAATGAACACTCGAATTGCATCAAGGGATAGACGCTGCCTTAAAAATTTAAGGACCAGCGAATACCTAAAAGGAGTATTAGATTTCTCGACTTCTTCCTTGGAGAACAGAACACGGATTTCACCATCAATAATTTTTGCAAGACAAAAGGAACCTCAATTTCAGGTAATGGCTGCAGCGAATAGGCCACCAAATCAGCAAAAGAATGCTGCCAACCAGCCATTGCCGCCCAAGAGGAGCCCCGATGGCCACCATATGGCAGACACAAATAATGGGCCCTAGCAGAGCACGATTAAGAGGAAAAGGGAATTATCAAAATAAAAGCAAAATCGCTTATGACCTCACCTATCTCTCTCTCACTCTCTCTTAAACTTGTATTCAATGACTTGCGCACTGATTTCAACAGCATAAAGGACAACATTTGATATGAAGAAATTGTGCTTGTGATTGATCTGCTTAACGTTATCCTCTTTGCTTGTGAAAGTAATTTTGACTTTCAACCTTCTAACTTATGGTTGATTTTCTCCATTAAATATTTGAAACTTTCTTTTTTGGCTCGTTTGAAAGAAGTTGGAAGTACTAGATATTTCATTCTAGATGAGGATGACTTGTATGGCAACATTTGAGTGATTGTAGCTTTGACTATGGAATTGATACTTCTAGTGAAGAAAATTGAGGGCTTATTGAGATTGATTATTTTTAACCTGACTAATCTCGATATTTCCCCAGATTTTTGGATATTACTTGAGCACTTTTTTCATTTGTTTTACTGAAGATGATTAGATTGTCCTCAAATACTAGGTGAGAGATTGGGAGACTATTTCTACTTAGCCGAATACCTTCAAGTTTTTCTTGGGCCTCTGATCTGGCTATTAGTCTAAATAGCACCTCTATGCTCAATATAAATAGAAAAGGTGAGATGATCTCACCTTGTCTGAGCCCCCTTTAAGTTTAGAAAAAACCTCTTTGAGTACCTTTAATGATAATAGAAAATGATGTTGTTGTGACATATTCTGTAAGCAAATTGATCAAAGTATTGCTTGTTGAACTCAAAATTTCAAGTTTCGTGTAATTATATATTTACACATAGATTTTGATGATAACAAACGAATTCAAAGAATAAAGGAGTCTCAAACTCAAGTTGTCTATACAATAGAGTCAAGCACATCAAGGAACCAAGCATGAGGAAAAAGAGAATAAGTTCACATTAAAACTCATAGAGTAATTTTGAACATCTCTTAAAAAATTTGAAATTATTTTTAAGGCTCAAAATTAATATTTTATCATAAAGTATTAAAATACATTTTCCACATGTGCATGAATATTTTAAAAATTAAATTTGAAAATTTTGAAAGATGATTGATTGTGGTCTTTCACATGTGCATGACATGATTAAAGGTTTAAATTTTAAAAATATTAAAGATGATTGATTATCATCTTTCATATGTGCATACTTTATTTGAATATTTTCAAAATTGATTGATACTCTTTTTGACTTATGTAAAATGTAGATGATTATGTTTGAAAAATTTGAAAAGTAAATAGAACTCTTTTTGTCATATGCGAAAAGTAAAAAGATTAGGTTTGAAATTTTTAAAAAGTGAATGATTTTGTCTTTGACAAAAGAAAAAAGAAACATTTTTTTTGAATTTTTTGAAAAGTGAATGATGCTGTCTTTGACAATTGAAAAAGAAAAAACTTTTATTTGAATTTTTTGAAAAAGTGAATGATGTTATTTTTGACATGTAAATATTTTTAAATTTGAATATGAAGTCTTATATGCCTATAAATAGATCATTTGAGAACTTCAAATTTACAACACCAAGAGTATACGCATATCATTGCAAGTTTTGCAACATTTATTCAAAGTTTTCAATCTCTCTTCTCTAAGCATTGAGCCTTAATCATTGTTCATTTTAAGAGAGATATAGTTTGCACTGTATTATTCTTATTTCACTCATTGACGAGTGTTCTCCGATAACCTACCCACTATCAGCTCTTGTATCAGTAAAATGGTGTGTATAACCCTTGTGCGTGTAGAAAATATTCTATACAGGGAATAGTTGAATCACCACGTGTAATATGATTGCAAGTGTAGAGGGTGTTCTACACGCATTCTTTGTAGCGGTGTTACTCAAAGGTGTAATAGATTTCTATTTCCACCTGAAAGAGGTTGAATAGTAAATTTGAGAATTCTCAAGGAGAAGCTTGAGCCGAGGACTTAGGCAATGGGGTTGAACCTCGTTAACATACTGAGTTTGCTTCTCTCTTATTCTTACTCTTTATATTTATTGTTGTTTCGTATTTTGTTTATATTTTATATTATGTATTTGATTTATAATTGTTAATTTTTAAATACAACCCAATTCACCCTCTCTTGTGTTAGTCATCTAGGCAACATTGCTAAATCCCAAAAATTTCATCATATAGAAAATCTCATTCTATATAATTGAAAGTCTTTTCCATGTCAAGCTTTATTCTCATTAGTCCTATTTTCTCTGATGTTTTCTTCAGGTGGTGAAACCATTGTTTTTGGTACTGTATCGTACCGACCGATACATTTCATACCGTTCACTAGGCCAGTATAGGTATGGTACCTGTTTCATACCGGCCTATATTTCGGCCTACGTACTAGCTTATACCGGCCGGTATTTCGGCTTTTATCTTTTATTTTTATTTTTTATTTTTTTCAAGCTATAATCTCATTTTTTGACTCTAAATTTATACCAGACTATTTATAATTTATATATACATATGTATTCATGTATAATTTATTCATATATAGAATATTATTTTGAAATATAATTTATATATATAATTTATTTATATATCGACTATCCCGAAGCGGTACACAAAACGGTACTGGTACCGAAATATTTCGTTCCAGTGCCTTCACGGGTATGACATCTGGTATGGTATTCAAAACATTGGGTGAAACAGCTCATGGGAAATCATCGTATTTTTTTTAATGTTATGACCACGAACAAACACCATTTGAAGAGGGGAAATAATCTTGGGAAGAGTGGTTTTGAAACGGTTAGCTAGGACTTTAGTGATGATTTTGTAGATGACATTGGTTAGATTAATTGGGTTGGAAATTTTTAGGATGGAAGCAATTTTGTATTATTCATCTGTTTTAGAAGCTTACCATTTTGGAAAAATTTTTGCATTGTCTTGATGACTTCACTTTTGGTGATAATCCAATAGTGTCTATAAAAGAGAGCGCTCATTCCATTTGGCCCTGGGCCTTTTTGATTTAGGACTTGTTTTAGAGTTGCAAACATTTCTTCTTCATTGGGTGGTGCACTAAGCAAGTCATTTTCCGTATCCATGACTTGTTTATTGAAAAGATTTTCAAGTTGGTCTGAACTGTCGAGTTTGTAGTAGCATATATAGACCGAAAATAATTAATGAAAGTAGATTCGATAATAGATTGGTCCATTGACGAATTACCTAGCCCAATTTAATGGAATCAATCGCATTGCTCTACCTTCGGATGGTTGTTGATAGGTGATAAAATCTGGTGTTGAGATTCAAGTTGATTAGCCATGAGATTTTGGATTTTTTACTATAAAATTTCTTCATTCTTTAGTTACTTATGGAGGTTGTATTGAAGCTATCTTTCTATAGCCTTATTTTGTAAGGATGGAGTGTTGCACTGTACTTCCAAAAGCACACTTTCTATTTTTTGAATATTGACTTGAATTATTCCAAAATGGACTTTGTTCTAATGTTTAAGAGCGTCTTTTGTGGCTTTGATTTTTTTGCATGCTTGCTCCATATTTTTTGGATTATTTAAGCTGGAGCATGCTTGCTCCATGCTGGTGAACTATTGTATTTAAAAGCAATGGATAATAATGTGATGTCGAACAAGTCCTATAGTGCAACGCATCGTCTGGAAAAAATAGTCTCCATTGTTGGTTTGCAATACCATGATCTAGTCTCTAGCATATAAGTGCACCGCGTTGTCAATTGTTAGTCCATGTAAAATATGGGCTTGTGAAGCTGATATTAATTAATTCATGACTTTCCATAAGTTCCTCAATCCTCCCATACAGGTAGATGTGAAAGGGTCCCCCACAAATTTTTTTAGATTGTTTGAGTAGATCGTTGAAATCGCTTATATAACACCATGGTCTCGAGAATGCTTTGAACATTGAATCCCAAAGTTTCCAAATACTTGCTTTAAAGTGCCACTGATCAAGGGCATATACAAATGTAACAAGCTAAGGGTGATAAGGAGGATCAGAGTTGATCTAAATAGAGATAGCATTTATATTAATATTAACAGGTTCAATATCTAAACCTAAATGTTATAAAAGTACAAGGCCTCCTTTGTTTCCTGAGGCTGGATATTTTACAAAATGGTGGAAACAAGACTATTCACAATAGATAAGGTGTGTTCTATAGGTAACATGATTTCTGAGAAAAAGATAATATTGAGATTATATTTTCTAATATTGGCCCTTAGAGATTGGATTGCTTTGAGTCGGGCATCCCCTACAATTCCAAACCATTGTCTTCATTTAGCTGGTGCAGGCATTTTTTAGCTTGCCTCTTCAAATTTTTTGGATTTTTTAGACATAGTTGAGTATGACCTAAAGTACGAGGTGGGCCTTGGATGCTCCTTATATTTTTTAATTTTTCCCATAGATTGGATTGCATTTCCAATAGCATGAAAGCCAGAGTTTAATCATCTATGATGGGTTCAGGAATGACTTCTACAGATTCGTTAGCCTCACTTGTGGGTTGATTTTTATTTATTTATTTATTTATTTTTTTGCTACTTTATCTTAAGAGGTTGTGGGGTCATCGGGCAAGGTAGGAGTGCTATACCTTTTTGTAATTATCTTTGAGTTGAGTGAGGACAAATGGGAGGTCTCTATGGATACATTTGAGCTATTAGAGCATATGACATTTTTGGTAGTGACTATTGGAATAACTAGTGGGCTTGAGTGATTTGTACTGCTCAATTTAGGAAGGGTAGCTAACTGGGCTTGCTTGTTAAGAAATGAGCCTTGTAGAATAAAATTTGAGAAAAACGAATTTGGCTCACTGTCATGGGCCGAGAGGAGATGGGCTTTGTGCTTAGCTTGTTATGCTTGATATCCTTGTTTGTCAATTGCATCTATCTCCATTGTGAACTCTAGGGAGGCTTCTTCGTAGCTGTTAACAGAGATAAATTCCATTCCTAAGGCATCCAATCGGTTAGGGTTTGGAAGGCAAAATTAGCCCCTAGTGCTTGGAGGTTTGATCTTGCTTTGACTAATGGTGGGAGAGGATTAATGGTGCAAAAATTAGAATCCCGCTCTGATCGGGTTGGAGATGGTTGGTGTTGATGGGTTAAATTCAGGTGAGTAAATGCTGTGCAACAATAGCTCCTTGCCTCGGATTGCCGAAAAGTGTATTGGAATCGCCAAGTGCTAAGAGTTTTTCAATTGGTGGATCAGTAAGTGGTTCTTGAAAGCCAAACTGATGCCATCATGGCTTTTTTCGCAGTCGAGTTCCATCAATTGCGACGATGGAAAATTCTTTTATGGTATTTCTTGTGTATTTTCCACCATTTTCCCTTTCCCCTTTGCATTTTGTGTTGAAAATTGTTGATTATGGATATGATAGATCGCTCTGGTTATAAGAGTTTACTGTAAGGTAGTGATGTTGAGATATGAATGATGATGTGGAACCTGCTTTCAAGAGGGGTTGTTGAGAACTAATTAGTGGAGAGGTTCAGATGTGGTTCTTTTACTTGGCTTAGGATTTGTAGTTAGGGTTGTTTGGGATAGTGGAGGGTTGAGGTTCTCAACTTAGAGCCATGGACCGAATGGAAGATGTGTGGAATAGATTTTAGAACAGTGCAAAAAATTTGAGAATGGCCTAATCTTCCACAATCATAGCAAAAATCGAACAACCTTTCGTATTTGAAGGAAACCCAAGTATCTATGTTGTAGGCTATTGGGAGAGTGAATCCTCATTTCAGTGGAAATGTGATGTATCTCAACTTTTATCCTGATAAATTTCCTGCATGTAATTCCAAATGGTTGTCTTCTTCTACCTCAAGTAAGTTGCCCAACACTTTCCTAATATGTGTAGCATTGTCATGAGTCATATGGTCAAGTGGGAGGCCATGCATCTGCACAAAAAACTCTAAGTGGTTCAAATCAATTTCCTTCAATGTAGAACCGAGTGGCTACAGTTTAAGAATGAGCAGGTGCCTTTTGAAGTTCCATTTGCTTGAGAACTCTATGTTTGTCTTGAAGGGATTGGAAAGTGAATAAGAACAAATTTGCTTCCAGGTCTCTATTAGGAATTTTTGTATGAAATTCCATGTAGCTTTGATGCTTGCATGAATTGCAAATTTTTACAAATGGCGTGCTGCAACTAGACGCCCTACCAATGCTAGCTCTAATTTGTTTATTTTTTATTTTGCCTCTTGCATTGTAGGTTCTAGCTTGAGATCTTGCCATGAGAGAGCTTCAATTTATGATATCAGGGAATCCATTTCCATTTAGGTGTAGATTGTAACTGAGTTCTGAGTTGGGATTTTAGTAGTAAAGGGAAGACTCTATGGAGGAGTGGGGGTTCACTGGGGAGTGAGGAGACACTCTACAGAGAGTGACTATTATCTTGCCACTAACCTGCACTTAACACAAAGCAAAATTCCTTTTGATTTACCTACCTACTTTGAACTTAACTACTACTTCTAGTACTTGACTTCCTTACAGCATACAGTGTGACATTACCTTTGCATTGGCTTGACTTATGATTTATAACTCGCATCAAATTAATTATTATGATTCAAAGAAAAGCCTAAATTGTTTTGAGAGTTATACATTGAATTTCTTTGAAACGATCATATATATATAATAAAGAAAAATGTTAGTAAGAATCCTTTTGGTGGGGCTATCTCTCTCTCTCTCTCTCTCTCTCTCTCTCTCTCCCCTTTTCACTCTAGCCAGCCGCCCCCCTCCCCCTCAAAAACCCAGATCAGATGAGGGGGGTTGGAGCTTTGGCTCCTCTCCCTCTCCCTCATCCTTTCCTCTCTCATCCCTTCTCCCTCTTCTCTCTAGTTTTTTCTTGTATTTTTTTTTCTGGTTTTGTTTGTTTTTTCTTGTTCTAAGGGGTGCCAGATAGCTCTTGGCAACAGTTTTTGTGGGGTCCCAGCCAATATTTTGAATACTGTACTGGATGCTATACCAGTTAAGGCATTGGAACGAAATATTTCGATATCGGTACCGTTTCGTGTACCGTTTCGAGATAGTCGATATATGAATAAATTACATATATAAATATATATTAATTATATTTCAAAATAATAATCTATATATGAATAAATTATGCATAAATATATATATATAAATTATAAATAGACTGATATGAATTGGGGGTCAAAAACTGAGCTTGTAGTTTAAAGAAATGAAAAAAAATTAAAGGCCGAAATACTAGCTGGTATAGGTCGAAATATCGGCCAGTATTGCCGGTATTTGGACTGGTACGAAACATGTACAATTTTTGTATCAGACCAGTGGCTAGTATGACATATTTCGACCATACCAGCTGGTACAGTTCGAAATTAAAAACAATGGTCCTAGCGTGGTGGGGTCTTGATGAGGGTGGCTTGCAGTGCTTCAAGATGGAGAAGCTTATAGTCTATTTTCAGGAGTGAGGAACAAAGTTTTGTCATGTGCTTGTGGTTACAGGAATGTCGTGTGCTATGGAGGTGCGGTCGTGGCTTGGGTCGACTTTCGTGTCGGATGATCTCAGTATGTTGGCTCTTGAGTCTCGAGGTTGGTCAGTGTTGCTAAATGCTGTGCGTGAGATTTTACACGGTAGCTATGCAGGAGGTGCTACAGTGGATTTGTGTGATGGTTGGTCTCCAGGGTAGTGCCTGTCCCTCACGCTTCACCACGGTCTCTATGTTTGCATTTTTTATTTCCTCTAAAATTGAAAATGTGGAACTACAGCTTTCTAAGCTTTATTTCGCTATTTTTCCATGTACCTTTTGCATTTCTATTATTCTTTATGTTTAAGGTTAATAAAAAATAGAAATTAAAAAAACATAGTCTCTTAGACTTTTGTTCATAAAGTGTCCTCTACTCCATCTTAGATAGAGTGTGAGGTTGTTTTTAATTCTTCTTAGGACAGAATGTGGGGTTTGTGAAGTCTATCTTAGGACAGAGTCCTAAGTTCTCAAGAAGTTAATTTGTAGAAAATTACAGCAATAGATTAGACCATGTCAATCACAAAGAAATTTATGTATTGAAGAGCTTTAAAAACAGTAGTTGGCTTGTATTCTATATGACTCAGGTCAAAGCTCTAATGTCCCTTCATGAATGAATAGAATTTGTTACCCTTTTGGCCGAAGCATACCGCATGAATGCCAGATCATCAGGAATGAAATATTTATTTTTCCCTCCATTAAAACTCTCTTCCTTACTTCTCCTTCCTTTCTCCACCTAATTCCCTTCCATTAAAATGGTTTTGCAACAAGTAAACAAAATGAAATCAACATTACAAAATGTGAAGTGGGCAAATCAACACTAGAAGAAGATCTAGCATACACGTTACAAATAACCCAGGTCCACACCTCTATGTAGGTACCTATAACTACAAGAACTATTTTGCCTAGTACTATTTAGATCTAGCATTTCTGTTAACAAAGATCGGGGGAGAGGGAGAGAGAGAGAGAGAGACAGATAGGTGATTACCGAAGTAATGGCCGGGCAGCGCAAAGGAGAAGTGCAAAGTGTAGAAGAGAATTAGATGCGAGCGAAGGAGGACCAAGGTAACGGAGTATTGTTGCATTTTTAAAAAAAAGTAAGTTCCACCTAAGAAAGCATGCGGCGCCGTGGTGCGTGCTTCAGCCAAAAGGCTTCACTGTAGCATGATTCTATAATAAAATTTAGTTTCACTTAGTAAAGGATTAATGTACGTTAGGCTTTGCACCAATGCATCTTTATTGTGCCCTTTCACCTATATCATACACTTTACCTGCACAATGTTAGGATCAGAATGTATAATTAATACTCATAAATGTTTTTAGTTGGGTTGGAGCAATCAGCATTCCAATATACCGTGAGCTGGAATTTGAAAAGTTGCGTTAAGTTGAAAATTGTTGATTTCATGTCGAGTCGTTTGTCCAGAAAAGTTGAAAGGCCCCATAAAAAATAAGAGAGATGGTAGCCTTACAATCTAACTACAATTTATTTACAACTTATCAATAAAATAATATATATTTTTTTAAATTATAAACACATCAAATCAGAACAAAGAGACTTTGCCAAGAATAGTAAATACATCCAAATCAATGACGAAATGACTACAAGAGTGTGGACTGACCCTTAGATACCTAATATGCCAACCCTTACACCACTTCCTAATTCAAAGATCACCAACTGGAGCCCAAAATTAATGAAATTAGCGGCAAAATTAATCTTAGAGGAGCCAAGATGGAACATACTTTTACTATGGGCCCTCTTCACACTCGATACAGTCAATGCCATTCAAAAAATCCTTTTTTCTACCTTAAAATACTCCTCTATTGAAGACAAGATCAAATGGATTCATCACTCTTCAGGAAATTTATCGGTTAAATCAACTTACACAACTCTTGTTCACCCCTAGAACCTCAATCAAGCGCAATTCCTTGATGAAATCTGGAAAAAACTGTATGTGGAAAATAAAAATACAAGATAGGTTAAAGCATTTTTTCTAAAAAGTCATGCATCAAATTCTTCCCACTAAAGCAAATCTTAAAAGATCCATCTCGATGGAGGAAAATCAAGATCTTTGTTCCTTGAGCAAAACTAAGGAAGAGAACTTGTCCCACTTGTTTTTTAGCTGTCTTTTTTCAAGAATTCTATGGAGACAGTCTAGATGGCCAATAAACATCCCAACCTTTGCAAATCATCTCATCCATAGCTAGATCTTAGTTATATTAAATCCCTCAGGGAAGAAAGGAATACCCCAAGAAGATCACTCCTATTCCTTTCAAACCTTTGCTGTCCTTGCTATGGATAAACATCTGGTACCTTAGAAACCAAATCACTCATGGTGCTCCCTGCCCCTCTATTATCTGGTTTGTAACAATAGTCACAAAAAAATTTAAATAGCACCTCTCAGCCTGGAGCACGAATTTAACCCAGCAGGAACCTGATTGGCAACCCTTGCCAACAAGAGTCTTCTCACTCTCACTTGATGTAATTGTCAGACAAAATAGAAGCACCATAGCTACCATATGCGGATTCGGTAAGGGCAATCCAGTTTTTGCACGAGTAGAATTCATCCACAATACAAATCCCAATGTAGGAGAAGCATCAGCAACTATAATAACAGTAAATAAGGGAGCAAACAAAGGTATTAAGAGAATCATTATAGAAGGAGACTTAGCACAAACAATATTAGCCATCAACAAGCCGAAAGCTGCAATAGACTGAGCAATGCAGACAACTATTAGAGACATTCATCACCTACTATGTGACTTTGATCAGTGGACTGCAAAAAACATTTATTGATCTCAGAATCGTTGTGCACATAATTTGGCACAATGGGTAGCTTCTAACTAAGTGTACAGAAGCATATATATACCCCTAAATTGAATCCCTCAATGTGTTTTGGATTTTCCAAGTGGCAAAGAAGGGCTATTATTGTATGATTAAACTACTACAACTCTCATGTTTATGTTTATTGAATGACTAAATGAAACTTGCTTTAAAAAAAAAAAAATCAAAATTAAAATCAATAATTTAACAAGTGTTTTTTTTTATTAAAAGATTGTAGAAAAATTGTAAATGGGTAGTTATTTGATCATTTTCCAAAAACTTAAAAATAGGGATGCATATCATGTGGTTCTAAAACAAGCTGGTATAAGCTGTACTATAAACCGAACGTTACTAATTAATTCTTTAAATTAACTAAATAATCATCTGCTGAAATAAATAAAAAAGAAACTAAATAAATATCCAGTCCAAATCACTTGCTGGCCCCTCGATGTGAAGTTACAACGGTGGTGTCCACAACGGGCTGAGGTCAATTACTGTGGGTAGGGGAACGTACAATTCGATAAGATTGAAAAATATTTCAACGGTCACGAATTAAGGGACAAATTAAAGCGGGTTGTCAGAGTTGGTATATTACAATCGGATAGCTTTTGATTTTGATTTTGATTTTTAGGATAACCATTGAGTGATGTTAGTGTTCCGCCGAGCTTTAACCTATGGGCGAGTACAAATTCTACATTTTATATTTTATTCTTTTCTTTTTTACATATTTTAAGTATATTTAAATATTATTAAAAAATATTAAAAAAATATATCAATACACTAAAAATATTAAGTAAAAATAATAATAATAAATTTAAATACATGAACAGTCAAAATGCAGAGACAAGCTTATATGACATACTAGCATTTTCGTAACCATTAATATTCTTTTGATCCACAATCATGTTAATTAATTTGGTTTGATGTTCATAAAGGCAGGTTCAAAAAACCATATCCACTATCTATTTATTACTTGGTTTCATGTTCTTTTGACGATGCATGCATATATGGTAGTCACAGATGGGGAATGTCAATCGTGATCTTTGAATTTTGTCATTATTAATCAATATATCATCTGTCGTGACTTCATTTGCTTTTTTTAATTAATTATTTGGTTGATATATAAAATAACTTAAATTGCATTATTTTAATTGACGCGAGTAAAATTGTTCTATCAAGATCTTGAAGACCAGATTTTTATATATTGAGTCATTAGTATTACATTTTATTATTCAACAAATCCTATAAGTAAAACATATTTATGGGCCACCTTGAGTAAACTAAATATGGCCAATTATTCACTCTTGTAAACACATAGATGCAAACACATCATAGAATTACAGAAAATAATTCCATGATGTCGATATATATAGGGAAGACCCTGATCTAGGGGTTGGAAGTGAAGTTGAAGTTTGAGCATGTAGTTCGCCTGCCCAGCAGGGTAGAGCTGAACCCTAGCCTCGACGTTGCCAAATCAAACTGCAAAAGATTGTTCTCTAACTGATACCCTCCAATAACAATCGAAGTCCTGGGGTTCTCGCCTCCATTAACAAATCCAAGGCACAGCACATCCTGATCGCTAATATACACCATCGAGTTGGCACCAAATATGCTCCATAAAACATTCTTGTTCTGCAAAACAAGATAAATAGTCGGTACAGACGGCCCCAGACGTGTGCTAAGCACGTTCTTCGAGCTGAAACACACGTCGAATGGTGCCACAGAAGCCACCCTCGAGATGTTCCTGGCAGCTGCCTCGGCGATGAAAGCCTTCGTCACTGCATTGAAGATAGAACTCTCCAAGACTGTGTAGGGGTTGACGGTGCTAATCTTAGTCCCTCCAAAACCTTCACTGTCAATGGAGAGCAGAGTCGCGTTTACTGCTACAACCTTTTCGCTGATTCTTATAGATTTTACTCCAATGAAATACTCCGCCGAGGGCTCTCCTTGTGCATAGGCTGAGGCTGTGCTTACTGGGTTAATGAAGAGCGGCGTGTAAGCGAGGGACTCGGAGGCATCGATGTTAGGAAGCAGTACGTAAGGACCATCTCCGAAGAACACGACTCCATTTGATGTGGTTGAAGATGACAAGCAGATTGCGAATTTCCTGTGGAAGCTAAAGGCAGAAGCAAATTGCGAAGGAAATGCAATCTTAGTCCGGCCAAGACCAGCCATGCCTGAAACCCCAGTAGCAAGACCCTCCAAGAGGAAAGTCGGTGCGCATGAGAAAAGGAACTTGGACACCCTAACGGTTCTGCCTGGGTTTGACCCATCGGTGGATTGGACCGACAGAGCATCTTCGGCTACCTCACCGCTAGTGGCGGTGCGTGTGACGGTGTTGTCAGGCGTGACACCGCATGTGTTGTTGTTGCACCCTGGCCTTGGGGCTGAAAAGCAATCCCCACAGCCACTGGCTCTAGCTAGCGAGCATTGGGCTGAGTTGCAGCGGGCAGGACGGTAAGTCGAGGACACATAATTCTGCTCACAATCCACCCACAAAAATTGGCCGCCAAGATCAAGCACTAGGCTTAAGGGAACAAGCGGGGTTCTTTGGTTAATGCGGGTGACGTATTGGAGAGTGGCAGCGTCTTTAGAGACGGGAATCACGAGAGCTTTAGGCCGGAAAGACTGCTGTGCATGACAAATGGGAACAATGACAAATAATATTAGGAGGGAAGAGGAGAGAGGGAATCGGAGAGAGGAGGCCATGTTCAAGTTGTTTGAAAGAGATCTATGAAGGCAACCTCCATTTATAGTCGTACCTTAGGTACTGTACGTCACTAAGCTAGCTTCTACGTGGCGGCTTGTTTAAAGTAGTTGTGCATGTCTTGGAGCTTTGGGATAAGGCCATATATTGCCAACTAGCAAAGCTAAGGTCAAAGGGGGCTGCTTAATTAATTAGCTTTTGGCGCTTAATTATTAATCTAGAAGTCGGCCTTTCCAACATTGACTTTGAGCAAACTGCAAACATATATATATATATATATCTTTTTATTTTTCTGGTATTCGGTACTGAAATCCAATCTCAAAATCATTCGACTTAATATATGGAATTTTGATACCAAAGATGAGATAAGGATATGGCGTGCTTTATTTATTTATAAAATCAATTATTACTATTTTCCCATTATTAATTAAATTTAATTACTTGTCAAGGCTGCTTCGTAATTGTTTTAATCATGAATAATGATCAAGTTATTCTAGATTGTAGTACAAAAGATCTCTCTCTCTCCCTCTAAGTAAAAATAGATAAGAAGGTGCAACTATTACGTTTGTTAACAATATATATTCCAATTGTTTATTCAACGGCCTCGTCAGTATTAATTTTCTAGTTAAAGAGTACTCTGATGCATGCGTCAGCCAAAGAGTTAGAAGAAAAATTCTATTAATTATTTTTATATCTTATATATTATTTTTTTTATTTTTTTATTTTGTTAAATATGTGATCTAAGAATAATGAGTAGAAGAATTTAATTAAATTAAAAAAATAAAAAAATATTTAATGTGTGATTTGTGGGATATAAAATGAATAACAAAATTATAAAGTGTAGTTTGGATAATAAATTGAGGTGAGATGAAAATTAAAAGTTGAATAAAATATTATTTTTTAATATTATTATTATTTTAAAAATTTTAAAAATTAAATTATTTATTATATTTTATATAAGAAAATAAAAAATTAAACTAATAAAATAAAATAAAATGAAATATTTTTATTAAACAAGATTATTATGATCAAAGTCAAAGATCACGAGCAATTTTATTGACCAGCGAGGTGGCCTGCAACAGCTAGCAGGACTGGACTACTTGGCTCCTCTGTCACGTAACTATGGCGTGCACCTAAATTTACACAACTCTGATTATCCGATTGAATTCAACGATATTTGATTAAATTATATTAGTGCGTGGGATCTCACATATTTTATTATAACTTATTTTTATTTAAATATAAGAAATTACAAGTGTATATATATATATATATCGATTAAAGGAAATGGTTTGTACAGTGTTGTTTTGAGCAAATCTGATATATATTTTTTAATTGGATAATTTTGAGATAAATACAAAAACTTATTTTTTTTAATGATAAATCTATTTTTTTAAAAAAAAAAATTACGAGTCTTACACACCCTAAATATATATATATATATAAATTTACCAAAAATAAAAATTTAGCCAAAGCCTTTTTTTTAAATGAATTTCTTAAAGCTTAAGGAGTCCCGATTTCTCAATGCTCAAGATTAGCCTATCTTTGAAAAGTCTAAAAATATGACTTTTCTTCGTTCCCTAGTGTCGCCTTGAGCCTCTTGTTTATTTGATTTGCTTTTTCTCGTATCCTGGACGCATTAGATTTTCTCGTTATCATAACAGCGGTGCTACGTACTCTGCCGCTCTTTGTTAGCAAAAATCAATATCTTTTAATTTTTTTTTTCAATTTTTTTATTCATATTATTTTTATCATCTTAAAACATTTTTTAAAAATATAAAAAAAATATTAATACACTAATTATAATTACTTCCTTCATCATTAAATAAAAAAAAATTATAATACACGAAGTGTCAAAATGAGATGTCAAAGTAAGTAGGCAAAATAGCATTTCTCATTATCATAAATGTGCGATATATATCTTTAGATTGAGGAATGTACATATTAATAATTTTTATATTGAATTTAATATTCATTTTATTATTGCATATAATAATCTATACTATATTTATACAAATATTTTATTATAATAAAAGATTTATTGGATATGAAATGAACTAGATCCAGCCCATTGAAAACCTATTCTTAATAATAAAATGAATAAAAAAAATAAAAAAGAGATAAAGTCAAAAAACGTTGGCTCAGACACAAAAATGTAGAAGTGATATAAGGTTAGTAGGACTCAACTACCCCAAGAAGGAAAGAGATCTTTATAAAATGAGGGGATTTCTACAAATCAAGCCACACTATTGGCTCCCCCCTCTAGATTTCTACAGCCAAGGTGTCTTTTTCAACATTCCTTAAACTCTATTTCTTCTATTGTATTGAAAGCTATGAAAGACGGTAAAATCATCAAATATAACTGATTTTGCCTCCAAATAATGAGTAGATATAAATTTTTATTTTAAATTACGTAAATTTTTGTGTCTAGTCTTTCTTTCTTTAATTAAAATTTATAAGTTTTATTTATCATTTATTTCAGGTATGAGCATCGACAACCATATCAACATCTAAACCATCATCGTGGGCCATTCAATTGTAATTATAGGCTTTGGCCATGCTAGAATAATGCATCAACAGTTTGGCGTTGTCTGGGATTGAGATTTATCACTTTCCAAATAAAAGGGTTGTGTGGCTCACAAGATTGCCTCAAAAAAGCATATATGTCTCCCCGTCATTTCTCTGCATCGTTCATGTGGGTTTTAATTTAGTTAGGATTGTTGGTAAATAAAAGAAAAAGAGTATTGCACGATATGCGATAGGGGGTCATGCAACATGCGCCCATGCATAGAGTATGGGAATGCACATGGTTGTGGGACCATTGCCCTACACCATTGAGGATTGTGCTGGTCCTAGCTTCTCCAGTGCATTAGTTGGACGCACATGCACTACACGTCAACACACACAGCGTACAAAGCTGAGCATTGAACTTATCCCGAGCGACAAGTGGGGTGAGCATTGCGCTGAACTTGAGCAAGAAAGGTCAAGGGCGACTATGCAGCTCATCCCATGGCATGAAGCAACAAGCTAGGCTAGCTCTTATCTGCCCATGCCAGGTATTGAGCACTGCCCAAGCAAGGAAAATAAAGTGCGAGCATTGTAGCTTACCCTGAGTCGCAAGAATGGCGGGCACCTAGCCTGCCAGAGCTAGGGAAAGAACAATGAAGTTCGTTTTGGGCAACGAGCATTGCAGGCACTCAACCTTCCCATATCATGGCGAGCAATGAAGATTGCCCCACCAAACACACCTAGCGAGCACTCCCGTGTTGTTTTGTAGACCTCACGAGCAAGGTGGGCAATTTGCCCCACGAGCTGAGTATCAAGGGTAAGCAATGAAGCTTGCCATGAGCTTTAACCATGGCTTAAGGGTGTGCAATGACTCTCTCCTAAGTAATAAGCATGGCTTAAGGGTAAGCAATGAAGCTTGCTTGAGGGATGAGAAAGGCGGACACTTAGCTCACTTGCACATGGATTGGCAAATGCCAAAAAGGCAAGCACCAAGCCTTTCCCTTGCAAGGAACATAAAGGGGTGGGTTTGGGGGGGAGCAATAAAGCTCACCCTAACTCACACGCCTGGCAAGCACTTAGCCCCCCAGTGCTCAGAATCTCGAGCAAGGAACGAGGCACAACATCGGGAAACAAGTCTAGTAGACATAGACGTCTCGCATTATAGGCGAGCAAGGCACCACTTACCTAGCCATGCATGTCAAGGGCGAGCAAGCAACCTCCGTGGTGATGTAAGCGAGTAGGGAAGCTTAATCGCACCAAACTCGCCCTTGTGCAACAAGCCTGGCGAGCCCATTACTCCCACCACTATACATGAGGCGGGCAATCACCATGAATTGAGCATTGAGGATGAGCAAAGAATCTCGCTCCCGAGTAAGAAGCACAGCTAACTATGAGCAAAGAAATGAACACAACCGGCTCACATCACAAGCGGCAAAACTCCACCTAGCCAGCCACGCATGTCAAGGGCGAGTAGTGAAGCTCACCCCTGAGCAACCACCATGGCTACCTGACTTGGAGCATCAGTTGCAGGGTTGCCCCGCATGGGCACCTAAGCTCCTTATCTTTATTGGAACATACTGCCGTAGAGTACTTGCTTGAGCATGCCAGGTCTTCATTATTACCAAGGTAGAGCCACCCTTCAAATATTGCTGGGGCGCCTTAAGCTTTCGTTGCACTCCAGCAAAAGAAGTGAGAGAATGAAGAACTACAACAAGAAGTCGTCTCTTAGCCACATTTGAACAACCAAGAAATCGAGAGTCATTAGGCCACTTCGCATAGGTCTCAAGTCTTAAACTTGTGGTTTGAATTATGTAAACTAATCATCTTAGTTTTTGGTAAAAACTTCTCAGAACAATAGAGATCAAGGCTAACATGAACTTGGCAATCGTGTTTCAGTGATCAAGGCTAGCACGACCTGAGCAACCGTATGCTGTTGAGCCAGCCTTTTGTTGCCTAAGTGAGAAGTATCAGTGCACTAGCATATGACCAAGACTACCTCTCTCACCATAACCACAGCCAACGGGTCTCCTCTAGGAACCGGCTTTTGAGCTTCAAAATTATCTTATGTGAGCTGCATTCAAGAACGAGTCAATGGGCTCGACAACTACCTAAGATGGACCCTAGGGTTAGACAAGCTCCTTGAACACTTAGTAAGGCTTATAACCAACAAACTCAAACTTTAACACCAAAATGACACCACCAATGTGAAGTCACCTTAAGTGGGCAAGAAATCCGCTAGTACCAATGAAAAATATAACAATCACCAAGAACGAAATATGAGATCTTCGATAATGATAAACAATCTAACATGAGCATTAGTACACTTAGTTATCATATATACGCCCACCCAAACAAACGTCCTAAAGGCCCATCCTCAAAGGCCGTTATGAGGACTTACATGTCTCCTCAAGGTCCGCCTTGGGAGTTTATCATTGCATTATATGGCAAACGAAAACTAGGTACAAATTCCTAGAATTTAGTTCTCTGTAGTTTTCATAGACTATTTCTGTCATTGTCAGCTTGAAGGTTTTCAAGACTTTCTTATTGGACAAATCAACCTTAAAAATTGCAAGCATTGTTAGATATAGATGAACTAGGTCTAGCCCATTAGAAGTCCATTAGCAATAATAAAAGTAAGAGATATGACAAGGTATAGATAAATCCAAATGAGGTTTATTCAGATATAGAAAGGGTGAAAGTGACATAAGGCATGTAGTACTCAACTACTGTCACACCACAATTTTTCTAAACAATGGGGTGAATCTATTGACATCACAATGATAACTTAAATAATAATAAAGGGAAAATGAACTAAAAACTTTTTTATATAATAAATTGAGTACACACCATCAAACCAACTTAAATGGTTCTTTCATAAAATTTCAAATAAAACTTTAACTAATCTATAGATGACACTTATTTCACTGCTCTCCTTTTCACCCTTCCATGTGCCCTCTATGCCTCTTATTGGCATGTTCCCCTTTAATATATGTAAAATAAGAAATTTTACATGTGGAAGGTAAGTCCATGACTTGGTAAGTATGATTGATTAAATTGGGTATAATTGTCACACCCTTTACCTAGGCAAAGGATCTAGCTAGGATCCGTGCATGGTGCCAAGAGTACTAGCAAATTGGCAACACCCTAGATTTGATTGAAAATAGGCATGGAGTTTTCACAAGGAAGTGTATGTGTAAATAAAATAAATACACACACACACACATATATATATGTATGTATGTATATCATAGCAAAATAAGTAAAGGTTTAGTCGGAGACTAAAAACTATTTATACTAGAGGTCCAAACCAAAAATATGTTCATTTATTAACACAAATATCCATGTCACTATCACAGCTGAAATAATATTAAACAATACCATCTGTTTATCTCTTACATCCAAGTATGACAGACCAAACATGATTTTTCACCTAACTAAATAGCACATCTCCCATAATACAAACAACTATTAATGTAGACAGGCCTCCATTATTATTACTAGGATGGGTTGGTCCTTCTTCCTAGGAAATCTCTCTTGAGGTTACTTTTGCATCAAAGTCTACGATTCCAATGAACAAAACACTAGGTAAGTTAAACAGCTATGATAAAACTAATAATGAGAGAAATGCATGTGAAGATGTAATGACAAAACAACTATGTGTGAACACATATTTATGCATGACAAGGAATAACTCTCAGGGCAGAAACACATGCATCCATAGTTATACAAGGAACCACACCCTGAATAAAACACAAGCATATAAACACGACGAGGAATTACCCTTTGTACAAGATTCAAGTATACATATTTATATTTGAGGCGAGGGAACTACCCCCTTCTGAAGTAGATAAAACTCATTGTATCTCATTATACATACCTCACAGGGAATCACTTCATCATTCGACACGGGAGCTCGCTCCTACCAGACCAACGTGCAAGCTGACTCGCCTATTTCAAATCATCCCTCACACTTAGATCGAAATATACTGGATTGGCCTGGGGACACATTCTACCCAACCAACTGACTCGAAGACACAATACAGGATACACCGGGGAATCTCTCAACCAATCTATCAAGTGAGGTCAATACGAAAACGTTCCCTCCAAACCATCATGAGAACCCTTTCTCCTTCATATGAAACTCGTGGCAATGTGTCGTAGGAATGGCACATGGACTCCTCAACCTGTCCATGATGATTGACATATGAAAAGACAAACGCACCTGAAAATCCAAAGCATCATTAGTCCGAACCATTTAAACTCATCATCTTACAATCCCGAAGTAAAGATAATCCATGAACGTAATAAAGAAGAGGTATATTATTTTCCTAAGAAGAAAGAAGAAAGTTACAGAATATGCACTACTAAATTTCACAACATACCCACAACATTTATCCCACGTTCCCAGTACTCTCTTTGAAGCTACTTTCTTTACTTTGAAGACCCTGACTCTTGGACTCAAATGCTTACAATCTCAAAAGTGAGATTTTGTCCTTTGTTCAATCCTTTCTATAGGGTGGGGCAGTTATGTATCTTTTTGACGTAGTTCTAACTTCAGGCATGCTTGAATAGGAGCCTTTTAGTCTCAGCCGTCCCTCTACAGGATGATAGAGATAGACTGATGGGACAAGGCATGCATGTTTTTGCGACTTATCTTTATCCTAGTCTGTAGTCCTTCCCAAAATAAGGGTCTTGCATGTAGCATTAGACCATACCTCTAGGTTCAAATTATATGGCTTGTAGAGTCGTAACTTTCTTTTTGCAGACTCACTCCATATGTGACCTTTCAGGTGGAGTATGGACCTATGCGTATGACATTGCCGCCTATTGAGAATTTTTGCATTATCTTGGAAAGCCCTTACATTTGTATGGGCCTTGTCCTTGGTTTTTGCTTGCCTGATGCTCGTTACTTGCCCTCTGCACTATCCTTTCTCGCCTTCGTATGGTTGTCACCTTTTCCAGAACTAGCAGCCTCTTCAATACCTTGTGCTCGCTCAACATAGGGTGCAAGGTACTTTGGTACACCCTGTGCTGGGATGTGCCAGCCCAGCCTTCCACATAGTGTTGCTCGCCCTATTGGACTAGCTGCAATTTGTGGGTCATTGTTGCCTTGTCTTCATCTTCCAAAGAAAGACTCTCTTCTTTGCCTTCCACTTGCCCTTAGAAAGTGGTTTGTCCCCTTACACCGGCATGGTCCTCACAATAGTATATGAGCCTTAATTATTAAATCAATAATAAACTGAGAACAAAAACAATAAATGAACTCATAGTATTTAACATAATTGGAAATCTTGTACCATGTAAAGAAACACTTCTATAAATTCCTTCAATGGGAACTACCATTTCTAAAAGTAGTTACCATTCTCATAAACTTCTCTCTATTTGGAGTCTACACCTTCTCAATATTCATCAGTGTATGTATCATTCTCATTTACTTCTTTGTTTAGGGTCTACATATTCTCAGTGTCCTTCAGTGTAGTTATCATTCTCATACATTTCTTATTGAGCGGGTCTACACATTCTCCAAGATGTTTGGTGTAGTTATCCTCTCAAATATAATATTGTAATGGTACAATACTATACTAAAACTTATCAACATTATTTACGATATCTTGAGATAAATTCTATTAAACTCAAGTGCATGGTTTTCATGTAAATGTAACCATACCATAAATGACATGAAATCTTTTTAAAAATCTTCTATGAATATGCCACGACAATATATGAAAATATGTTTGATAAGCAATAAAGGCTCAAGTCACACATTTCATGAAATACTAATTTGCTTTGAGATCTAAAATTATTATGCAATACAAAATAAATTTTCTAAAAAATAACATTTCATGCATGCTTAATAAAATTAATAAAGATATTAGATTAATTAAACACACTTACTTGGATACTCCAATTATTACCACTTGACAATGACAGGAGTATCACTCAGAAGCTACATAATGATGCACACCATTTACAAAAATTTCTAAACATCTTCAAGTAAAAACTCTTTTTTCTAAAACTATTTACATATATTTGAGAAATCTACAAACAATCAGTACTTTTTAAAAAATTTTTTTTTTTAAGAAGAGAATAATACCCCAATTTTATTGATTGCCTTCACCTGTGACTGAGAAAAATCGTGGTTACAAACAATTAGCACTTTAATTAAAGTAACTTAATTAAAACACTACGCAAAACATCGTAATACTTAACCATAGAACCCAAAATATAATATACAACCAGAAAGTTAAATATTTTGATCTCCAACTTCATTGTGGCTAAGAATATAAAAAAATGATAACCATAATAAAAGGATACACTGTCATTTTTGTTGTCAACTCAAAGTTGGGTCCTTCAACAATGGCCACAATTGATACACTTTGAATATATATATATATATATATATATAAATGATAACCATAATACTGCTACTAAGACATTCAACGCTACACATATACCATTACATTTACCCCGGTCACTTCTTTGTGATATAAACATTATACTTCATTATTTTGACGTGTATATTGTATGGGGTAATGATAGACTTATCACTCTTTTACCATCACTTTATCACTTGTTGTGTATTTGTTTTTTCTTTATTTTCTTTTAAATATTTTTTTAATATATTTAATCATTAAGAAAAAATTTAAAAAATATACAATTTTATTGATAGTCACTTTCTTAATCATTAAGTAAAAGAAAAATTTTAAAAAAATTAAAAAAAGTGGTAGAAGAGTTGTAGAATAGTGGTAAGGCTATCATTATTATATGATATGTATCCAATCTTACTTGAGGCTAAGTGCATTCATACATCAATGCATATAAATCAGTATAATAATTGAAAATTAAAACAAATAATTAAATTCGAGATGAACATCCAATTGAAGATAACATCTTCAAGACTAAACTCTATCCAGCCTTTGATGAAGGAAGCCATTTTAATTTCTGATGAGTTTAGAGAAGCTTCTGTTGACAGCTTAATTGATCCAGTTACTAAAGATTGGAACTTAAATCAGCTTTGAGCTCTTTTCAATCCAAGCTTGGTTATAGATATTTTAAAAGTTATGATCTATCCAAATGAGCAACTAGACAAGATGATTTGGTCCCAAGAAAGGAGTGAAAAATTTAGTGTGAAAAGCTGCTACAGATTTTTTAAGTTACAACTTCAGGGCTGTAGAGGAGAGTGCTCTAATGATAGGCAACAACATTCCTTGTGGAAAGCCGTGTGGAAAATGAGAGTTCTTAATAAGGTAATTGGGTGGCTCATATTCTTGCCCGATATGCTTGGACTGTTAAGAGTATCTCAATGTGGAATGAGTGTTTCCCAGACTTTATTTCTCAGGCTGTTTGAAGTGATAAATGTCTATAACCTCTCTTTATTAATGAAAGTTTCAGATTTCCTATATAAAAAAAAGAAAAAAAATTTTATCCTGCCTAAAGCCCATATATGTGATACTCTATATGAAAAGGAGAAGGGTATAGGTGGTGTACATATGAGATCCCACATTACATGGAAATGAAAAATTCTTGCTTTTTATAAAATTCTAATAAGGTTCCAATTGTATCATTGATTAGTTATTTTAAAATATAAGCTGTGTGGTTTGAACCTTCCATTGGAACATTATAAAATATATGCTATTTCAAATTTTCCAGCAAAAGCCTAGTATATATGCTGTTATATTGCTGAATGAAGATAAAAATGAAAAATTTTATTTAGCTTATTCAAATTCCAAATAAGTGTGCAATGAAGCTAAAATCTTCGTCATAGAAAATAATGTCCATTAAAATCAAGTCATTCGAGTTCAAAAATAAAACTTAAAAAGGATCAAAATAAAATGCAAAGCGACATCTTACTAAAATTATTGCTAGAACCCCATACAACCCAGATCACTCAGTGTTTGTAATAACCGAAACATGTTATCTAAAAAATAAGGTACTTGTATTATAATTAAAACATCCAAACAAACCAACATGAATATTTAGTAACAAAGAATTGGCTAATGGGGCTGGGCTTACTAGCTAGGATGTGAAGAATGAGAGAGAGATCCAAACCGAGAACATAAAATGAGAAGCGAGAAACTTGTGTGAGTTGTGTGCTTCGATATGTGCCTATTTATAGAAGAAATATCGCATCATTTTGATCGATGATTCAGCATTTCTGGAGTAATCTCATGCTTTATATATAGTCGGTAGCATTAATATTGTCTTGATGAATTCGGCACCGAAAATAAAATTCTAGCTTGAGCTCCTCACTACAGTTATGAGGAAGAGGAGGAGGAGAAATTTGCAGAGGTAGAAGAAAGGTGGGAAGGAAAAGGGCTTACAGACGCAATACTCTTTACGTTTAGAACTCACTACAAGAGAATTGGTCTTTTAAGACAAACAAATTTTGTCTCAAAACATCCAAATTTCATCCTTAGAAGTCTTTTAGGAGATGAAAAATTTTTGTCTCAGAAAGACCGTCTTAGAAACTTTTCATAGACAAAAATTGATTTTCATCTCAAAAAAGTACTTTTAGGGATGAAATTGGGCGGGGTCAATTGAATTTGTTAGAACAAATTTTTTTTTTAGACAAAAAAATGTCGTCTCAGAATCAAGTTTGAACGAAAAAATTTCTGTTCGAACTTAAAATTTTGTTCGAACAACATGAAATGTTAATTCGAACCAATAACCACATATCTAATCAAGGTCGTTCAAACCAACACATTTTTAAGTGACTTTTGTTTGAAGAAAAATATTAACTATTCGAGCAGACAATCTATTTTCAGAAATCTTCTATTCAAACAGAGTTTTGAAAAATAACGTTATTCGAATAAATATTTAATTGTTCGAACGAATGCATGAATTGTATTTCCCGATACGTTTGAATGGGTTTTTTTTTTTTGTTCGAATGAATCTATTTTTGTTCGAATGTATGCATAAATGGTAATTTACCTTTCGAACGGTATTAATCAAACAAAATGAAATTTAATTAAAAAGAACATACTAATATAAATTGTAATCTATATACATCAATTGTTCAAATGTTTACAAACATCATAAATAAAGGCAATTAAACAAATTAAATGAATTATGATTGTGGTGGTAATGGTGGCATAGAGTTTTGGGATATCATTGATTGGAGTTGTTCAAAACTTTTTTGGTTATTTAATTGTAGCCTCTCTTCTAATCTTTCCTCTAAATCTGCTGCTTGATCTCATCGGTCAGTAACTCTTTTTCCTTCGACCTCAATTGTTCTATCTCAAGTGTAGCTTCCTCTAATTTCTTAGTCTTGTCGTCATTCAATCTGGCTTTAGAAGAGGATGACGATGTTGAGGATGGCTTCACGCAACGTCCTAAACTCCTCAAATATCCAAAATGTGATCCAAGAACTTGAGAAAAGATTTGAGCATCGTTGACAGATGATTCATCAGATGGATCCGTAACAGTTTCTTTAAGAGATATCATATTGTCCTACAAAAAGAAAAACATTAAATTTGTATAGGTAACAAAAATATCTTTAGACAATGGAATTAAATAAACTTAAACTTAGATAATTTGCCTCTGCCTCAGGATTGCTCCAAACACCATCACGATTTTTATGTACTTTAGCATATAATTGGGTCAGATCATAGTCAGCAGGACTTTTTTCTTACTACAAAATGAAAGTCAATATCAGAATTAAAACCAGAAAAGTGTATATATTAATATTTAATGTGGACTAAAATAACTAACCATTTTTTTTACAAGCGATGAAAAGATCGAGAGCCTACATAATGGTGTATCATTAAATTTGATCTATTTGCTTTGTTCACCGTACTCCGTTGCTAAACAAAAGCATTATAATTTTATGTTTAATACATCTATCATATATTATTAAAAAAAAGATAGCAGCGAAATTACTTGATAAGCAGAATCTTCAAACAGATCACAAACTTTCTCCCATTTGTTTGGTGACATTGCTTGGAATGGATTTTGACGCACCTCTGTCGTAGTACTAAACTTCTGATAGTGTGCATGGAATCGACCTTTGTACCTCTGGAATGCATTCGACATCATTTCCTCAATTGTTAGTCGATCCTCTCACTGGCCAAAATTTAGTTCAAACTCGTCCTTCAAAAAATTATAAAAATTTAGTATATATTCAAAATTTATTTAAGTAAAAATGTTATACAAAGTAACTTATTATCAGGCAATGATTTTTGATGTAGTCTTTAACATCTTGGGGAACTTTAGCCTAGAAGGATGTAGCCATCAGTGCATACGTGTGAGTAAGTGTATCAACGTAAGAAGCAAGCCAAGCTGCCGAATCCCTAAAGCCACCGGTGTGATTATCAGGTATATCAACTTTAATTTTACCTACTTTCCTTACTTTCTCTATGTAGACACCCCTCGTAATGCCTCTAACTCAACGCTGGTTTACAACAGCATATATACAAAAATTAAAGCATATATTTTAATTAAATTATTTTATTTGAAAGATATACAATGATAAAATACCTTGTTTTGGTTCTGGTTCTGGTGATGTTAGCCCATCATTGTTGGCAGGTGAATCACACGGGGAGTTAGTAAGTGGTGGGGATGGCTCACGTATTCTTTTGCATTTAGGAGACATATCTGTTTGAAATTATAATAGATTATTATTCGAACAAGATACATTTCATATTTTTATAAGAATTATACCTACATAAATATCTATTTGAAAATTATTCAGTATCAGTTTTGGTGGACCAGTTGCTCTCGTCCTCAGTAGACACTTCAGTTGATTCATGTTCTTCCGACATGTCACCTTCAATTACTTCAGGTTGAACATCTTCTCTGCGCAATGGGACTATGTCATATTGGCTTAGATCAACAAATAAATTGATGCTTGATTCATTTTCTTGATATGCTTCTTCATGGTCTGGACTATCAACTTCTTCATGTGGTTTGTCTGCCTCTGGAATATAATCATGTATATTTCTTGGTGCAAACTTCTCGACTACCCGCCATTGATTTCCGAACTTCGGATCATCTAAATAAAAAACTTGATTTGCTTGGCATGCGAGAATGAAATGATCATCTTCATACCATTTGCAAGATGTATTGACACTTACAAAATATTTATCCTTACGCACTCCCAACCTAGGATTTGAGACCTCCCACCAATTATATTTAAATAACCAGATCATATATCCCCCACATACTTTAAAGTTATGATATCTTCCACAATTCCATAAAAATTGATATTATTATCTCCATGGCTTCCTTCGACTACGACCCCACAATTTTGAGTTTTCCTATATCGTTCTCTGTCTGCTGTGTGAAATCTATATCCACGCACTAAACATCTTGAATATTGGATAGCTCGCTTAGATGGACCACATGCCAAAACATATATTTCTTGTGAGATTTCACTTGAATATTCACTATATTTCGATGCAACCTACATAAATAAATATTATTCTACTTATATCAATATCATATATAAATATGGTGACACTTACAAAATGTATAAAGTTTAAAATAATTGTGCATATATTTTTTAGTAATATCGTATGTTCAAACCACGAGGCAAATTCTTCTTCATGTGTCTTTTCTACATCAATCACACCATTCAATCCGGTCTCGTAAATCTAGTATCAATCCCACGAAAATACATTGAACAAAATATATGCCACTCATTATGAATGTATGACTCTGCGATTAATCCTTCCGAATGAGTCTTATTTCCCACAGATCGCTTAAGTTTTTCCAAAAATCATTCAATAGGATACATCCATCTATACTGAATGGGGTCAGCAACTAAAGCCTCATGAGGTAGATGCACAGCCAAATGAACCATTACATCAAAGAATGAAGGCGGGTACAAACTCTTCAACTTGCACAATATCAATGCAATGTCAGTTTCCATTTTTAATAAGGCATCAACTTTCAATGTTCTATTGTAAATACTCTTGAAAAATCGCCCTAATTTATTGAGAGCTATACGAACATCTCGAGTAAGCTTTCCGCACACACCAACTGGCAACAATCGCTGCAAAAATATATGACCGTCGTGACTTTTGAGACCAGTTATCTTCCAATCATTAGCTCGGACACATCTTGACATGTTCGAAGCATAACCATTGGGTAATTTGATTGTCATGAACCAATCACAGATTTTTTTTTTCCTCACCACTTGAAAGTATATAGCATCCAAGGAGCATATAAGTTGATGACCCAGTATCTTGCAAATGCAACTCCGATCTTATTCCTAACTTTTTCAAATCTTTACGAGAGTTGACTGTATCTTTTGTCTTCCCTTGTATTGACATCAGGGTACCCAAAATATTCTCACATATATTTTTTTCAATGTGAATAACATCTAGATTGTGACGCAGTGTCAAGGTAGACCAGTATGGCAACTAAAAAGAATACTTTTTTTTGTCCAATTCAATTCCATTGCTTGTCTTTTCCTCTTTCAACATCTTGCATTCTTCCCAAATCTGTTATTTGGAACATCTTCCAATTACGTGAGAATATCACCACCAGAATACTCTGGTGGTGATGACCTGCGCTCAACCCTTCCATCAAACATTACTCTATTTGAACGCCATCTATGATCATAAGGTAGATATCGACAGTGTCTCATGAAACATAATTTCTGGCCATTCATTAACCATTGAGACTATGTATCTTTGTTACAAACAGGACAAGCCATTTTCCTTTTGTGCTCCACCCAGACAAGTGCCTGTATGCTGAGAATCATTTATTGTCCAAAATACTGCAACATGCATCTTGAATTCACGCGACAAGGCCGCATCATATGTATTGACACCTTGTTCTCACAACACTTTCAACTCTACCATCATTGACTGCAAATATATGCCTATTTCATTTCCTGGTGACCTTGACCCTGGGATCAATAGAGTCATCATAAAATAAGGATCCTTCATACACTTCCATGGTGGCAAATTATAAGGCATTAATATGACAGGCCAGGTGCTATGAGAAGTGCTCATGTTGCCAAATGGATGAAAGCAATCAATTGCTAAACCAAGACCTACATTGCGAGGTTCTCTGACAAACCATAGATACTCGTCATCAAATTTCTTCCATTGTAAGGAATCTGCAGGATGTGTGAGGAATTAATCATTTTGAACTCTTTCTGTGTAATGCCAAGTTATATCTGTTGCAGTCATCCAGGAAGTAAATAATCTCTGAAGTCTTGAAATCAACAGAAAATGTCTTAGCACTTTATGGGGTACATTACACTTATCTGATGTCCATCTTGACTCATGACACATCAGACATGAATCAAATTCTGGATATTGCTTCCAAAATAGAACACAATCATTCTTACATACGTGGATGATATTATAATCAAATCCTAACCCTCGCTTCAATTTCTTCGCTTCATAAAAATTTTGAGGGTCTACGTTATCCTTTGGGAGAGTCTCTTTAAATAATTCAAGTAGCATATCGATGACCTTTGCAGAAATATGACAAATAGACTTAATATGGAGCAGCTTGACAGTGAATGAAAACTTTCTATGATGGGTGCACCATTCGTACAATTCTCGTTGTGCATCCTTTCATAGTGATCCAAAGTCTTCATTTCCCTCAAATGATTGTGTAGATGTTCCTTCTTCATCCCTGGCACCAAATATGCTTGCGCCAAGATACCTTAACATTTCAGTCATATCTTCTCCATTATCATAACTATCATAAAAAGCATCAACATTTATGTCATCCATGTCGATCTCGTTACATTCATCCATTTGATTGAGATGATTGCCAAATCTAACTCTTTTAGGAAATGGTTCGCCATGTAAAATCCAATGTGAATGTTTAGGATCAATTCTATTTACGAATAAATGATCCTCTACTACGATCATATTATATGAACTAAGGTTTTTGCACTTCTTGCATGGGCATCTTATAAATCCTTGACTGTCAACACTCCCACAAGCAAATTCTAAGAAAGACTTCACCCCTTGTGCATATTGCTTATAGTCTCAACCAAGTCTATCTCCCAACAACATCCAACTCTTATCCATCTATAAAAATCCAATTCATGGGATAAACACTATCAAAAAACTATTACAATACACGTATTTAATTACCATATATTTTTAAGGTAGGTAGTCCTATCCCATTCGAGAGACTATCATCTATATCGCATATATACTCAATCCAAAACTCGTATGTTAGTAAAAATTTCGGCAACATTTCCCTGTAATTCTCCAAGTATGCTAGTCGCGATAAGTCATTGACCCCATTCATGGGCCGAGAAACTTACGAACTACATAATCGAAAAATGTAAGAAAATGTTAAACCAAAATTTTAATTGACTAACACAGGAGTTTTAATTGAATATATATGCCATATAGATGATAGAATCCCAAACTGTCTACTTTGGATAATTCAAGAGTTGTACCCAAACATTCTTTAAGAGAATATTTGGCCACAACTCTCAAACGGGTCTAAAGTCTAATTGCATGTAAAATAATTAGAAAATCCAACAATTCAATACTAAAGATAACAATTGTTAGAATCACATTCCAAATCACAAATACATTGCAAAATTACATTACAACTATACATGATGGGCCCTTAAAGATTTTGAAGTAGACCCTATAATTATTTACTTAAATATTTTATAAGTATAAAATGAAGTATTAATCTATTTAATTAGAGTACTTAAATATTTTTAATTATACATTATAATTCTTTAATTAAATATTTTATAAGAATATTTTAAGTGTTAATCAATTTAATTAGAGTACTTAAATATTTTTAATTATACATTATAATCTATTTAATTAAATATTGTATAGGTATATTTTAAGTGTTACTCATTTTAATTAAAGTACTTAAATATTTTCAAATATTTAATTCTAATTTTTTAATTAAATATTTTATAATTATATTTTAAGTACTAATCTATTTAATTAGAGTACTTAAATATTTTTACTAATACATTATAATTACATTTTATAATTACATTAACAGTATCTATTTAATTGATACTGTTTGAACAAACACTCCAATTGTTCGAATGAAATTCTGGCCGAGTCAGATTTAGTTTGAACTGAGTAAATTCAATTCGAACAGGATTCAAAGTGTCCGAACGGGATTAAGCCAGAAACCAGTCATGAAATAGAGCAAAAAACTGAACCACAAAATAAAATTTTCACATACATGATGACATATTTCAATACAATACATTGAAAACTATATGATTATCCCTAAATATGATTATTAAATAACTTGGAAAACTATAAAAACTTACCTCTAATTTTTGCAATCCAATAAAAATATCAATCCACAATACCTATATATGCATAAAACATATTAAACCTCTGTTCTATCTCAGGAATAAATGCAACAAATATCAAGATACTTGTAAAAGAAAATCGGAATGAAAAATAACAAAAAAAAAATATTACCTCTTGTACTTGTATTTTCTCACTCAAGAATCTCTTCTCTCTCACCTCTTTCAAGCTCTCTCTCTCTCCATAACACTCTCTCAAAGCCTTCTGTCACGCTCTCTCTCCCTCCCTCGAACTTCAATCTGAGTGAAAATGAAGTAAAATGACCGGGTTAATAATATGTGAATTTCCGTTCGAACGGATTTTTTAGAAGTTCGAACTCAAAAATAAAAAAATCGCGAATTTTTCCCACAATATTTTTTTGTTCGAATTAATAATATTAGAGTTCAAATAAAAAGAAAAAGAAATATTCTCCAGCATATACCGAGAATTTGGCGTGAATTTTCTCTCAAAACAAAAAAAAAAATCGTTCGAACAGACTTTATCTCTATTCAAACTATAATTATATTCATTCAAACAGATAATTATAGCAATATATAAATATACACATAATACACCCAATATTATTATTAGTATATGTTAAAAGTATATACACTATATAATACTAAGTGTCACTAATAGCATAATACTAAGTTTCTTATCAGTCTATAATATTAGGTATTACTAATAGTATAATATTTTATTTAGTATCACTAATAGTGTTATACTTATAATTAGTATTACTATAAGTATAATACTAAGTATCACTAATAATATAATACTAAGTGATATTATAGTACAGATAGCATAAATATATGAAAACTAATAGTACTATAATACTTTATAATATATTCTAAGTACTTAGTTTATTACTAATATACAAACTAAATATATTAGATATATGTATTTTATACTTATATCTAATGCAACGTTTTACTATATACTTTGTATATTACTTTATAATACAATGCTTTACACAATACTATTTTATACTCATCTAATGCATAATATATATATATATATATAGTATTATATATATATACTAGTTACTTATAATATATATATTGGTTTTTTATTAAATACTCTATACTATATAATATAGTTATCTAATATATATCATATATATACTATATTATATATACTAGTCCATAAATTTTTTATTAGCACTAATATTAGTATTATATACTAGTATTAGTAATATAAAATGTATTGTTTTATCTCTTGTAGTTACTTATATTTTTTCTCATTATTATATAATTCATTTGAACTTATACCCTTTACGTTCGAAAGTATACCCTTTCTGTTTGAACGAACTTACATTACATAAGTTGTGATACAATTTCTTTTCTATTCATTTCATGCATCCTCTCATTCAAACCGTCGAATCGAATCCTTCACCGTTCGCAGCCACAACGCCGCCACCAACTCCGACCAAGTCCTCAAATCTCCTAGAATAAGAGGTATGAGTTAAATGATTGTTATTTTTAATGGTTGTTTCATTGGTTTTGGGGGGGGGGGTCAGATTTTAAATCAATCCGAGCCCATTTTGTTGTTTTTGGGCCAAATGATACAAAAGTAATTGGTAGAAATGATGGGGCTTCACTCCTAAATTATTTCTACTGATTAAAATCTTGGATTATGGTAAAAAACTAGTTTGTAGATTCGGAACTGAGTCGACTCAACCATGTTTGTTTGGCTTAGTTCCATTTGAATGAGACTAAATTTCATTCAAATGAAATTCAAGGCCATTTGAATGGAATTTATTGTAATTCGAATGGAATATAATTTCATTTGAATGGA
The DNA here is from genome assembly GCF_018687715.1 of Carya illinoinensis. NCBI lineage: Eukaryota > Viridiplantae > Streptophyta > Magnoliopsida > Fagales > Juglandaceae > Carya > Carya illinoinensis. The sequence continues at coordinate 26,508,713 of NC_056758.1, forward strand.
TTTTAAAGTCATTCGAATGACTTTAAATTCCATTCGAATGGACTTTAATCTCTTTCGAATGGAATTTTAGGCCATTCGAATTAAATTTTAATCATTCGAACTAAAGATGATATTTGATAGCCCTTATTCGAACGGATTGGAATCCATTTGAATAAGCAGTTGCCAAACACTGCAGCACAACATCATCATTCCTCTAATTCACTTTAATTAGATTACATAATGATTTTGTAGATCAACAGTATACTAATGGCAAGCAGCAGCGGAAGAAAATGTTCCTGACCCCAGATAGGCCAAAGTAGCGAAGCAGCTCCTTCTTAGCCGGCCGTGAGGCCTATACTAGTTGAGCGAGAGATCATTTTGAATGACTTCTGTGATCTCACATGGGAGGGATGAAGCATACATGACATCATCACCTATCATGGATGGACCCCGATCTGTCAGCAGAGGGGCACAGCATATCCTAAGATGGTCGGTGAGTTTTATCGTGCCATGGGAGAGCAGTTTGGTGATACTCTGTGCTACAACTTAATAGTCCGGTGAGTGAGTATTATCTTCTCTCCCCGCATTATTGCTGAGTTTCTTGATTTGCGGCAGAAGCCCAGTGCATATCCTGCAGTAGCAACAAGAGCAGCGACTGCACCATCTAGAGAGGACACACCAGTTGTATCCTCATCGCCAGTGCCGGATGTAGAAACTGCAGAGCTGGATAATGGCTCAGATGATAGTGAGAGCGGCGATGAGATACCTGATGATGGTCTCACAGACGAGCAGGTTCGTGACCTAGTGCGAGACCCTTTGACTCCTCCATATGATGGTAGTAAAGTGATCTGATAGGCCGACTGTATAGCATTTTTCAAAATGTTCAATCTGATTGTCAAGTATAATATTGATTTGAAAAAATACAAGACTGATTTCGGGATCGAGCGGGCTAGATTTTTATTACGGTTAGCACAGGGGGAGCCGATTGATTTGGCATTATATTTCTTTCTTTGCATTCGAACAGAGTCACACTATTTGGATGGAGGTAGTCTACCATTGGATTGCTGATATCTAACCTCCTCCTACTCCAATTGGGGGTTATAGTGACTTCGACTGAGCAAAGGTTGCCATCGAATTAAATTTTATTAGTTCGAATGGTTTAGACATTTGGAGACGATTTAATTCGTCTCAGAATTATCTGTTCGCCATGTTTTGAGACGAAATTTATTTCATGTAGTTACTAGATAACAATAAAACTCGTAAGTTTCACTTAGGTGCACACTCGAGCCTTTTTTTAGAACATGGCTTAAGAAGCATTGGGCTTGGGGGCATGGATATTATAACTACTAAAAGAGACATCTTAAAAATTAGGAAATCTCTACAAATCAAGGCAAATTATTGTCTCCCCCCTCAAGATTTCTACATGAAACCATATTGAACCTCTCAAAATCCTATTTCTTCCAATGTATTAAGAGTTATGAGTGGCTATATGAGAGACTATAAAATTACTAAATATGGTGGATTTCACCTTCAAATAACCCGTAGATGTAGGCTTTTATGCTGAATCACGTAAATGATCTCCTTGCACTCTTTATTTACAGTTTCTGTGATGACCCGTTTTTGAGTGTATTTTCGCTGAAATAATTGTTTTTATTTTAATTAATATATTAGCTATTTATTTTAATTTATTTGCATTTTTTAATGTTGGTTTTTAAATTAATTTATTTTATTTGGTGTTGTGTTTTATTTAGTTGTTTTGTGTTTTTTTAATCTTTTTGGCGGGTTAGTTTTGCTTTCCGGAATGAGGTTTGGACCTCATCTTTTCCCTACATCTTTTCCCTTTTTCCTCTCTTTTTTCTTTTTCTTTTTCCTTTTTTTCTTTCTTCTTCTTTCTTTTTTTTTCTTTTCTTTTTTTTTCCCTCCCTTTCTCTCTCCCCGATCGGCCCCCCCCGTGCTCTCTCTCTCTTCCCTCCCTCTCCCGCGTCGTCTCTCTCTCTCCTCCGGCCCAGCGCCGTCCGGCCACCTCCCAACCTCCCACCGGTCCCATTTTCTTCCCCTCCCTCCGGTGCACCTCCCCACCGAAAACCACCCCCAACCGGCCGGCCATTTGGCCGGAAAAAGCTTCCAAAGGGTGCACGGATTTCACTCCGATCCGCCGCCGTCGCTCCACCTCCGGCCACCATTTCTTCACCACTTCATCACCGACCTCTTGCCGTCCTAACCCACCCATTTCCAGCCTCCATCGACCACCGGAGCAGCTCCCACGAGCTTGTTTTCCGATTTGCCATTTTCGGCCATTTCCGGCCATTCCGCCGCCACCCACGGCCGTCCGTCGCTTCCATTAACTTCACAACCACCTCTAGACCATTCCCTATCAATCTCGTGTCCTAGTTTGTCCCCGTTCAAAAGTGGGTTTTTCGGACCCACGGCCACAGTGAATTTTCACTGTGACGTTGCTGTTTTTCCGCCGTTAGCAACGCCGCGAGCTTTCTAAAAATACCGTATAGCGCTGTAAGTATTTTCCAAACCCTATTTTCAGATTTTAATATATATTGCTCATTCAATTGATTTATTTATTTATTTATTTATTTATTTAATTGTTTGTTGTTGGTTGTTGATTCCGGACTGAGTCCGAGGAGTTTCGGGGGTCGGATGGATTGAGGACGGAGTGTTTGTTTGGTTGGTTGTTATTGGTTGTTTCGATTGGGCCGTGTGGTGTGCGTTGCATTTTATTTGTGTGCGTTGCATATCGCGTGCATGTGCATCATGTTTATCGGCGTTTTGGCGTTTGGGTGCGTGTGTCTCACGAGCCCAAGCCGTGATGGGTTATTATCACGGTGGAGCTCCTCTGGTCACTCGGGAGCGGTCAATACTGAGTGACATCCCCTGAGTAGTCGTCTGGGCGCTGACGAGTTTGGTACTAAAGGATGGGTCTGGCCCGGTACGTGCTGAGCACGAGTCCAGGCATCGCTCTATTCACCGATTCTGAGGCCCTGCGCGATGACGGAGTAGTATTAGAGGATGGGTCTGGCCCGGTACGTGCTGAGCACGAGTCCAGGCATCGCTCTACTCACTGACTCCGGGAGCGGAAATTAGAGGATGGGTCTGGCCCGGTACGTGCTGAGCACGAGTCCAGGCATCGCTCTATTCACCGATCCCGTGGCCCTTCGCTGGCGAGGGCTAGAGGATGGCCCGGCCCGGTACGTGCATGGCACGAGTCTGGGCATCGCTCGTTTAGGTGTCGCACGCGTAGCCGTTCTCTACGGTGTGGCACTGAGCCAGGGTGTGCGGATGATCCCTAGGGGAGATCATGGTGCATACGGAGCGGGTTGTGGTATGGTTTTTCAGTTATGATCCTTTTTCTGGGAAAAATGGTGGTTTGGGCCATTATCTGGGATAATGGCGAGGTGTGGCTTTATGGAGGTTGGTGGGCCTTTTGGGTTTTGGCGTGCGTGTTAAAATATATGTGTAGCGGGGCGTGTGTTTGTTTGATCTTGTTTTCTTGTTGTTTGGGTTGTATGTATTTTCATCTGGTAGTGTTTGGGTCATACTTACCTGCGGAACCTTTCTTGGTTCCGTAGCTTTTGGTGCAGAGTTCGAGGAAGAGGAGGAGGAGGCTGAGCCCGAGGATGCGGCTCCGCCGGGTTGCTGATGCTGTGCATTTTATCTGTTTTCAAACTTGTATTTGTGTTTCTTGTAATATTTTATTTAAGTATGTTTTAAACAGTTTGTATTACATTAAGAAAAATTCTGGTACTTAATTATTGACTTGCTTCTCGCTGCGTTTGTCTTGTGCACTTGGTCGCTCTTGCACACACTTGGCACACGTCGTTAGGATGGTGGTCCGGGTTGTCACCATCCGGACGTCTCGATTTCCCCGTGTTCGGGCGTGGGGATTTGGGGGCGTCACAGGTGGTATCAGAGCGGTTTGGCTCTGGGTAAAACCACATGTCCCGTAGGTAGTACCAGAATGTTTTAAAGTTGTGTTTTAAAAATTATGTTAAGTATAGTTGTTTCCTTTGTTTATTTGTTTGAGCTTGTTTGCTTGTTTTTATTTATTTAGTTATGTTTTAACATGCCGGTTTCTTTTGTTTCTTGATGTGTTGTGTTGTTTTTGTTTATGTTGGTTTTGTGATGGTTTTATCTGTTTTCTTAAAGGAGGGTCAAGTGTGGTGTTGTGACAGGAAATGGGAAGACCAGGAAGACCAAGGAAAAATACTCAGGAACCGCAGGACAATACCTCCAGAGATGACTCCATAGCCGAGGCAATAAGGCAGATGACGGAGTTTATGCAACAGAATATTAGGCCATAACAGACAGGGCCTTGGCCACCACAAGGAGGTCCTTGGCCACCACAAGGAGGGCCTTGTCCACCACCCGGAGGGCCTTGTCCGCCACAGGGAGTGTATTGGCCACAACCAGGAGGTCCTTGGCCATATTAGGGAGGGCCTTGGATGTATCCGGGCGGGTCAAGTAGCATGGTGCAAGCCGGATGCACCTATGAGCGCTTCCTAGCGCATCAGACTCCACACTTCACTGGAAATGAGGATCCTCTTCAGGCTGGAAGATGGATCAGAGACCTGGAGAAAACCTTTGAGGTGTGTGGATGTACTGAAGCTCAGCAAGTACTCTACGCCAGCTATCTTTTGCAAGGTATCGCCTCTGATTGGTGGGATACCAGGAGGGTGATGCTGGAAGCTGAGTTGGGATCTTTCGCTGCAGTGACCTGGCAGCGTTTCAAGAAGGAGTTCAATGACCGCTTCTTTCCCGCCTCGGTAAGAAAACAAAAGGCAAGAGAATTCTCTAATTTGATCCAAGGGGGCGCAACAGTGGAACAATACGCCCGGAGGTTCATAGAACTTGAGCAATTCGCTCCTCATCTTGTTGCCACTGAGGAGTTGCGAGCAGAGCGTTTCCAGGAGGGACTACGCCCTGATATACGCCGTTTGGTGGTCAGCCACCGGATATCCACTTTTCAGGAGTTAGTGGATGTGGCCACCCTTATAGAGCGGGAAAATAATCTGGGTATGGGCTCCCCTCCAGGACAAAAGAGGCGGAGTTTTTCTGGTGAAGGAAGTAGCTCGGGTTCGCCCCAGAAGTTTGTTCAGCGGTCCGGGACTCGATCGCAAGCATCCTCAAGTGTTCGCATGGGAGGACGTGTACCTGTATGTGGAATTTGCAATAGAGCTCATGCGGGCGAGTGCTCTTCTGGTGGAGCTCGATGTTTTACTTGTGGCCAGCCGGGCCACTTTTCCCGAGAATGTCCAAGAATGGTTCAAGGGAACCGTGGAGGTAGGCGCGGTGGAAGAACCAACCCGAGACAACCAGTGCAAGCCCGAGTTTATGCTGTCACACCCGGAGAGGTAGATGATGAGGCACCAGCGACCCATGATGCTGGAGTAATCACAGGTATGGATTAAATTAATTTTAAGTTGGATTTAATTTTTGTTGCATTTGGCTCTTTCTTTGTTTTTTGGATTTCATGGGTTGTGTGTTTGGTTCAGGAAGAGTTCGTTTGTATGAGTTTTATGCTTGTACCTTGTTTGATTCCGGTGCTTCACAATCGTTTGTGTCTTCCACGTTTGCTCGGGTGTGTAACTTGGTCACGGAACCGTTGCCGAAGGCTATGGTAGTGGCCCTACCCGATGGTGAGAGGGTGTGGTGTTCCAAAGTTGCTTCGGGATGCCCGTTAAATTTTGAGGGAAGGTTTTTGGATGCTGATCTGGTAGTGTTCAAGCTGTTGGGTTTTGATATCATCCTCGGGATGGATTGGCTATACCGATATTCTGCGACTATTAATTGCAGAAGTCAGACAGTTAGCTTTCAGCTTCCGGATGGTGATTGTCTGGAATTCGCGGGGAGTAAATTGAAAGAAAAACCGATGATTATATCGGCGATACAGGCAAGAAGAGAAATTGCATGGGGAGCGGATGCATTCTTGGTCCAGATGGTATCCACGCCGTCTGAGAAGAAGTCCTTGGCAGACATTCCAGTTGTGGAAGAGTTCCCCGATGTGTTTGTGGATGATTTGCCCGGACTACCCCCCGTGCGAGAGATGGAGTTTGTTATAGATTTGGAACCTGGAGCGGCTCCTGTGCATAAGGCTCCTTACCGCATGGCACCGGCTGAATTGAAAGAGTTGAAGACTCAGTTGCAAGAATTAGTAGAGAAGGGATTTATTCAGCCTAGTACGTCGCCGTGGGGTGCCCCAGTTTTATTTGTTAAAAAGAAAGATGGAACTCTTCGTATGTGCATTGACTATCGGGAGTTGAACAAGGTGACCATCAAAAATAAATATCCTCTCCCGCGGATAGATGATTTATTTGACCAGCTTCAGGGAGCAGCCGTGTTCTCTAAAATTGATCTGAGGTCGGGATACTACCAGCTGAGAATCAGAGAGCAGGATGTGCCTAAAACTGCCTTCAGGTCGAGGTATGGACACTATGAATTTAAGGTGATGCCGTTTGAGCTAGCTAATGCTCCTGCTGCTTTCATGGATTTAATGAATCGGGTGTTCCAACCTTATCTGGATTCTTTTGTGGTGGTATTTATTGATGATATACTGATTTATTCTCGAGATGTTGAAGAGCATGTGTATCATCTTAGTCTGGTACTTGAAAGATTGAGAGAACACCGGCTTTATGCCAAGCTTAGCAAGTGTGAGTTCTGGTTGGAAGAAGTTAAATTTCTCGGGCATGTAATTTCCAGGGGCGGGGTGGCAGTTGATCCTAGTAAAATAGAAGCCATTTTGTCATGGCCACGCCCGACTACAGTACGGGAGATCAGGAGTTTCTTGGGGCTCGCCGGTTATTATCGAAGATTTGTAGAAGGTTTTGCTCGCCTATCCGGACCTCTCACAGCCTTGACTCGGAAGAATACAGAATTTGTATGGTCAGATAAATGTGAGAGAAGCTTCCAGGAATTAAAGAACAGGTTGACGACGGCACCAGTGTTAGCACTCCCTGAACCGCATAAGCCTTTCGTAGTCTTCAGCGATGCGTCCAAGTTTGGGTTGGGTTGTGTCCTTATGCAAGAAGGACGGGTTGTAGCCTATGCATCTCGTCAGCTTAAGGACCATGAAAAGAATTACCCGACGCACGATCTAGAATTGGCTGCGATTGTTTTTGCACTCAAGATCTGGCGGCATTTCTTGTATGGGGAAGCTTGTGAGGTATTTACTGATCATAAGAGTTTGAAGCATTTGTTTTCCCAGAAAAATTTGAATATGAGGCAAAGGCGGTGGCTGGAGCTAATCAGTGACTATCAGTGTGAGATCAAGTACCATCCAGGAAAGGCTAATATAGTTGCTGATGCTTTGAGCCGGAAGTCACATTTGGAAGACGAAGCTGAGCCGTCGGAAGTGGATTCGTTACTTTGTGGGATGAGAAGGCTCCTACTAGAGAGTTCGCAGCAAGTGGAGATTTTATCATCAGTTCTTGATATTCGGGTAACCGATTTTGAAGAATTGAAAGCTCTCCAAAGAAAGGATTCGAAGCTGCTGAACATCAGGAAAAGAGTTCGAAAGTCTTGAGGGCCGTTGCACTATAGCTTGGATAGTGATGGGATTTTACGGTTCCGAGATCGTAGAGTGATTCCAAAGGACTCAGATTTCAAAGAGCGGATCATGGCGGAGGCTCATGCGGCCCCTTATTCTGTTCATCCAGGCAGTACAAAAATGTATCGGGACTTGAAGAAGAATTACTGGTGGGATGGAATGAAGAAGGACATCGCCTTACATGTTGAAAAATGCCACACATGCCGACAGGTAAAGGCCGAACATCAGAGACCTGCAGGTGTGCTCCAACCCCTCCCTATTCCTGAGTGGAAATGGGATGACATCACGATGGACTTTGTTGTGGGTTTGCCGAGAACGCCTAGTGGGAAGAATTCTGTTTGGGTGATTGTGGACCGATTAACGAAGAGTGCTCATTTTCTGCCTGTTAATAACACCGACTCTTTGGGTAAGTTAACCCGTTTGTATGTCAAGGAGATAGTGCGGCTACACGGCATACCAAAGAGTATAGTGTCGGATCGGGACCCGAGGTTCACATCGCAGTTCTGGAAGAGTTTACAGGCAGCTTTGGGTACTAAATTGAAGTTCAGTACTGCCTATCACCCGCAGACAGACGGCCAGTCAGAACGCACCATTCAGACTTTGGAAGACATGCTGCGAGCGTGTGTCATGGAATTCCAAGGGAGTTGGGAAAATCATTTGCCGCTCATTGAGTTTGCCTACAATAACAGCTTCCATGCGACCATTCAGATGGCTCCCTACGAAGCTCTTTATGGGAGAAAGTGCAGGTCGCCCTTGTGTTGGGATGAAGTTGGGGAGAGTAGGGTGATTGGACCCGAAATAATTCAAGAGATGCAAAGCCAAGTCCGGATCATCAGAGATAAAATGGCGGCAGCTCAGAGTCGCCAGAAAAGCTACGCTGATACCAGGAGGAGAGAATTGTCATTTGAAGTTGGTGATTGGGTTTATCTTAAAGTCTCTCCCATGAGAGGTGTCAAGCGTTTTGGTAAAAAGAGGAAGCTAAATCCAAGGTATGTCGGCCCTTTTCAGATTCTGGAGAGAGTAGGGTCCGTCGCCTACAGAGTTGCTTTGCCAGATTATTTTGGGGATGTTCATGATGTCTTCCACGTATCATCCCTGAAGAAAAGCTTTGGACAGCAAGAGCCACGCTTCGTCGACCCAGCAAGTATTCAGTTGCAACCGGATCTCACTTATGAAGTTGTTCCGTCGCAGATTTTGGATTGGAAGGAGCAACAATTGAGGTCCAAGACGATACCGTTGGTTAAAGTGGCTTGGGGAGATCCGTTAGCACAAGACTTCTCTTGGGAGCGAGTGGCAGACATGAGGGAGCAGTATCCATATTTGTTTGAATGATGAAAGTATGTATTTTAATCTTGGTCTCAGTTGGTTCATGTGCGTTTGTGTGGCTTGGTTTAAGTTGGTGGTGATCTTGCAATTTCGAGGACGAAATTGTTTTTAAGGAGGGGAGGATGTGATGACCCGTTTTTGAGTGTATTTTCGCTGAAATAATTGTTTTTATTTTAATTAATATATTAGCTATTTATTTTAATTTATTTTTGTTTTTTAATGTTGGTTTTTAAATTAATTTATTTTATTTGGTGTTGTGTTTTATTTAGTTGTTTTGTGTTTTTTTAATCTTTTTGGCGGGTTAGTTTTGCTTTCCGGAATGAGGTTTGGACCTCATCTTTTCCCTACATCTTTTCCCTTTTTCCTCTCTTTTTTCTTTTTCCTTTTCCTTTTTTTCTTTCTTCTTCTTTCTTTTTTTTTTCTTTTCTTTTTTTTTTTCCCTCCCTTTCTCTCTCCCCGATCGGCCCCCCCGTGCTCTCTCTCTCTTCCCTCCCTCTCCCGCGTCGTCTCTCTCTCTCTCTCCTCCGGCCCAGCGCCGTCCGGCCACCTCCCGACCTCCCACCGGTCCCATTTTCTTCCCCTCCCTCCGGTGCACCTCCCCACCGAAAACCACCCCCAACCGGCCGGCCATTTGGCCGGAAAAAGCTTCCAAAGGGCGCACGGATTTCACTCCGATCCGCCGCCGTCGCTCCACCTCCGGCCACCATTTCTTCACCACTTCATCACCGACCTCTTGCCGTCCTAACCCACCCATTTCCGGCCTCCATCGACCACCGGAGCAGCTCCCACGAGCTTGTTTTCCGATTTTCCATTTTCGGCCATTTCCGGCCATTCCGCCGCCACCCACGGCCGTCCGTCGCTTCCATTAGCTTCACAACCACCTCTAGACCATTCCCTATCAATCTCGTGTCCTAGTTTGTCCCCGTTCAAAAGTGGGTTTTTCGGACCCACGGCCACAGTGAATTTTCACTGTGACGTTGCTGTTTTTCCGCCGTTAGCAACGCCGCGAGCTTTCTAAAAATACCGTATAGCGCTGTAAGTATTTTCCAAACCCTATTTTCAGATTTTAATATATATTGCTCATTCAATTGATTTATTTATTTATTTATTTATTTATTTAATTGTTTGTTGTTGGTTGTTGATTCCGGACTGAGTCCGAGGAGTTTCGGGGGTCGGATGGATTGAGGACGGAGTGTTTGTTTGGTTGGTTGTTATTGGTTGTTTCGATTGGGCCGTGTGGTGTGCGTTGCATTTTATTTGTGTGCGTTGCATATCGCGTGCATGTGCATCATGTTTATCGGCGTTTTGGCGTTTGGGTGCGTGTGTCTCACGAGCCCAAGCCGTGATGGGTTATTATCACGGTGGAGCTCCTCTGGTCACTCGGGAGCGGTCAATACTGAGTGACATCCCCTGAGTAGTCGTCTGGGCGCTGACGAGTTTGGTACTAGAGGATGGGTCTGGCCCGGTACGTGCTGAGCACGAGTCCAGGCATCGCTCTATTCACCGATTCTGAGGCCCTGCGCGATGACGGAGTAGTATTAGAGGATGGGTCTGGCCCGGTACGTGCTGAGCACGAGTCCAGGCATCGCTCTACTCACTGACTCCGGGAGCGGAAATTAGAGGATGGGTCTGGCCCGGTACGTGCTGAGCACGAGTCCAGGCATCGCTCTATTCACCGATCCCGTGGCCCTTCGCTGGCGAGGGCTAGAGGATGGCCCGGCCCGGTACGTGCATGGCACGAGTCTGGGCATCGCTCGTTTAGGTGTCGCACGCGTAGCCGTTCTCTACGGTGTGGCATTGAGCCAGGGTGTGCGGATGATCCCTAGGGGAGATCATGGTGCATACGGAGCGGGTTGTGGTATGGTTTTTCAGTTATGATCCTTTTTCTGGGAAAAATGGTGGTTTGGGCCATTATCTGGGATAATGGCGAGGTGTGGCTTTATGGAGGTTGGTGGGCCTTTTGGGTTTTGGCGTGCGTGTTAAAATATATGTGTAGCGGGGCGTGTGTTTGTTTGATCTTGTTTTCTTGTTGTTTGGGTTGTATGTATTTTCATCTGGTAGTGTTTGGGTCATACTTACCTGCGGAACCTTTCTTGGTTCCGTAGCTTTTGGTGCAGAGTTCGAGGAAGAGGAGGAGGAGGCTGAGCCCGAGGATGCGGCTCCGCCGGGTTGCTGATGCTGTGCATTTTATCTGTTTTCAAACTTGTATTTGTGTTTCTTGTAATATTTTATTTAAGTATGTTTTAAACAGTTTGTATTACATTAAGAAAAATTCTGGTACTTAATTATTGACTTGCTTCTCGCTGCGTTTGTCTTGTGCACTTGGTCGCTCTTGCACACACTTGGCACACGTCGTTAGGATGGTGGTCCGGGTTGTCACCTTCCGGACGTCTCGATTTCCCCGTGTTCGGGCGTGGGGATTTGGGGGCGTCACAGTTTCTTTATTTATAGTTTATATGCTTTATTTATAATTTATTTCATATATCAACATTTGACAACCGTATCGAGCCCAAGCCATCATTATGGGTAGGGGTGAGTTCGGTCCGGTCCGGGGAGGTTTTGTGGACCAAACCGAACCTATTCAGTCTAGGGTTTTCCCACCCTGGACTGGACCGAACTCCCTCAGGACCGGTCGGTCCATTCTGTCCATGGTTGACTTTTTTTTTTTTTTTTCTAATGACATTTTGTTTAATACTTATGTAATTATATTGTGATATATGTAATATATATACATATAGTATATTATTATATATATATTAGTAATATGCTAATACTATTAGTCTATTAGTAATAATACTATAACTAATAACTATATGTAATAATAGTAATAGTGATAAGTATATATGTAACTATATGTAATACTAATAACTAATACTATTAGTTTATTAGTACTAATAACTATACTAGTACTAATACTATAACTAATAACTATATGTAATGATAGTAATACTATATGTAATACTATATTAAATAATAGTAATACTCTTATTACTAATACTCTATGTAGTTATAGAAATTTAATACTAATATATTACATATTAAGCTAACTATACTAATACTATTATAAATTTACAAATATATGATATATTATAATTTATATTATAACTTTTATAATATGTTAATACATTAATATATATACTAGTACTATATATATATTTATTTGATCAATTATACTAGTACTATATATTATAGTTAATAGTTATACATTAAATACTATAGTAATACATTGATACTAAATATATATAGTTATAGACTTATAATGATTTAGTTATTATGAATTTATGATTAGTATAACTATATAATTCTTTTAGTATTAGACTATTAATAATTCAATTTGGCTATATTATATTAGTAATATTAGTTATGTTGAATCAGGTAGTTAGTATAACTATATTCTACATTATTAGTATTAATATAAATATTAGTATTAGTTATAACTATATAGCCTATATTAGAATTGAGTCTTAGACTATATAATAGACTAATAGTATTAGTACAACTATATAAGTATACTGTATAGCTATATATTAGTTTTAATTATAGTGATTAGTATAACTATATAATAGTAGACTATTAGTATTACTATATATTAGTATTAGTTATACTGTTATGGTGATTTAGTATATTATAATTTATATATTATATTTATACTATATATTAACTTATTATATTATATTTAACTATAATATATACTAGTACTATATATTATAGTTATATATTAAATAATATAATAATACTTTCATACTAAATATATATATTTATATTTCTAGTGATTTAGTTATTAACTTATTATGATTAGTATAACTATATAAATTATAATAGTATTAGACCATTAATATAGCTATATATTACTAATATTAGTTATGGTGAATCAGTGCTTTAGTACAACTATATAAGTATTAACTATAATGATTTATATATATTAATTAAATATAAGTATAGTGATAATTAAATTATATTAATTAAAGTGATAAATATACTATATAGCTATACATAATATTAATTATAGTGATTAGTATAACTATATAAATTATATAATAGTATATTAGTATTAATATTAGACTATTAGTATAGGTTATTATAGCTATTGTTGAAGTATTAATTATAGTGATTTAGTATAACTATATTAGTATAAGTATAACTATAGTCTATATTAGACTATTAATATTTTTTTATACCATATATAATTATATAATTAATTATAGACAACTATTATATAAATAATATATTTTGTGATGACCCGCTTTTACGTGTATTTTCACTGAAAGGTTGTTTTTAATTTAATTAATATATTGATTTATTTATTTTAAATTAATGTATTTTAATTAGTTTTTAATTTATTTGATGTTGTGTTTTATTTATTTAGTCGTTTTACGGTTTTTAATATCGTTTTCGACGGATCTATTTTGGTTTCCGGAGTGAGGACTGGACCTCATTTCTTTTCCATCATCTTTTCTTTATCTCTTTTCTTTTTTTCTTCTTTCTCTTTTTTCTTCTTTTTCTTTCTTTTTTTTTCTTTCTTTTTCTCCTCCCCGGTTTTCTCTCCCGCGCGAACCCCCTCCCCCGTCTGTCTCTCTCTCTCTCTCCTCTCCTTCACGCCGAACGCCCCTATCACCCAGACCCACCGCCGCCGGCCACCGTGTGGCACACCACCCCCACCATTTTCTTCCCCTCCCTCCGATGAACCATCCCACCAACTTTCATCCCCAACCGTGCCATCGTTTAGCCGGAAAAAGCCAATCAAGTCACACGGTTTTTGCTCCGATCTGCAGCCGTCGCTCCACCTTTGGCCACCACCTCTTCACCACTTCATTACCGACTCATTGCCGTCCTAACCCACCCATTTCCGGCCTCTAACAGTTGCTGGAACAGCTCCCACGAGCTAGTTTCCGATTTGGGCATTTCAGCCCTTCAACCACCATTTTCGCCGCCACCCACGGCCAAACTCCACATCCACTAGCTTCATAAACATCCTTAGACCATTTCCTATCAATCCCAAGTTTTGGTTTGTCCCTGTTCAAAAGTGGGTATTTTACAACCCACGACCACAGTGAAATTTCACTATTTCGTTACTTTTCTTCCTCCGTTTGCAACGCCGCGAACTTTCTAAAAATACCATATACCGCTTTTCTAAACCCTACTTTTAGATTTAAATATATTTTTCTCATTCAATAATTATTTGTTGTTGGTTGGCCGATCCTGGACTGAGTCCGAGGAGTTCGGGGGTCGGATGGATGGAGGATGAAGTTGCTTGATTTATTGATTTATGGTTGGTTGATCGTTTTGTGCATTGAAATCACATTTACATGGTGCATGCACGTGCGTTTTATTTAATTTGAAAAAATTCTGTTTTATTGGCGTAAGTAGATTTTCGGGTGCGTGTGTATCACGACCCCAAGCCGGGATGGGGTATTATTCTGGTGGAGCTCCTCTGGTCACTCGGGAGCGTAATAAACTGAGTGACGTCCCCTGAGTTGTCGCTGGGCAACGACGGGAGTGAGGGCTAGAGGATACTTAGCTACGAACGCACCGGGCGCGGAACCGGGCATCGCTCTACGCACCGATTCCGTGGCCCTTCGCTGGCGAGGGCTAGAGGATGCTTGGCTACGAATGCACGGGGTGCGGAACTGGGCATCACTCATTTAGGTGTCACATGCGTGGTTGTTACCTGCGGTGTGGCACAGGAGCCAGGGTGTGCGGATGACCCCTAGGGGAGGTCATGGTGCATACGGTTTAATTGGTTAACAGTTTGAGTTTGATATGGGCCAAATGTGACTTTTGGCGTGATATTTGGAAATGTTATGTTTTTGGGCCAAATGAGATTTTTGGCGTGCGTGAAAAAAAATATGATTTTATGAGTTTTGAGCATTGGCATCCTCTCATACATATTGTTTGAGTTTTTATATGTTTTGATCTAGTGTTTGGATTTTACTTACCTGCGGCACCATTTTTGGTACCGTAGATTTTGGTGCAGAGATCGAGAATGAGGAGGAGGAGCCTGAGCCCGAGGATGCGGCTCCACCAGGGTGCTAAAGTTAAAGTTAAAGTTTTGTTATTTGGTTTAAAAATATATTTGTGTTTTGTAATATTTTATTATATATGTTTTGAACAGCTTTGTATTAAATTAAGAAAAATTCTGGTACTTAGTCATTGACTTTGCTTATCCGCTGCGTATTTCTTTGTGCACATTTATTGCTTATACACACACTTGGCACTCGTCGATAGGGTGGTGACCCGTGATGTCATCACCCGGACGTCTCGATTTCCCCGTATCCGTGTGTGGGGATTTGGGGGCATCACAGGTGGTATTAGAGCGGTTTGGCTCTAGGTAAAACCACATGTCCCGTAGGTAGTACCAGAATGTTTTAAAGTTGTGTTTTAAAAATTATGTTAAGTAAAGTTGTTATTTGATTTGTTTTATTTGTTTGAACTTGGTTTCTTGTTTTTATTTATTTGGTTATGTTTTTGCAAGTTGGTTTCTTTTTGTTTCTTGTTATGTGGTGTTGGTCTTTAGTTTTTATTTTTTGTTTGTTGTTGGTTTTATTTGTTTTTGTTTTCTTAAACGGGGTCAAAGGTTGTGGTGGCAGGAAAAATGGTGAGACCAAGAAAATCTACTCAGGAGCCACGGGACAATACATCAAGAGATGACTCCATAGCCCAAGCAATACGGCAGATGACAGAGTTTATGCAGCAGAATTTTAGGCCATAGCAGACAGGGCCTGGCCACAACAAGGAGGACCTTGGCCACAACAAGGGGGTCCTTGGCCGCAACAAGGAGGACCTTGTCTACAACAAGGAGGGCTTTGGCCACAACCAGGAGGTCCTTGGCCACATCAGGGAGGGCCTTGGCTATACCTAGGAGGACCTAGTAGCATGGTGCAAGCCGGATGCACCTATGAGCACTTTTTGGCGCATAGAACTCCACACTTCACTGGAGAAGAGGATCCACTTCAAGCTGGAAAGTGGATCAAGGACTTGGAAATAACTTTTGAGGTGTGTGGTTGCACCGAGGCGCAACAAGTACTCTACGCCAGCTATCTGTTGCAAGGCACCGCTTCTGATTGGTGGGATACCAAGAAGGTAATGCTGGAATCAGAATTGGGATCTTTCGCCGCTGTGACCTGGCAGCGCTTCAAGAAAGAGTTTAATGATTGCTTCTTTCCCGCTTCTGTAAGGAAGCAAAAGGCAAGAGAGTTCTCAAATTTGGTCCAAGGGAGCACGACAGTGGAACAGGATGCCCGAAGATTTATAGAACTTGGGCGATTTGCTCCCCACCTCATCGCCACAGAGGAGATGCGAGCTGAGCGTTTCCAGGAGGGATTACGCCCTGATATACGCCGTATGGTGGTCAGTCACCGGATATCCACTTTTTAGGACTTAGTGGATGTGGCCACTCTTGTAGAGCGAGAGAATAATCTGAGTATGGGCTCCCCTCCGGGTCATAAGAGGTGGAGTTTTTCTGGTGAAGGAAGTAGCTCGGATTCGCCTCAGAAATTTATTCAGCAGATCGGAACTAGACCTCAAGCATCCTCAGGTGTTCGTATGGGAGGACGGGTGCCAATTTGTGGAGCATGTAATAGAGCTCATGAGGGCGAGTATCGGCTGAGTGGTGGACCCCAGTGTTACCGATGCGGCCAAGTGGGACAGATTGCTCGTGAGTGCCCCGTCAGAGTTCAAGGAAGCCGTGGAGGTAGACGCTATGGAAGAACTAATCCAAGACAAGCAGTGCAAGCCCGAGTTTATGCTGTCACACCCGGAGATGTGGATGATGAGGCGCCAGCGACCCATGATGCTGGAGTAATTACAGGTATGGATTTAATTTAATTTTATGTTGGATTTGATTTTTTGTTGTGCTTTGATTTCTTTGTGTATTTGGATTTCATGGGTTATGTATTTGGTTCAGGGAGAGTCCGTTTATATGAGTTTTATGCTTGCACTTTGTTTGATTCGGGTGCTTCACAGTCATTTGTATCTTCCACGTTTGCTCGGATGTGTAATTTGGTCACAAAACCTTTGCCGAAATCATTGGTAGTGGCTCTACCTGATGGTGAAATGGTGTGGTGTTCCAAGGTTGCTTTGGGATGCCCATTAAATTTTGATGGAAGGTTCTTGGATGCTGACTTGGTGGTGTTTAAGATGTTGGGTTTTGATATCATTCTCGGGATGGATTGGCTATACTGATATTCTGCGAGTATTAATTGCAGAAGTCGAGTAATTACCTTTCAGCTCCCAGATGGTGATTGTCTGGAATTTGCGGGGAGTAAGTTAAAAGAAAAACCGGTAATTGTATCGGCAATTCAAGCAAAAAGAGAGATTGCATGGGGAGCGGAAGCCTTCTTAGTCCAGATGGTGTCCACGCCGTCTGAGAAGAAGTCTTTGGCAGACATTTCAGTTGTGGAAGAATTCCCCGATGTGTTTGTGGATGACTTGCCTAGACTATCCCCTGTTCGAGAAATGGAATTTGTTATAGACTTGGAACCTGGAGCGGCTCCTGTATATAAAGCTCCTTATCGCATGGCACTGGCTGAATTAAAAGAGTTGAAGACTCAGTTGCAAGAGCTAGTAGATAAGGGATTTATTCAGCCTAGTACTTCGCCGTGGGGTGTGCCAGTGTTGTTCGTTAAAAAGAAAGATGGAACCCTCCGTATGTGCATTGATTATCGGGAATTAAATAAGGTGACCATAAAAAATAAATATCCTCTCCTGCGGATAGATGATTTATTTGATCAGCTTCAAGGAGCAGCTGTGTTCTCGAAGATTGATTTGAGGTCGGGATACTACCGGCTGAGGATCAGAGACAAGGATGTGCCCAAAACTGCTTTCAGGTCGAGATATGAGCATTATGAATTTAAGGTGATGCCATTTGGATTAGCCAATGCCCCTGGTGCTTTTATGGATTTAATGAATCGAGTATTTCGACCTTATCTGGATTCCTTTGTGATAGTATTCATTGATGATATTCTGATTTATTCCCGAGATGTTGAAGAGCACGTGTATCATATTCGTCTGGTACTTGGGAAATTGAGAGAACACCAGTTATATGCCAAGCTCAGCAAGTGTGAATTCTGGTTGGAGGAAGTCAGATTTCTTGGGCATGTGATTTCCCAAGACGGAGTGGCTGTTGATCCTAGTAAGGTGGAAGCCATTTTGTCATAGCAGCGTCCGACTACAGTGCGCGAGATCCAGAGTTTCTTGGGGCTTGCCGAATATTACCGAAGATTTATGGAGGGATTTGCTCGCCTATCCGGACCTCTCACAGCTTTGACTCAGAAGAATGCAGAATTTGTTTGGTCAGATAAGTGTGAGAGAAGCTTCCAAGAATTGAAGAACAGGTTGACGACGGCACCAGTGTTAGCGCTTCCAGAACCGCACAAGCCATTCGTAATCTTCAGCGATGCGTCTAAATTTGGATTGGGTTGTGTCCTTATGCGGGAAGGACGGGTTGTTGCCTATGCATCTCGTCAGCTAAAGGACCATGAGAAGAATTATCCGACGTACGATTTGGAATTGGCTGCGATTGTTTTTGCTCTCAAGATCTGGCGACACTTCTTGTATGGGGAAGCTTGTGAGGTATACACCGATCACAAGAGCTTGAAGCACTTTTTTTCCCAAAAAAATATGAACATGAGGCAGAGACGGTGGCTGGAATTAATTAGTGACTACCAGTGCGAGATCAAGTATCATCCGGGGAAGGCAAATATAGTTGCTGATGCTTTGAGCCGAAAATCGCACTTGGAAGATGAAGCTGAGCCGTCAGAATTGGATTCTTTGTTTTGTGGAATGAGAAGGCTCCTTATTGAAAGTTCACAGCAAGAAGAGATTTTATCTTCAGTTCTTGATATTCGGGTAACTGATTTTGAAGAATTGAAGACTCTTCAAAGGAAGGATCCGAAGCTGCTGAATATCAGAAAAAGAGTCAGAAAATCTCGAGGGCCGTTGCACTACAATATGGATAGAGATGGAATACTTCGGTTCCGAGATCGCAGAGTTGTCCCCAAAGATTCAGAATTCAAGGAGCGGATCATGACAGAAGCTTATGCGGCCCCTTATTCAGTTCATCCCGGCAGTACAAAGATGTACCGGGACTTGAAGAAAAATTATTGGTGGGATGGAATAAAGAGGGATATTGCCTTGTATGTTGAGAAATGCCACACATGCTGTCAAGTGAAGGCCGAGCATCAAAGACCCGCAGGTATGCTCCAACCCCTCCCTATTGCTGAGTGGAAATGGAATGACATCACGATGGACTTTGTAGTGGGCTTGCCACCTAGTGGGAAAAATTCTGTTTGGGTGATTGTTGACTGGTTAACGAAGAGTGCTCATTTCTTGCCTGTTAATAATATTGATTCCTTGGGTAAATTGACACGCTTGTACGTGAAAAAGATAGTGCGGCTGCACGGCATACCAAAGAGTATAGTGTCGGATCGAGACCCAAGGTTCACGTCGCAGTTCTGGAAGAGTTTGTAGGCAGCTTTGGGTACTAAGTTGAAGTTCAGTACTGCATATCACCTGCAGACAGACGGCTAATCAGAGCGCACCATTCAGACCCTTGAAGACATGTTGCGAGCATGTGTCATGGAATTTCAAGGGAGTTGGGAAAACCATTTGCCGCTCATAGAGTTTGCATATAATAATAGCTTTCATGCGACCATTCAGATGGCTCCCTATGAAGCTCTTTACAGGAGGAAGTGCAGATCGCCCTTGTGTTGGGATGAAGTCGGGGAGAGTAAGATTATTGGACCCGAAATAATTCAAGAGATGCAAAGCCAAGTTCAGATCATCGGGGATAAAATGGCGGCAGCTCAGAGTCGCCAGAAAAGCTACGCTGATACCAGGAGGAGAGAGTTATCTTTTGAAGAAGGTGATTGGGTTTATCTCAAAATCTCTCCCATAAGAGGAGTTAAGCGTTTTGGTAAAAAGAGGAAACTGGATCCAAGGTATGTCGGCCCTTTTCAGATTTTGGAGAAGGTAGGGTTCGTCACCTATAGAGTTGCTTTGCCAGAATATTTTGGGGATTTTCATGATGTCTTCCACGTATCATCCCTGAAGAAGAGCTTTGGACAACAAGAGCCACGCTTTGTCGACCCAGAGAGTATTCAGTTGCAACCGGACCTTACTTATGAGGTTGTTCCGTCGCAGATCATGGATTGGAAGGAGCAACAGTTGAGGTCCAAGACGATACCTTTGGTTAAGGTGGCATGAGGAGATCCGTTAGCTCAATATTTCTCTTGGGAGCGAGTAGCGGACATGAGGGAGCAGTACCCATACTTGTTTGAGTAATGAAGATACGTATCTTAATCTTGGTAACAGGTGGTTTGTGTGATATTATGTGGCTTGTTTTAAGTTGGTGGTTGATCTTACAAATTTCGAGGACGAAATTTGTTTTAAGGGGGAAGGAGGTGATGACCCGCTTTTACGTGTATTTTCACTGAAGGGTTGTTTCTAATTTAATTAATATATTGGTTTATTTATTTTAAATTAATGTATTTTAATTAGTTTTTAATTTATTTGATGTCGTGTTTTATTTATTTAGTTGCTTTACGATTTTTAATGTCGTATTCGACGGATTTGTTTTGGTTTCTGGAGTGAGGACTGGACCTCATTTCTTTTCCATCATCTTTTTTTTTTCTCTTTTCTTTTTTTCTTCTTTCTCTTTTTTCTTCTTTTTCTTTCTTTTTTTTTCTTTCTTTTTCTCCTCCCCGGTTTTCTCTCCCGAGTGAACCCCCTCCCCCGTCTCTCTCTCTCTCTCTCTCTCTTTCTCTCCTCTCCTTCACGCCGAATGCCCCTATCACCCAGACCCACCGCCGCCGACCACCGTGCGGCACAATACCCCCACCATTTTCTTCCCCTCCCTCTGGTGAACCATCCCACCAACTTTCATCCCCAACCGAGCCGCCGTTTAGCCGGAAAAAACCCATCAAGCCACACGGTTTTTGCTCCGATCTGCCGCCGTCGCTCCACCTCCGGCCACCACCTCTTCACCACTTCATCACCGACTCCTTGCCATCCTAACTCACCCATTTCCGGCCTCTAATAGTTGCCGGAACAACTCCCACGAGCTAGTTTTTGATTTGGGCATTTCAGCCTTTCAACCACCATTTTCGCCGCCACCCACGGCTAAACTCAACTTCCACTAGCTTCATAAACATCCTTAGACTATTCCCTATCAATCCCAAGTTTTGGTTTGTCCCCGTTCAAAAGTGGGTATTTTACAACCCACGACCACAGTGAAATTTCATTGTTACGTTGCTTTTCTTCTGCCGTTTGCAACGCCGCGAGCTTTCTAAAAATACCATATAGCGCTGTAAGTATTTTCCAAACCTTACTTTTAGATTTAAATATATTTTACTCATTCAATAATTATTTGTTGTTGGTTGGCTGATTCTGGACTGAGTCTGAGGAGTTCGGGGGTCGGATGGATGGAGGACGGAGTTGCTTGATTTATTGATTTATGGTTGGTTGATCGTTTTTTCATTGAAATCGCATTTACATGGTGCATGCACGTGCGTTTTATTTAATTTGAGAAAATCCTGTTTTATTGGCGTAAGTGGATTTTCGGGTACGTGTGTATCACGACCCCAAACCGGGATGGAGTATTATCCCGGTGGAGCTCCTCTGATCATTCGGGAGCGTAATAAACTGAGTGACGTCCCCTGAGTTGTCGCTGGGCGACAACGGGAGCGGGGGCTAGAGGATGCTTGGCTACGAACGTGCTGGGCGCGGAATCGGGCATCGCTCTACGCACCGACTCCGTGGCCCTTCGCTGGCGAGGGCTAGAGGATGCTTGGCTACGAATGCGCGGGGTGCGGAACTGGGCATCACTCATTTAGGTGTCACATGCGTGGTTGTTACCTGCGGTGTGGCACAGGAGCCAGGGTGTGCGGATGACCCCTAGGGGAGGTCATGGTGCATACGGTTTAATTGGTTAACGGTTTGAGTTTGATATGGGCCAAATGTGACTTTTGGCGTGATATTTGGAAAGGTTATGTTTTTGGGCCAAATGAGATTTTTGGCGTGCGTGGAAAAAAAATATGATTTTATGGGTTTTGAGCATTGGCATCCTCTCATGCATATTATTTGAGTTTTTATATGTTTTGATCTAGTGGTGTTTGGATTTTACTTACCTGTGGCACCATTTTTGATACCGTAGATTTTGGTGTAGAGATCGAGGATGAGGAGGAGGAGGCTGAGCCCGAGGATGCAGCTCCGCCGGGGTGCTGAAGTTAAAGTTAAAGTTTTGTTATTTGGTTTAAAACTATATTTGTGTTTTGTAATATTTTATTATGTATATTTTGAACAGTTTTGTATTAAATTAAGAAAAATTCTGGTACTTAGTTATTGACTTTGCTTATCCGCTGCGTATTTCTTCGTGCACATTTGTTGCTTATACACACACTTGTCACTCATCGATAGGGTGGTGACTCGTGATGTCATCACCCGGACGTCTCGATTTTCCCGTGTCCGTTCATGGGGATTTGGGGGCGTCACATATTTTTTTTAATTTTCTATTCACCCCGAATCGGGACCGGACCGAACTCTTTCGGTCCCTTAAAAATTGGACCAGACCGAACCGGACCAGTCCCAATTCGGTCCGGTCCAAACAGGACCGGTCCGGTCGGTTTATCCGGTCTAGACCGTCCGATTCTCAACCGTAATTATGGGCCATTTAGCATTAATGTCGAGCTTCGGTCACGCCTGGAAAAGGCATGAATAATACCAATTCATACTTAAATACGACTGATGTTCTACGACGTCATATATATTAGCCGTTATATTTTAGAGTTCTTACCCAAGCTTTAGGGTATAGAGTGATAGATAAATAGATACATGAAATGAACCTACAACATTATTATGCATTTAATACTACTACAAAAATTTATTCAGATAGTTATAAATGTTATAAAGCTCACTTCATGTTTTCCTATATTTTTACACTAATTTAGAGCTTACAAACTCTTGAGAATTTAAGCCCCAACCCATGATCCAATACGCGATTATATACAACCTTTTCTTAAACGAAAATAAGCATGCAAGAGCATTTATGGATTGGCCTCGAATGTTGTGTTTCTAAAATATAGATAGAATGAAAATCTAAATAATAGATGAAGAAATAGATGGACATGTCTCTTTGTGAAGAGATTGTACTAAAAACTAGATTTGATGATCTGTGTTGTCTTGTTGGATTTAAATTGTATATGACAACCTTAGCCCTCGATCCTAAATTACTTGTTTCTTATTGAATTCGTTAGTTAATTTGCAACAACAATTATGAAGTCTATATCGAATTTAAAGTGGAGTTCAAATTATATAGGCGCGCAGTGCTAACGCAAACCATTTATAAAAAGGAGTCAGATCCATCAACTCTATAGTTCACTAATTTTACGTAGGATATACAAGTCTTGCCAATAGTTGATAGTTCTAATAAGAACAAGGCATGTGAATCTTATTATGACATTGTGAACATGTAATTTGCATTACTGCATTCTCGAGTGTGACATGCATGGTGACAGTGCGCTAGCTCCTAAATGGTATCATTTTTATTTTGTTAGCGCGTGAGAAACTAAAATCATGTTTACATATAAGAAATTTGGGAGGATTTTAAAAAGGTTTTGAGTCGTAATTTTGTATTTGTGTTTGGGGTAAAAGTTCCCCCCAAATTAGATCGGAGGAAACTCTCTCTGACTCATTTGAAAAATTATCATGTAGTTATTGGTAATGTGAAAAGCACATGTTCTTTTAATGAAAAGATTAATGAAAATTGTTAACTTACACTTTTAAGAAAGCGTGTGCATATCGCATATATACTTTTTTAAAGTATGAGTTAATGTAACTCTTTCTTGCCACTCTATCATCCTCAACCTGATCTTCCTATTGGAGGATTCGATCCATTGCAAATCAAACCAACTACTCTCTGCCACGTACTCCCAAAAAGTAGCTTGCTCAAACTTTTCCCTTTTTATAATAATGAGGTAAGCTTGGGTTCCAAATCTTTTGATATGCGGTCTTGCTATTCTTTCTTTGCATTCAAAGCTCTTGTGCCTGTCTATCGAGTCACGTGCCCAACTTCAAAGAATAAATCAACGAGTATGTTAGAGGAGTAAAATTGGCCGACGTCGGTGTAGAGCTATAAGGAGTGATCAAGCTCACACACAGCGGCTAATGGAGGGCGGGATCACATTCACTTTCTTGCCGCTTGGCTCCATAGTAACAAAGTGGAAAGTAGACCTGCACCCATAACCACATGGAAGGTAACGAGATTCAATTGGATGGTCAATGCTTCTTTGAGAATGGTTCTCTTTCCGCAATTTGAGAGGTGGTTATGTGAGTCCAAAGATGCCTATAAACAATGCAAGCACAAAAGATGATTTTCGTCTTCCTCACATCGATGCTTTGGTGGACAATACTGCTGGACATGATGCTGTCTTTTATGGATGCTTTCTCTTGATATAAGTAGATCAAGATGGTCGAGAAGGCCAGCGAGAAAACAACCTTTATCACCATATTAGATAGACAAGTACATTCTGTTACAAGTTGGTGCTGTTTGGTCTACAGAATGCAGGGGTGATGTATCAGCCAGCCATGCCTGCATTGTTTCATGATATGATTCAAAAGGAAATGGTGGTCTATATCAATGACATTATTGTTGTTTTGGGTTGAAGAAGATCATGGATTTGAAGAAAGTGCTTGACAGATTGTGAAAATACAGTCTTCGTCTTCATCCCCAAAAGCATATAAAGTAGGGAGAAGGCTTGGTGCTTCGTCAAGTAAGCTACTCGTGTTTATTGTCAATACAAGGGAAATCAAAGTCGACCTACAAAAGCCAAAGCAATTATCATCATGCCAAATGCCAATACCGAAGACAAAAATAAATTAGGATTCTTTTTAGCAAGCTACAATAAATCAATAGGTTCATTGCCAAGCTCACACCCTTTGAGAGGTGGTTATGTGAGGCAAGCTTTAAATTTCTTAGAAAGAAGACCCCACCCTTATAGAGAAGATAGACAAAATGAATGAGGATTGCCAAAAGGCTTTTGAAAAGAAAAAGTGAGGAAATATCTACTCAATCCTCACATCCTAGTACTGCTAACACCTGGTAGACCTCTCCTGATGTATCTATTAGTAATGGAAGCATCCATGAGTTGTGTTCTTGGTTAGCATGATGAAACAGTTTGGAAGGAAAGAGCCACATACTGTGCTATCCCATATGATAAGGATAAGAGTAGGTGGTGTATGAAATCTCACATTGCTTGGGAAGAAGAAGTTTTTGCTCTTTATAAGGTTTTAATGGGATTTCAATTGTATCATTGACTGGTCATTTTAGAATATAATCATGTGGTTTAGGTCTTCCATTGGGGCGTTACAAATACTATCTCAAATTGGAATAGTCTTGAAAAATTCTTGGCTAGATATTACTCTACATGATTATTATGCAATTGCACATTTCCATTATCTCCTCTCTATGGGACCTGTTTTTGCTTTATTTGAATAATTTCACTTTGGTGGGTAAAATATTTGATCGGACATACCTGAAACTTTAGGTCAAGTCCATTTTTGTATAACTTTTTTGGGGGTTAATCTGGCCCTTTTCCCCATGCCTTAGGGCTTTTGGGTATGCCACGTCGCATTCCAAATTATCCAAATGGCTGGTTATGCTTGATGGAATGGCCTTAGCATTTTTGGCTCTTATATATTTGTCTTTGGGATTCATCGTTTCTTCGTGGTCATAACGATCACTTCAAGTAGTGGAAATAATGAAAGATGTGTTCCAAGTCCTTGGGCTATTGAACAGAATCCAACCATACTGAAATGGATGGTACAAAGTCCTTCAACTTTTCATACCTTGGGAGAACTTCCAGCTATCAAGGAGAAGAAAATTATGTGAATTAAAAGAAGAAAGGTAGTTGACTGCTACTAAGAACCTAACAAAACTTTTCAAAATGTGGGTTATAAAACTACTTGTGTAGGCCGGGTTTGAGAATTGAGGGCCGACGAGGCTAGGGCCCATTTCAAACAATGATTGGTCAAGGATAATGTTCTCGCTAGTTTACTTACTTTCTATAGCAGCTAGAGTAGCTCTCAGGATATCTCAGTCCAAAGTAAAAGGCAATAGAAAGGAAGGAAAGGAATTGAAACCACTGAAGGGTTGCTTCCCCTCATAAGGGATTGACTTGCCTTCATTCTGATTTGATACTTCCAATCAACTTGATTGATCTTTTTGGATTAGAGAACTTACGCTAAGACAAGGCCTACCTTCTCAATTAAGAGTTAGGAGATATAGTTGCTAAGGTGAGTTAGCGCTATGACTAGAGTGAGAGCCTAATGAGTCTACAGTTCTGCTAGGTACAAGCAATCTTGTGTAACGATTGCGCATCGTGGCTTTTCATATTTTTTTTATTAAAAAAAGAAAGGAATAAAAATTGAAATTGAATTCACAGATTAGTTTTCGCCCCAGCCATTTTCATCAAAAATATGATTTTGTGGAGGAGAAAGCCCCAAACTTTGTCTCTTTCTGCTACCTCAAACTATCATTTGTGCTCTTCTACTGTCGCCCAGATTATATGCTAAGCAAGGTCATCACTATCAAGGTTGTCTCTTGCTTTTATAGTCATAAAGATTTTGCTTTTATCATTTTACCTGGATTTCTTTAGAATAAAAGTGCATTATTTATTTACCTGGGTTTCTCCAGAATAAAAGCGCATGATTTCCAACCTTCTTTTTGGCTTCCCCCACCAGATGTCTCACCAACAGAACTGGTTTCAATGTTTTTGTGCAGATGGTATGCACTCCTTAATGAGAAAATACCATTCTTCATGCACAACCAGACCAACTTATCTTCTCTGGCCCTTGCTAACAGGAATTGATTGAATCAAGATAGCCTCATGAGGTTCAAATAGAGAATTCAGAGTGTTTACCCTCCAAGTCTTCAAATCAGAATCAATTAAGTTAGCAACACACTGATAATTTCCAAAGGATACCATAGGAGATAAAACCTTAGAAGCATAATCTCTTGGTATCCACTTGTCACCCTGAATCTTCACCCTCCTCCCATCACCAATTCTCCAAAACAGCCTTTTTTTGAGCAACTTCATCTCAGAAAATAAGCTTCTCAATGCATATAAGGGACTATAACCCCCATCTTTGCCTCTAGCAGATTGCCATCTTTGAAATATATATATATATATATATATATATATATTTTTAAACTTGGGCCATGAGAGATGATGGATTTTGAAACATCCTCCAGCTTTGTTTAGAAAGCATAGCTATATTGAAGCTTCTAAAATCTAGAAAGCCCAACCCACCTTTGTCCTTAAAATGACTAACTCGATTCCATTTCACCTAATAGATCTGGGAGTGATCTTCATTGTAGACCCACAAGAATTTCTTCAAGAGCCTATTAAGCTTTTGGGTAATTGAATGAGGCAGAAGAAAAATACCTATTGCATAAGTAGCCATAGCTTGAAGTATAGCTTTAATTAGAACCTCTTTACCAATAGCAGAGAGAACCTTTGTTTTCCAATTAGAAATTCTTGCTCATGTCTTGTCAATAAGTGAGTGAAAAGCAGCTAGTAGCTTCAAACCTTCCAACCATAGCAAGAAGCCTAAGATACTTTTCAAAAGATCCAGTAGACTTAATCCTAGCAATGCTCAAAATGGATCTTTGAGTGAGTTTAGGAGTATTTTTGCTGAAAAAGATTGAAGCCTTTTACTTGTTTAAGACTTGACCTAAAGCTTGTTCATAGATGCCAAGGATCTAAGAAATTCTACGCCATTCAATCACATTAGCCTTGCAAAAAAGGAGGATGTCATCAGCAAAAAATAGATGATTTATCTTGAGAGAACCCTTTCCAATTGGAACACTAGTTATGCCTCCATTCAATTAAGCTTGGAACAATAGTGAAGATAAAGCTTATGCATACGTAATGAATAAATAAGGAGAAAAGGGGATACCGTGCCTTAGGCCCCTTGAAGGGTATAATCTAGCTTGTGGCTTACCATTGACCAAAATAGAATAAGAAACATAATTAATACAAGTCGTAACAAAAGAGCACCATCTTTGAGAAAAACCAAGTCTGAGTATAACAACTTCAAGAAAGCCCTACTCAGTTCGATCATAAACTTTGCTCATATCAAGTTTAACAGCCATAAATCATGTTTTGCCTTTCATCTTAGTGTTCATAGAATGCAGAGTTTCATAAGCCACTAAGATATTATCAGTTATACAGGAACAAAGGCACTTTGGTTCATTGAATTAATTTCAGAAAGGATAGTTTTAAGCCTATTAGCCAATGTCTTTGAGATAATTTTACACACCACATTGCACAAACTAATAGGCCTAAAATCTGTGCCTCTTTGAGGATTTTTATTTTTGGAATGAGAGAGATCATAAAAGTGTCTTTAATCCCATTGAGTTGCCCAACATGGTTTAAAAACTGAAGAACAAATCTGGTAGTATCCTTCCAAATAGTCTCCCATTGGCTTTGATAAATTTGTGCAGGGAATCCATCAGGGCCTGGAGATCCCAAAGGGTTCATATGAAATATAGCCTGCCTTACCTCTTCTTTAGTAAACTTGCTCAAAAGATGATCATTCATACAATGAGTGACCTTTGTTTGTAAACCAGACAAACAGTTTACAACATGAGAAGGATTAGAGGTGGTAAAGAGAGAAGAGAAATACTCAGTAAAAAACCTCACCAATCTGACCTTGTTCAATAACCTTAGTGCCTGCCTGGTCCTTGATGCTTTTGATGGCATTAGTCTTCCTCCTTTGGGTAGCTTGCATTTGAAAGTATTTAGTATTTTTGTCCCCAACTTTCAGCCAGTGCTACTTAGCTCTGCCTCCATTTAGTATTCTCTGCTGCTAGAGTCTACTCAACATTCTTTTGCACCTCTTTAACATGATCAACATGCTCCCCCTTGCTATGGTTCTGAAGAGCACCTATCGTGGACATGCCTCTTCTGAGTTCTTTGACTCTAGCCTTTGGTTGCTTGTGTTCCACCTATGTAAGGTAGATTGGCAGTTAACAAGCTTGTTTCTCAGCATTTCAACTCTAGTGCCTCCCTCAATGCCTCTTCCCCAAGCCATACCAATTTTTTTTGCACAATCCTCTTTTGTAGCCCAAGTTACTTCATATCCGAACACAAACTGACCCCTTATCATCCCTCTTGACAGACTGACCATGTTGATGTGCAAAGGAGAATGGTTAGATTTAACAGTAGGTAAGAAATTACATATAGCATCTAGGAACAAGTTCTGCTATTCTTGATTAACCATGGCCCTATCAATTCTCTCCTTGGAAAATTCACTCACATATCTATTATTAGACCAAGTGAATCTTTGGCTTGAGGTAGTTAAATCAAACAAAGAACAAACTTCAAGAGCTTGTTTGAAAATCTCCTTCTACTTATAAGGTCTGTAAATTGCCCCCAGTTTCTCACTTTGGCTTATGATCTCATTGAAATATACCATGCATAACTATGGCATAGGTGGTGGAGGTTTAAGAGCTTTTAGAAGCTTCCCATTAGGTTTACTCTTTGCTGTAATGGGGTGGCCATAGAAACCAGTAAACAACCAATTAAGACCCCTTCCTCTTGCACAAGAGCATTCATGTGCCATTTGGTGTAGCTACTAATCTTGACACTCCATTCTGATCTCCAAAACAATGACAACCCACCACTACACCCTACACTTTCCACAGTAAAACACCCATCAAACTTTAAGATCCTTCTAAATTCCTCCATTCTAGCCTTAGTACATTTTGTCTCAACTAAAACCAACACCTTGGGAGACTTCTCCTTAGTCAAGAGACTAAGAATCCTAACCATTCAAGGGTTCCCAAGCCCTCGGTAGTTTCAGCTTAAGCAACTCATTGGTTTTGGCAGGGTTGGGACCCAGCCACTGCCATGGCATGATTTATTTCTACCACCTCATCAATCAGGAGCATACTTCTTTTATTAGCCAGTTTTTCCATTTTACCCCTCCTCTTAGGCCTTCTATTGCTAGGATTGATTCTCACCTAATGCATTATACCTTCTAACTTAGTCCCATTAATATCCACATGTTGATCACGGGTCCTCCTCCTCCAACTCCTAGTCTTACTGAGACTAGACATACCACAATCAACCTCCACCTCAGCATTCACTGCACCAATTATCAGAAGGGATATTTGTTCAATATTTCCTTCTTGAAAGCTTGCCTTATTAAGAATGCCAACCTGCTCAATTGCCATAAATGTCTCCCCCCCATCCAAGCCTTCCTTTTGTAACTGCTCAAGGCCACCTCAAGTAGATTCTTCATTGGCATCAATACTATCCTTATTGCTAACATAATAGTTGTCTCCAGCTGGTTCCTTGGCTTTGTAATTGCCTTGATCATCTCTAGGATTCATGGCTAACTCCCCAAGACATTAGCATGCTCTTTATTTTTTGAATCCATACCATTAATAGCCCGATTGATGTCCCCGTCATCATCTTCTCCATACAAGTCTGAAGACTGTGTTTCAGACTGATCCTTGACACCATAGCTAGCATGTCTAATGTTGGATTGCTCTTTTAAAGATGGAGCTTTAAGCCACACACCTTACTACTTATCAAAAGAGCCATGCATTAGACCATAACCATTCATCACAACACAACCATTCACACCATGCCTAATTCTGCCATACTTAAAGCAAAAGGATGGCAATCTCTCATATAGGGAAAATATCCAAGTCTTGGTACCACCCATGCTGAGATTAATTCCACGCATTAGAGGGTTTTAAATATTGATAGTTCCTTCACTTTGAGATAGGGACCCCAACCAATGCCTTCTTTGTCTACATCCACCTCCAACACATCCCTTACCAAACCACCAATCTATAGCCCAACATATCTAGTCATTCCACCAAGGGGTATATTATGGACTTGGATCCATATATATTCCTTCATGAATTCAATATCTTTTGGAGTTGCACAGCCATAAAAAGAATTAAGACACAACAAGTGCCTATCAAAGAACCATGGTCTACCTTTTTAAACCATTTGGATATCCTCTTTGCATTGAAATTCAATTAGAAATATATTCTTACCCACCTCTTTGAACACCACAACATGTTTTGGCTTCCACACCATTATCATTGTTGTCTTCAAAGCATCCTATTGACTAATCTCTCAAATACAACCAAACCAACCAGACTCTGCTGACCCCTCCTTTGTACTAAAGCATCACCATTGATATTAATCGATATCTCCTTCTGTTTAGCCTCAAGCAATGAAAATTTACTCCATTTATCCACTATGTCATCTACCATTGCACTCTAGAACTGTAGAAACTAGACAATTGCACCACTACTTCTAAGTCAAAAGACTAGAAGACAAACTTGTCCACAGCAAAAGACAAACTCCTCAGTAGTGCTAGGAGACCCTCCTTTCATTTATTTTTCCCGAGGTGAGCGAATTGCATGTACTATGTAGCAATCCAATCATGCTTGTAGTTTAATTGGTTGAAATTCCTCGTTTGAATTGTTCCCTTTTCTATAAAACCTAATCTACCTTTTATCATTTATCTACCCAATTATAATATGCTGACCTTCCCAATCTAATCAACTAGAACTAATGTCCTACCCTTTAGGTATTAGTCATAATAGTGTCGGTATAGGACAAGATGATTCCTAACATTTTGATTGAATTGATAGTTCCACCACCTGGCATTAAGAAATGGATTTGATTCCAAGTTGGACAAAAAAAAAGTAGGCGGGGCATCTCCTTCAATCATGCCAACTGAAAGGTAAGGAGAAGGTAGTATAAAACTTTGGATGAAAAGCATCAAGGAAAGATAGGATATTGGATCGGGTTGATGGGTTGAACCATCCATGTTAGGAATATAGCTAAATGCACTCTTTTTCCTCCTATAGTTTGGATCCCCCACAAACCTAAGCCTACCCCTCTTCTTGAAAGCTTCGCAGGGACTACTTTATAGGTATTGAAGATTGGAAAATTATTGCATTCCCTATTCTTTTTCTCTCATTTTATTTTGTTTCAAAATGTAAATACCTCAGTATTCTTACTGTTGATTTTGTATTTCATAGCTCGAGCAACTCCATGGAGGTCCAACTTGCACACCTACAACTATGAAGAAATAGGAGTTTTGGGGTGGTGGGAGACACTTTCGATACCAAAGTCAGCGTATGATATTCTATGTGAAGAGTATGGAGAATTTGAGTGTATAGGGTGTCTGAGAGAGCCTTGCCCATATTGAGGGGGAGGGTATATATACCTGGCTAGAGCGACCCTTGGAAAGGGGAAATCGTGGGTGTGTCACTCTTTACTTGGGTCACATCTCCTGCCAACTCCCTACCGTGCGACAGTCCTACAAGGCATGATCGTGGCGTGCTCACCCTTAGGCTTAATTGAATGCAACATGGTTCCTTTTTCATGGCTTACTTGTCTTTACGTCTCATTTAATGCAGTGTGTCATCAGTTAGGCACACCCACTCCTTAGATGTGCCTAGGTACTGAGGTCCAGGGATAGAGACTATTCTTGACCTTACGCCCTAGGGGGCTGTCGGCCAGTAGGGGTGTCAGACAATCTGTCCTTCAACCCCACGACTAGCGTGTGTTATCCAGCCGCCTCTTCTCCTAGTCTTCTTAGCAGGCTTGGTCTAGCCCATCCCTTGTTTTTGGGCCCTAGGCATCTCCCCTCATTGCACCTTGCAATTTTTGATCACACACATATGGTGGAAATCCAAAACATCCCAGCTGCACTTTTCTCAGGCACATAAGGTGCTAGTCTCCTGTACTTTTCTGAAAGAAGTTAGGAATTAAGGGTCTTCACTGATGACCTCTGGGCATTTAGGATAGAGTACAACATCCTTGAATCGGTGGTCCTAGAGGTCCCAGTGCTTCAAGTGCCAACCGTGGACTTTGATGGGATGGCGTCTTGCTTGGCGCTCTACCCTCTAATACTCATAAATGGGCTCTGCCTCCTGTCTTACTACCCCATTCGTGACGATCTCAACTTCTTGGGGTTGGCCCGCCCCAATGCAGCTCCATCCGAACACCTGGCGGCTTCTGGTCACCACCTACATAATTTACAAGATGGTGCTCATCTTCAATCTTGAGGAGTACTTCGACCTAACGGCTCGAGAGTTCTTGTCAATGTATCACGTGCTCTGCCTTGATGGGAGTATGTACAACTTCTAGGTGCATTCCACTAGCAAGCGTATCGCCAGCCTTGAGTCATGTCACTTGCACATCAAGGACTTGTCTCGGAAGTTCTTCTTCACCTCAAGCTTGGGATGAGAGTATCCCAAAGGAGAATAGGTCCACTAGGAGTTTCATGTTCAAGCCATTTGGTTGTACGTTCCTCTATCCAAGAGTCTGTCTGTTAGGCTATTCAAGAAGGAGGAGGCCAAGCTAGCTACAATGTTGTCTTGGGTATCAGCCTATCTTCTCGAGATGGAGATGACACGATGCTATCCAAAGTCAACATCAGGAGGTACTCGACCATTCCCGACTGCTCATACGTGCTTGGTCTGGTTCTCTTAGGTGATCCCTCATCAACTAGTGGTCGAAAGCATCACTCTAATCCTGCCCCTGACGGAGATAGGGGGAAGCAGCTGAAGGTAGGTCACGATGTAGTTAGCGGGGTTTCTCGAAGTGAGGTCAAGGTTCTGCTTGACCACTGAGATTTTTTAGATGAAAATTTTGAGTTTTAAGATTAAATATTAAAATATTATATTTTAATATTATTATTGTATTGGGATTTGAAAAAAGTTAAATTGTTTATTATATTTTGTATGGAGATTTGAGAAAGTTGTAATGATGAGATTGAGTTGAAAATGTCTTATGGCCAAACAGTACCTAAGGGATCTTGAAGTGGAAAAGGTGCTTCCAGGAGTGAAGCCAGAGGGGCCAGACCCCCTTCTTCCCATGGAGGGTCGAGGAGCGAGGCCAGGGTGTCCCAGCATGAGTAGTCTAAACTCTTTGAGATTGCCTGGTAGTCTGCTCAGCTAGAGTTCATTGTCGAGGAGGAGGAAGATGATGACAATATTTGAATCCGAGGCCGTTGGTCGAGAGGAAGCTCCTCCTTCAATTCCTCCAAGCATTAGGGTTGAGGCTCCCTCCTCCTCTGTTGTCCCGAAGCTTGATGGTCGGGAGGAGGCTTTTCTGAGTTCCCCCTCCATCGTGGAGTTAAGCGACGATCGTGTTTCAATCCCATTACCTTCTATGTGCACCTATCCAGAGTGCGAGGAGCTTGAGGAGGAGAATAGGGCACTTTGGTCTCTGGCTTTTTTTGACCCTCTTGGAGATTTTCAAGGCAAACTAGGAAGTCGATCACTTTCCCTAGAATGTGATGGGCTAATGGAGGAGCCAGAGGCCTTAAAAGAGTGCAATAGGCTCCTGAAGCTCAAAAGGAAGAAAACCGTGTTGAAGCGAGAGTTGGCCAGGGTCAAGAAGGCACTCTCCTAGGTTGTGTCAAAGTGTAAGCACCTCTGGGACAGGCATGCCAACACCCTGAGGGACTTGAAGAGGAGGAAGAAGGAGCCATAGTCAGCCTAGAGGGGGCTTCTTAAGCTACAAGAAGAGATGGATCCAATCGCCAAAAAGCCTTTGGCGCTAGGCAACGTTTGAAGTTGTTGTCCAGGCACTTCTTGCTTACTGGGAAAGTTCAACACCAAAGGGCATTGGTGCGGCAGAGTGACGCCCTAGCCCATAACTCTACCAAAGGCGATCCTATTATGTCGCATCACTTATTCTACTGGATCTTATGGAACCTGTTCACTCCCCACATAATCAAGTCTAATTATAGAAAATATTTTCTTCAAGAGAACTAGCCTATCCTCTCTATGGGGCTTACATGATGGTTGGAACAAAGACACATTTAGTTGTGAATTCAAACAAA
The DNA here is from genome assembly GCF_018687715.1 of Carya illinoinensis. NCBI lineage: Eukaryota > Viridiplantae > Streptophyta > Magnoliopsida > Fagales > Juglandaceae > Carya > Carya illinoinensis. The sequence continues at coordinate 26,543,457 of NC_056758.1, forward strand.
AATCCAAGCTGCTTAATGCGATGAACACCATCTTGGCTTAGCTCATTCCAAGTACTGGGGGAGATCAGATCCCAAATCAAGAACGCTCGGGCTGTTCGAAACAAAGCTTGGGGATATGGCTTCAATGAGATCCTCCAGTAGTTGAGAGACCGCATACGAGATTACCCTGGGACATATCTTAACACTTTGAATTTGGCCTCCCTCGAACTGGATCCCCAGGCTTATGCATTCGTCAAGACCCTTGGGAGGGAAGAGATGCCTCTAGCCTTTCTTGGCAGTTCCTCTCTGCCCCAATAGTCGCCACTGTATGGGTTTTTACTTTGATATAATGTTGACTACTATGTATAATGTAATCTTGACCTCTATGTATATACTGGGTTTTTACTTTTATTGCCTGTGTACTTCCTTGATTCTTAGACGCTTTTTTTTCCTATCTTTTTGTAGTCCAGAGACTTGTATCCGAGTGGCCACTTGGGCAGAGCTCAGGATACTCTCAGCCCAATCATTACCACACGGTGAGTCTAAAGAGTTAGCTTGTTGGTCACGAGGCTCGACAAGTCTTGGGACTTGTATTGGAGTGGTTGTCTGGGCAGAGTTCATGATGCTTTGGGCTCGGCTATAACCTCACGGCAAGTCTAGAAACTCGGGTTGCTGGTTACGAGGCTCATCAAGTCTAGGGACTTGTGTTTGAGTGGGCGTCTAGGCAAAGCTTGGGATGCTTTGGGCACGTTCTTAAGCTCACGACGAGTCTAGGGTCTTGGCTTGCTGGTCACGAGGCTCAGCAAGTCTTCAAACTTGTATCCCAGTGGCCATCTGGGCAGAGCTCGAGATGTTCTGGACCCAGCCATAACCCCACGGTGAGTTTAGGGACTTGGTTTGCTAGTCATGAGGCTTGGCAAGTCTAGAGACTTGTATTCGAGTACCATATAGGTAGAACTTGGGATACTCTGGGCTCGGCCTTAACGCCCTGACAAGGCTAGGGATTTGGCTTACTGGTCACGAGGCTGGGCAAGTTTAGGGACTTGTATCCAAGTGGCCGTTTGGGCAAAACTTGGGATGCTCTAGGCCCGATCATAACTCCACGACGAGTCTAGGGACTCGACTTGCTGGTCACGAGGCTCGACAAGTTTAGAGACTTGTTATTTGAGTGGCCATCTAGGTAGAGCTCGAGATGCTCTAGGCCCGACCATAACTCTACAGAGAGTCTAGGGACTCGGATTGTTGGTCAAAAAGGTCGGCAAGTCTAGAGACTTGTAATTCAAGTGGCCGCCTGGGTAGAGCTCGGGATGCTCTGGGACTGGCCATAACCACGAAGTGAGTCTATGGACTCGGCTTTCTGGTAACGGGGCTCGGTAAGACATGTTATTTGAATGACTATCTGGGTAGAGCTCAGGATGTTTTGGGCCCATCCATAACCCCACAGCGACTCTAGGGACTCGGCTTGCTGGTCACGAGGATCGACAAATCTTGAGACTTGTATCCAAGTGACTGTCTAGGTAGAGCTCAAGATGCTCTAGGCCTGACCTTAATTCTGTGTCAAGTCTAAGGACTTGGCTTGTTGGTTTCTAGTTTTGAAAATTGATGAGTTTTAGGCGAACATCCGCATATCTTGATTTATAAGTACACTCGATAGATTCATGGGTAACATTTATAATTCCATGGTGAAGTACCTCTTCAAGTGCTCGACGTTACATGGATTTTGGAGTTCACGGCCTTAGTCGTCTTTAAGGAGGTAAGAACCAGGTTTATTGCTGGTCGTTACCATGTACGGGCCTTCCCATCGTGGCCCCAACTTTCCTTCTTCCTAAGTGGTCACCCCGACTTGCTTTAGCACTAGGTGTCCTATTTTGAAGGAGTGTGATCTGACTCGCTTGTTGAAGTACTATTCTACCTTCCTTTTGTTGCTCATCGTTCACATCGCGGCTTCCTCCCATCCTTGTTCTAGGAGATTGAGGCTTTCTTTCAACCTTTTGTCATTGACATTTGGGTCAAAATGCTGGACTTGTGTGTGGGCATCCCTACCTCCACAAGGTTCACCGCCTTGCTCTTGTAGGTAAGGGTGAAAGGTGTCTCTCTAGTGAGGGTCCTGACAATCATCTGATATGCCCACAGTAATCCTGAGAGTTCTTCGGTCCACCCTCTTTTATGAGCCCCTAACCTTTTCTTCAAAGTGGACAATAGAGTTTTGTTGGTTGTCTCGACCTGTCCGTTAGCTTGTGGGTATCCTAGAGAAGAGTATTTGACTTTGATCCCTAGCTTTAAGCACCATTCTCAGTAGTGCGAGTAGTCAAATTGTCTACCATTGTCCGATATAAAGCTTCAGAGAATACCAAACTGACAAGCTATTAACCTCCATAGGAATTTTGTGATGGTGTAGGCGATGATGAGTGTCTCGACTTGTCCATTAGCTTGTGGGTATCCTAGCAAAGAGTATTTGGCTTTGATCTCTAGCTTCGCGCACCATTCCCAGTAGTGCGAGTAGTCAAATTGTCTACCATTGACCTCCATAGGAATTTTGTGATGGTGTAGGCGGTGATATTTGCTAAGGCCTCTGTTTCAACCCACTTTGTGAAGTAGTCGACTGTTATGACAACAAACTTTGCTCCTCCCTTAGTTGTTGGAAACGAGCCAATCAAATCCAATCCCCAATACCCATCCAATCCCCAATACCCAAAAGAGTATGGGGAGATGATCAAGGTTAGTTCCTTTGGTGGACAGCGTGGCACGGACACATGTTCTTGGCACCTCGGACATTTCTTCTCAAAGTTTTTTGCGTCCCAAAGAGAGGGGACCAATAGTATCCTGCCTGGGTCAGCCTTGTAGACAATGCCCTTCCTCCTAAATGGTTTCTGTAAATCCCTTCATGAATTTTGGCCAGCACATATTGGGCTTGGTTTGGCAAGATGCATCTTAAGAGAGAGAAAGCCCTCCTGTACAGGACCCCTTCCAATAGTGTGAACCACACAGCCCGATTTCTTACTTTTTGTGCATCCTCTAGGTCATCTAGGACTTCTCCATCCTATAGAAACTTCATGACATCTATGGCTTATCCTGGTGGTGCCGAGGAGGCAAGTGACACTTCAGCCTCGATGACCGGGGTGATAACTTTTGTGACCACAGTGTGTTCTGGGATAGGGAGCTCCTCCTGCCTCAAGGTGGCCTTCACCAGCCAATCTGCCTTTTGGTTCTCTCCCCTTGAGACATGCTGATATGACAGTAGTCGAAGAGGTTGCACCCCTTGCACAACTGCTAGAGACACTTTCAATTTCTCACTTTTGTGGTGAATTCTCCCAACACCTAACTTACGACCATTTGGAAATTTTTCTTCATTCTGATTTTCGTGGCTCCCAGTGGCCTAGCCATCGACATTCCTACTAGCAAAGCTTCATATTCTCCCTCGTTGTTGGTCACTTTAAAGGTGAGCTTTATTGCATAGTTCTCCCTGTGCTCGATGTCTTTGTGCACCCCAACACCCCCACCAACCCAATAGAACTATTTGTCCACATAAACCTACCAGGACTCCCCTAGTGTGCAACTTGTATCTCACTTGGGCAGCTTGTGAACTCGAACACCAAGTTCGCCAGCACCTACCCTTTAATCACTATGCAAGGTAGGTATTATATGTTGAATTCACTTAGCTCGATTGCCCATTTCACAAGCTGGCTAGACATGTCAGGCTTCTGCAAGAATTTTTGGAGAGGAATGTCTTGAACACCTTCATCGGGTGGGTTTGGAAGTATGGCCTTAACCTTCTTGTGGCAACTACCAACTTGAACACTAGCATCTCCATTCATGGGTATCTGGCCTCACCTCGCGGAATGCCTGACTCATATAATAGATAGGTCGTTATCCTTTCTCTGTATCACGGATCAATACTATGGACACGTGGGTGGGCTAGGTACTTCTTCAGTTCGGCGAATGCCTCATTGTTGGCCGTATCCCATTCCTGGGCCTTCCTCAGGACCTTGAAGAAAGGGAGGCACGGTTGGTTGATTGTGCGATGAAGTGATTTAAGTCCACCACTCGCCTGAGAGTCTCTAGACTTCGTGAAGATTGCTGCGGGGGGAGGGCATCCCCACTATTGCCTCACATGAAGGTGCGTCCTCTACTTCCCCAATCATCTTACCCTCCTTAACTTCATGCTTTAAGTCCTGGGCATAGCTTTCCCAAGCTAACACCTATTCACCGCGGACATCTCCCACCTCTAAGTCCGTGGGGAACTTTATCTTGAGGTAGTAGGTGGAGGTTACTGCTCTCAGACTGTTTAGGGTATGATGGCCCAGTATTACATTTTAAGAGGAGGGGGCCTTCACCACTAGGAAGTCAACCATCATGGTTGAAGTCTTGGGTGCCTTCCGGCTAGGACAGATAGTGTGATAGCCCTCATTGGTTGGATGATGTCACCCGTGAAATCCTTGAGTGGCATCGAGGCCAGGTGCAATCGGTCTGGGTTGATCACCATCCTCACAAAAGCCTTCCAGAAGAAAATGTTCACTGAACTACCATTGTTGATTAGGACTCTTCGAGTGGTGAAGTTGGCAATTTGTATAGTAACCACCAAGGCATCGTCTTGGGGCAGAGGATGCCCTCATCATCTTTCTCTTTGAAGGCTATCGTGGTTCCGCTAGCATGTTTCCTAGTGCAGGTTGTGACCCTTCCTATTGTGAATACTTCCTCATAACAGGTCCTTAGGGCGTGGGCCCTCCGACCCGACGAGGTGAAACCTCTTCCTCCATAACCTCCCGTGATTGTGCGAGTTTCACCCACCGAGCTGTTTGCCCTTACTCGGCTCCAGAGTCAAGGCTCCTTCAGGCCCCTCTCCCAACCCTTTGTCTCCTCAAGCTCTCACTCCACAGGGCCCTTGAATGGTCTCCCTCAAGTTGTTCATGTCGGTCCCCCATTTACCACTGCTGGTTCGCAAGCCTTCCTTCTCTCCTTCACTTCAAGGTATAACACTCCTCAATACTATGTCGGTCTATTGATTAAGTGGGAAAATTGTAGTTAGTGAGTATTTAAATTAAGACTTTTGACCTAAAAATCACTACAACTACTCACTTACTCATCATTTTTGCTAAAGGGACATCCTGAAGTCAATAAGAAAGGACAAAAGGGTATAATTGTCATTATACACTTAAGATACATATTATGCCTTTGCACCACACTTAGAACTTTTTCAGTTTCTCCATCACTCAAATCCTAACCCTCTGCATCGTGCTTACAAGCCCTACACTTTGGAAGGAACCGGATAGAATTGAAGTGGAATCAGTTGAGTGCACAACAAATGATGGAAAGAGTGAAGATAAAAGCAGGATGAAGCACAAGGAAGCGGCATTGTTTTTGCTACGGAATGCGAAGAAAGAGTTTAGGCTTTCTTCTATCTTTAGTTTTTCTTTATTTTGGGCGAATTTTGTTCTTTTTATCTAAAAGTAAAGGGATCTTGAGATGAAGGGGGAGTAATTTCTGAACACTAAGTCAAGAGTAACCATAGAGCAGTGTTTAATCTTTAAGGGTTTCGATTTCCATATTGTGGTCATTTACATTTCTTTAAGTTTTCTTTATCATTCCTGAATCAACTTAAGTAAGGGAGTTTTTCCACCCTTTTTAATTTATTATAGATTGAAAGCAGAATGGATGCTTGAAGTGTGTGAATTCCATTGCTCTGAATGTATTAGCCAAAACTGGGCTGATAGGAAATTTATTTAGACTATCTTTTTTTTTTTTTTCCCCTCTTTGATTAGCATATATGAAATCTATCATCCAAGTGTTCCAACCTCGACTAGTATAACATTTGAAGAAAACCGTGGGATGATGAAATTCATTTGATTATTCACTATGAGAAGGTTACCCAAGACTTAGGTTTATTTTTTCAGAGAATCAATTTCTTAATTTGATTATTGAATGTGTTTGGTTTTGTTTCAATATAAGATTTCAGTTTCTTGAGTCATTTGTTTTGATTTGTTAATTTCTAGTAAAACCTTTGAGTCAGGGAAAAAGAGTATGCCAACCTTAATTTATAGTAACTGAATCTTTGGGTATCTGAAAGGGGTGCATTTCTATTGAAGAATTACCCTTTGGTCAACACAGTGACCAAGAAGGTGTTCTTAGGTAGATATATCATCCATTTATTTCCCTTACTAGTTCTTAAGTATAAGTTGTCTTAATATTTGTGAAATCGACCTTAGGACCTCCACTACACATCAACACAACACCTCTTGCACTTGGGAGGTAATAAAATTGGAGAACCATTCATTAGATGGTAGGCGTAGTACTTGTGGCTTTCCTAGCCCCGCCATGGTTCCTTCTGTAGGTGTGGGGTGCATTCACCTTCTACGACCATGCTCATGTGTGCATGATGCTTGCCGCATGCCCAAGCAGGTGCTTTACCCCTTTTCTTGGCCTCATTAGTTCCCTTCTTGCTCCCCTCGCGGTTCTACCCGCCTTTCTTTCCAGCGGCCTTCTTGTCCGCTTGCTGTAGCTTGGTTCTCTAGGGAGCTGTTAGGGCTTTAAGGGTGTCCTCTGCATTAATGAAGCAGTCAGCCCAGTCCAAAAACTCTCTTAGTGTTTTGGGGTTCCTCTGGGCCATCCCAATCATGAATGGGTTTCAAGGCTAGGTCCCCCCATTAGGGCCACCAGGCTGATATTTTCATCTTGGTCGTCCGTGGTCGTATGCTCCCGATTGAATTGAGAGAGGTATGACTTCAGTGTATCATCGTCTCACTACTTTAGCGTTAGGAGGTAGCTGACCGGACGCCTCCTCTTCCGACTCGCCATGAATTGATTTAATAAGATACGAGCTAGCTCACTGAAGTTGTCCACGGATCCTGGTGGCAGGGACCCAAACCAGGCTCGTGCCACCCCTTTTAGGGTTAGAGGGAAGGCTTGGCACGCGACTTCTCCTGGGAATCCATGCAAGGTGATGTGGAGCTTGAATGTCTCCAAGTGTTCTAGTGGGTTTTTAGACCCATCATACACCTCCACTTGGGGGACCTTGAATTTAGGCAGGAGAGGAACGGGCATAACTCCTACACTCTATGGTAGGTCCATACTGGTGAGTAGTTGATCTATGGTGGACAACACACCCATTCACCTAGCCATATCTGAGTACTTGTCCATGAGCTCTTAGAGCTCAAAGTCCATTTTGCCTCTCTTCTTCGACCATGGCGATCTTAGGGATGCTTCATGACTAGGCATGCTCGTTGTTGCTGGGATCCGTTCCTCCACTAGGTCTTCGTTGGGTCTCCTTAGAGTGGTGTTTTCTTGGTGGAGCGTTCCCATCTCCATCATTTTATTTATCTTGTCTCCTATCTCAGTAAGTCGCGCTTCCATTACTTCACACTGTTCCCCTTCTCTCCACGTGGTTTGGGACCGTGTCGTCTCTGGCATACGAAGGACATGTTTTTATAGGAAAAATTCCACTGATTGCACCACTATTTATCTCGTGTTTCGCAACTCGAGTAACTTCACAGAGGCCCAACTTGCACACCTGCAGCTATGAAGAAATGCGAGCTTTGGGGTAGTGGGAGATACCTTCGATATGGACACCTCTGATGCCAAAATCAGTGTATGATTTTCTATGTGAAGAGTATAGAGAATTTGAGTGTATAGGGTGTCTGAGAGAGCCCTCCCCTTACTAAGGGGGAGGGTATATATACCTGGCTGGGGCGAGCTCTTAAAGAGGGAGGTTGTGGGACTGTCACTCTGTACTCGGTTCACATCCCCTTACTGCATGATAGTCCCTCAGGGCATGATCGTGGCGACCACTTACACCACAGATGGCACGTAATGGCATGTGCATGCTCGGGCCTCATTGAATGTGGCGTGGTTTCTTTGTCATGGCATACCTATCTTCGTGTCTCATTTAATGCGATGTGACCTCAGTTAGGCGCACCCACTTCTGAGACGTGCCTAGCAGCCAAGGTCCAGGAATAGGGACTGTCCTTAACCTTGTGCGTTGAGGGGCTGTCGGTCAATAGGGGTGTCAGACAATCCATCCTTCAACCCTATGACTAGCATATGTTGTCCAACTGCTTCTTCTCCTGGGCTTCCTGGGCTGGCTTGGTCCTGCCCATCCCTTGTTCTTGAGCCCTAGGTCTGCTCGAGCCCATTGAGCTAGCTCGTTTGGCCTTGCCTGGCCTGCCCTAGGGATAGTTCCCCTCACAGTTATAATCAAATGTCTTCTCATATAGTATTTGTAATTAATGAGAAAGCACTTTTTACGAGTACATAACCCACCATCATAGTCGAAGTTTGTTTTGACAAATAAATATTGAAAAAGAAAGCAAAATGGATTCAGATATATGAATCTATCAGTTATGACAAAGTGTATTTGCTAGAACCTCGAGTAATGATGTTGGAATAAGACCGGTTCCCTTATTTGAAATCAAATTTTGAACGAGCAATCTAACTTTGATGATTAAATACAGTTATGAAGTTCATTTTCCTAACCTACTAGACGGAATATGCCCTATTTCTGGTGTTGTTTGAAGTTCTCCACCTTGTCCAAGGATTACGGTGTGTTTGGAAATGATCTCAGCCCAAAATTCTTAATCTCATCTCATATTATTTCTAAATATAATTTAAATACAAAATTTTTAATCTAATCATTACAACTTTTTCAAATTAATAATTACAACTTTTTCAAACTTTCAAAAAATAAAAAATAATTCAACTTTTTCAAATTTAAAAAAAATAATAATAATATAGTAAAACTATATTCTAACAATATTTTAATTTTATAATATTTTTTATTTAAATTTTTCTCTTCATTTTTCCAAAACTTAAAAAATAATCAACTCAAACAATCTCACTATTATTCATAAGTCATTTTATTATCATTTACAAAATTTTTATTTCATCTCACTCCTCTAACAAGCTTAACTCTATGTTAAAAATTCAAGAAAACAAAAATAAAATAAAATTATTCAGTATACGAGAATAGTGAGCATAGCAAAATAGATAGTTATTAAAATATGGAACTAATTTAGTTAATAAAATTTAGAAAAAATGCTATTCTCACTTCCCAAATTTATCGCTCAAATTTTTATTTTATTTTTTTAATTTTTTTACTTAATAATAAAAAAATATTTTTTAATAATATTATAATTTTTAAAAAATATTAAAAAATACATATAAAAAATAAAATGTAAAAATTTAATTAGAATGACTCTGCTGTGTGCAGCATGGTTTTAAATACCGTACCGTACCGGCCGGTACGGTCGGAATATTCCGTACCGGTCACCGGTCCGGTACAGATATTGCACCTGTTTCGTACCGGTCTGAATACAGGCCATACCGGCCGGTACCGGTCGTACCGGCCGATATTTCGGCCTGTACCGGCCGGTATTTCGGCCTTCTATTTTTTTTTTTTTTCATTTTTTCAAACTATAAGTTTATTTTTTGACCTCTAATTTATACCAGACTATTTATAATTTATATATATATGTATTTATGTATAAATTATTCATATATAAACTATTATTTTAGAATATAATTTATTTATTTATATTTATACATATAATTTATTTATATATCGACTATTCCGAAATGGTACACGAAACGGTACCGGTATCAAAATATTTCATTCCAATACCTTGACCGGTACGCCATCCGATACGGTATTCAAAACATTGGTATGCAGTAAAAGTAAATCCACCTAAAATTTAATTCAGTTCAGATCCGTACTACCCCACCTGAAAACTCTTGATTTTCATCTCTATCGTTTGTTGTTGTTGTTTTTTTTTTTTTTTTTTTTTGAAAATCTCTATCGTTTGTTTTTGCGTCTCTCTCTTATTTGTACCGTTATTAAAACCTTTTGCTTTACAGGGGTCCAGATTTCAGACAGCATATCCAACGTCATTCCGAATCTCGAAGCACCGTGAAAAACTCGTATCTTCTTCTCTAACCTCTGTCTCTGTCACTTTGAATCCAAAAACCCAACAATGTTTCTTCCATTCCTTGTCTTCTTTCTCTCGTTAATTTCCTCTCTGCCTGTGTCTCTTCAATCAGAAACAGCCCTTCAAGCACCCATTTCCAAAGATCTTTCTACAGGCCAGTACACCGTCCAAATTTACCTCAAAAACCCTCTCCAACCCACGAAATTACTCCTCGATCTGGGCGCCTCCTTCTCCTGGCTCGACTGCTACCAAAACTACAGCTCCACTGCTTACCACCACATCCCCTGCAATGCCTCTCTCTGCGCTTCCCTCTCCTCCCTCGCCTGCTCCAACTGCTACGACACGCCCGGCCCTGCCTGCGGCAACGACACCTGCTCTCTCTTCCCGGAGAACCCCATCACGCGTAAGGCCACCATCGCCAATGCCATCGTTGACACGCTCGCCTTGCCCACCACCGACGGGTCGACTCAGGGCCCACTAGGTCTCATCCCAGAGTACGTTTTCTCCTGCTCCACGACCTTCCTTCTCCAAGGCCTCGCCAATGGGGTCACCGGCTTGGCCGCTCTCGGCCGGTCCGACTATTCGCTCCCAGTGCAGGTTAGCACCGCTTTCTCTTCCCCTCGCTATTTCGCACTGTGCTTGTCGGGTTCGAGCACGAATCCGGGCGTGCTCTTTCTGGGCACCAGTGGGCCATACCATCTGAATTCCACAACCGACCTCTCCAAATCGCTTATTTACACGCCGCTAATCTTGAACCCGATCGGAAGCACCGTGATAACCTACGGCCACAAACCGTCGGATGAGTATTTCGTAGGTTTGACAGCCATTAAAGTCAATGGGAAGCCGGTTCAGCTCAACGCCTCGCTCCTGACAGTCGATGAGAACGGTGCCGGCGGGACCAAGATCAGCACCGTCCACCCGTACACGCTATTGGAGACATCTATATACAAAGCATTTACGGCGCTGTTCGTAAGCGAAGCCTCTGGACTGAACCTCACCGCCGTAAAAAGTGGGGTGAAACCATTCGAAGTGTGCTACGCAGCGAACGACGTGATAAGTACGCGCGTGGGACCGGGCGTGCCGACAGTTGATATGGTGATGCAAAACGAGGACGTGTTCTGGAGGGTTTTCGGATCGAATTCAATGGTGAGGATGGGAGGGGAGGAAGGGGAGGTATGGTGTTTGGGATTTGTGGATGGTGGAGCGAATGCAAGGACATCGATCGTGATTGGTGGGCATCAAATGGAGGATAATCTTCTTCAGTTTGATCTTCAATCCAAGAGATTGGGATTTAGCTCCTCAATTTTGGTCCGAGGGACCTCCTGTTCCAACTTCAATTTTACTTCAAATAAAGTTCTCTAATAATCAATAATGTGTGTTGACTGATGGAAATGAAACATTAGAAATGACTTCTATTTCTCTTGATTGGCTGCCAGCTTGACCTACAGATGCTAGGATGTTCCAAAAATAGTCCAAATCCAAAATGATAAATGTATTTTGGATACGTTCCTCACAGACACCATGCAGCAATAATCTATGAAAAGGATCTTGAACCCATGGTGCAAGAACTCGCTGTCTCCTGTGTCCGTGATGAAGGTTTGTATGCTCTCCCACAATGAAAAAGAAAATTTCCTTATCAGTAACAACAAAAGATACAAGCGTTAATACGCAAATTAATATATAAATTTATTTGTATGTATTAAAATTGATGAGTTTTACTACATACAAATACAGTCGTGTATTAATCTACTTATTAATATTGATTTCTTTATATTTAAAATTTAAATTAATATTATTTTTAATAAAATCTATTTTTTGACTAATCACATTAAATTAATATATAAATTAATGTTTAATTGTACTTGTAATTAGATTTTTTCAAACTTAAATGTGGAGGCAAAAATGTGGTTTTGAGAAGGAACGAAAAGGAATCTCTCTCTCATATTTGTGGTTTCGAAACCTTGAATACTGCCATTCCCACGTCATAGAGGTTTGGGCTTGTAGTGGAGGTCTAGGCGGTATGGGCTCGAGGTCCGGGTTGGGTGGGCTAGACCGGCATGTTGTACAGTGCTGACCCTTGAAAACGAAATAAGAGGTGCGAGCTTTAAGAGAGAGAAGGTGGGAGAGTGAGAGGAGAGGAAAGACAATTTGTCAATGGGCTTTGGCCAGGACACAGAACAAAAGAATTTTTTTTTAATAACGCTTCATCTCACTTTGAGCATTCTCAACGACTTATGTGTAATATAAAAAATATAAAATATTTAAAGAAATGTTCATAAAATGAGTTTCATCCGATTAAGTAAAAGATTTTATAAAATACAAGTTACTACAGTAATTCGCTATTTGTAGCAGGCACTATTCATTATTCAAATAATTTTTTTATTATTTATACTTCATTTACTCCATTATTTTCTTTTACTTTTTTACATTTCAATACAAATTCTTTTTATTGTTCATCATTTAAAATACCTCTATTTTATTTTTTTCTAAAAAATCTTGGAAGTATTATTTATATAATTTTTTCATATTTGATTTTATTTTTTATTTTTATTTAAATTATATAATTTTATTTTGTATTTATAGGACTGAATTATATTATATTATATATAATAATATATTGTAAATATATGGATATTACAAATTTATTAGTAGAAATGAAATGTTTAAAAAAATAAAAATTAATATTTAAATGATATAAAAAATAAATAAATAGGTTGATGTATAATCTATTATAAAAGTCAGTATATAAAATAGAAAAAATAAATTTTGATAATATATTTTGAAGGACAAGATAAAGCAACCATTATGAATATTCTTAAAGCTTTTGACCATTGTTTTTGGTATTGTACCGTACTGGCCGGTACATTCCATACCGGTCACTAGGCTGGTACAGATATGGTACCTGTTTCGTACTGGCTAAAATACCAGCTGTACCAGCCTATACTGGCCGGTATTTCAGCATTTATCTTTTTTTTTTTATTATTATTTTAAGCTATAATCTCATTTTTTGACCCCCCAATTCATACCAGACTATTTATAATTTATATATACATATGTATTCATGTATAATTTATTCATATATAGACTATTATTTTGAAATATAATTTATATATATATATATAATTTATTTATATATCGACTATCCTGAAACAGTACACAAAACGGTATTGATATCGAAATATTTCGTTTCAGTGTCTTGACCAGTACGCCATCTGGTACGGTATTCAAAACATTACTTTTGACAATAGGAGTCTTGGAAAAGAAGGTGAGGACCTTGGGCAAAGAGAAGCTTGACAGCTGCAGAGAAAAAATGATAAAAAAAAAAAAAAAAAAAATATGGGTGGTAAACGGGTAGGCGGGAGACGTAAGGGTATAATAGAACCAAGTTCTTCTCTATTTGCATAACTTCATTTAATTTCACGTTATCTGCCTCTATTATTCAAAATGCCCCAAGCATATCGATTTAGGGGTATTCATATAAGAGATGCTTTTTGTTCGTTTGTACAAACAAACCTAGAAGTTTAAAACTGAAAAAAATCTTCCATTGCTTGCTAGTGTCTCTCTTCGTAGAGGAATACGGCATTGCACTCTGCTTACTTGTGAAATGTGTTTCTAATAACCACTGAGTCGTGTTTTTTTTTTAATTATGAGAAATGATATTTGCAGTTATGGTTGTGCAAGCGGCGTATAGTCGCTTTGAAAAAAATGAATTAATATGGGACCCACATGAAAAAAAAAACTAACTTTTTAATCATGGACCCTACTCTTTTTCAAAGCGTTTGCGCGGCGTTTGCAATTCCACGACTGTATGTAGCATTGCTTTTTAATTATTGATGTCAATGCAGCAAAATGCCACATCAGCAGTTTGCGCCACGATTGCGCCCCGGTGCTTGTACTTAGTAGAATTGTTGAATATATTCTTCGTATGGCTGATGTTTATGTTTTTTTCATTTGGTGACCTCTTATAGTTATACTCATGGAGTCATGTTAAAGATGGCTCTACATCCATGTAACACCATTGTTCAACACGTGTATTTTACCAATTTTCTCTATTGTCCTGTTTGGGAGAAAAGAAATATTTTAGTCATAAAAAAAAATCACACAAAAATAAATACATAAATTGATGTGACTTGATATGATACGTTAAATTGTAAAGTTACTCTTATTGTAAGTAAATCTGATGTATAATGTGAAGTTACATTACTTGTAGATTTATTTTTATGAGATCTCCTTATAATGATGACAGGTCTCTATGAGAAATGAAATTTTAATAATGTATGCGATATTAACTCATTTACTCAATTTTTTTGCATTGAATCTGTACACTTGTAGGAAAATCAAACATGTTAATTCAATATTCAAGTCTTTTATTTTTTATTTTTTAAATCATGATTGCTTCAATCAAAGAAACTTTGGATTCAAAATTGACTTTCTAGTTTAATCATCCTGCTTTAGAGTTGTTTGACATTCATGAATCAGTTCTTCATGCCAAATCAGTTGGATTTGGGTTAGAAATGATCAAGATCTTAGATATTGAGAGTGTGATTTTATGAATCAATTCAATTATCTAATAATCAAGAGTAATGTAACATACAGTTACTTTTGTGTATTTCTTGCACACTTCATTAATGAGATTGATTGCGTCAATTTTTTTTAATATGCAACTAATCACATCAGTGAAGTGCATAAAATAGTACACAAAAATAACTGTAAATAAAATTTTTGAATAATTAATACAAGTCCATTTATGACACATTAAGATGTCATTGATGCAAGACCAGCCACATTAATTAACATAAAAAAATCGAACAATGATATATATATATATATATATATATGTACGCGAGCAAAATTACTAGGAGAGAACAAATATAATGTTATTGTTCACATACTCTTCATGCAAATATGTCATATAGCATATGTGACTGGGATGACAAACTTTATTTTTATTTTTTTGAAATAGATTTCATTTCATTCAATAAAACCGAAGTTATAACTATGACTAATCAATATAAGAAAAAATTCAGATTACCAGTCAACCTACTCATCTGTTAGGGGCTCCCCCACCCATAAATTTCTTTATGGCGGACATTATTTTAACTTCTATAAACTCTCTCCTGACAATAGTCAATAGAGAAAACGCTCTGTTAAAAACAAAACTGAACGACCTCCCTTCTAAAAAAAGAGATATACTAACACGCTCCGTCCTCCCAAAGAGGAGGAATACAATTACCCACATTCCTTCAATGGAGGAGTGAGATAATCACTCACCTTCCTCCAAAAGAGAAGTGAGACTCTACTGCTATGGACATCAAGTCCAATAGCTTATATCTTTTTATTTATAAAATAAAACAAAAACAAAAACAAGGTACCTAAAAAAATACAAAACACATGGCCCAATCTAAATCAAAACATATGGGCCCAATGTAAACACATAGGCCCATTAAACAACAAAATACGTGGACCAAGTCTGATTGCAAGTGAGGGCTCTTAGGGTTTCATCATAATTTTTATGCCGCCACCTCCCTTTACTCAAGGAGTCCACCAGCGCAAGAGCACCAGCTTTCGCAAGAAGTCCACTGGGGTTGCGTTTCTGCACGAGCACAGGCTTCTGCACATTCGCGAGTCTACACTTCCACACATCTCCCGCTCACATGTTCCCCCTTGCGCCGAGGACCCATCCCATCCTGCACCACAAACCGCCCCTCGCCTAGGAACAATGTACTTCCCCTCTTACCTGCACCACATACCGCCACTCTAGAGGCCATTGTTACCTTTCAGTAATGTCCACCGTGGAGTTGCCGTCTACTGGGTAGACCAGCCACGTTTGCAAGAGGATATATTCTTCTGTTTTATGCTCTGAAAATGGAGCATTTGCATGAAACAAACCCAAACCCCGCCAGTCTAGGTTGCACCCAACCGACTGGGAGCTACCTCCCCTCCATGTTGTTCCGGAGAGAGAGAGAGAGAGAGAGAGAGAGAGAGAGAGAGAGAGAGAGAGAGAGAGAGAGAGAGAGAGAGAGAGAGAGAGAGAGAGAGAGAGAGAGAGAGAGAGAGATGAACCACCAAGATCTTGGGCTAAGCGCATGAGCCATGGCATCACTCATTCACAGCAGTCCATCACTGAGCAATCTTATTCCAAAAACCAGACAAAGCAAACAAGCTAATTAAAAATAGTAAAATAGAAAGAGGAGGGAAGAAGGGAGGGCAGAAGGGAGGAGGGCTCCCACCTCCCTCTTGGGACAGCTCTAAGTTTTCTTTTAGAGAGTGGTGGGAGCTTCTCTCTCTATTAATCACACTTCTTGAGTAGGGGATGACAAACTTTAGAATGTTGCTTGGTGTATGGTTTTGGTGTATATGTGCAAGTGAAGACTTGATGTAATACGCTAAGCTTTATCAATTACCGTGGAAAAGCTTAGCAAACATTCATAACAATGATTTAAATTTGGGTTTATAGGGTGGTCAAACATTGGTAGTACTACATGGAATCATTGACTATATCAAGTAATTAGCTTCAGGTGGTTCCATTGGTGTCCACCTTCAAATTACATTATTAGGTTATGCAACTTCTACGTACTCTTTTCCAAAAATAATAAGGCTCACAATTATAAAGTATGATTTTTTATGTGAATTTTAGATTTGTCTATTTTTTTTAAAAAAAAATTAGTATGAGAAACTTACATATACTAAGACTGTATAAATCATTTTCGTTAAAAAAAAGTCAGGCCAAAGTGACTGGCTAAACCTAACGTTATGAGCCAGATGCTTCGGGGAAACTAGTCTTTTGCTCTAGAGTGATATCACTCTTTTGCAAAAAGGCTCAAAAAGTGAGAAAGATGACCATATCACTCTTGAGTGGTATCTGATTATTCATTATTTTTTGCATTAACATATCAATGAACATTTGGTTTATGTTAACACTAAAAGGTTGCTTGGTCCTGTTAAATTTCTTAAGCCCACACAAGAAATACTATTCCACATTGTTAAGAATTATTTACAATTTAATAGAAAGAGTGAAGTTGTTTGTTTCTTGTTTAATCTTCCCTCTCTAAATTTTTAGAACATAACCATCAAGGCTAACCCCACCATCACCCTTCACCTAAGGCACTGACCGGCGTCACCCTTCACCTAAGACACCCCACCACTGCCACAAACAAGGCCGATAGACTCCGACGTCTCTACTAAGGGCACTTCTGGTGTCAGTCCTCCCTCCGATGACTTGGAATTTCTCAAATTTTTCAGAGATGTTGAGGAGATTTCTCGGAGGCGTCATCGACCATGATACTTGTGCCTCCCCGATACAGACAAGACCAACGGGCTTCCATGACTCCTCTGAGGGCACTCCAACATCGGTCCTCCTTCCAGCAACAAGATTCAAAATTGTCAAGGATATCTCTCTGATCTTTGTTCGTCGGATCTGTGCCTCCACCACCATAGACAATACCATTGGGCTTAATCGACTCCTATGAGGGTACTCCGACGTCGATTCTCTCTCCGGCGATCAAATTTTCTCAAGAAACCACTCCTTTGATTTCGCCGGCGCAAACCTACATAAGATCTTCATGTTTTGGAAGATGATGCTTGAGATGATGAAGTGAGACGAAGCTCAATGTTTTGGGAGATGATGATGTGATTTGGGATCAGAGGATGATGACACGTGATGCAAATTCGTTTCAGATGGAATAAAAAACTTTTAGTTTTACGAAAGAGGGAGGAAATAGCTTTTGCATCTCTGAACATAGTAAAAGGATAGCTAAGTTCATATGCCTATGTGGGATGGCAGCTTCATGGGTTGGTAAGGGGATAGAGGATTGTTTGGAACTCATTTATCATGATACTTCAGAGAGTCAAGGATGGATAATGAAGTTATCATCATTTAACATCATATTAATGCAAAGGGCGGTTTTTTGCAACTTTCAGAATTCTAGATTGTGAGGAGGAAAGGTTTGTTGGTGAGCAAATGGCATCGGATGGAAAGGTTTTCTGAATTCCATTCAAAGCACCACTGGGTCCACAATGGCTATCCTAAAGCATGCAAATAGAGGGGAGTTCGTTGATGGAAAGATAGTGGGAAGGCCTTACTCAGTCAAAGGTGCCTTGTACACCTTGGTATTTAGGTCACCAACGAGTAGTCCGGTTGAGGATAGCTTCGCAATGGAACAAAATGGTAAGACACTTGTAGAAGACAAAGGCTATCAGGTGAAATTGGGAGGAGTGAAGGGTAAGCACCATGTGGTGCAAGCTGGAATGGCTCCCTCGATCGAGTGTTTGAGTGTGGGAGAAGTGGAGAGGGTCTTGTTGGCTGTTAAAGCTCAATTGACGGGAGTTATAGAGTATGTGAAGATCTTATGATTAATGTGGATAAAGGGTTAGACCTAGTCATGGGTTTAGGTAGTGGGTTGAAAACGAACGAGATGGGGGGGGGGGGGTGGGTTTAGATCCTATGGGTTTGAAGGCCTCAAGTGCGTCGGCAAATGGCACTTCAATGCAGTCATAGATAGGGTTGTCGGACGCCGACATCACTATTCACAATGATTTTTCATCTGATTGCCCTTAAATCACTAGTTGCAATTGGGGTTGGTACCTTTTTCCAAGGTTCAATTTCAGTTGAAGATGGGGGTCTTCCAAGGTTTTGAGTACTTTGAAAGAAGCATTCGAGCTTCTTTTACAAGATGAAAATGGAGTAACAGAAGGTAGTGCTCCCCCTACCTATTCTATGCCTCATGAGGGAGTAGTAGTGGCATAAAAAGGGTCATCAGGGGTGGAACGCCTACAAGCAATGTTCTTTTTTATTAGAATGACAACACCTATGTCAGAGGTGAAGGAACCTCTAATGGTAACAACAACAATAGACAACAACAATATATCTGTTGCAGAGGTTCTGAATTTGAATGCAAGATATTATGAGGAGGAAATTACAAGTTTATTGTTGGTGCCTTGTGAGGAGGAATGTCTAGGGTCGGGAGAGCAGTTGAGAACTATGTTTAGGGATAATGTTGTTCCCCTAGTTTCTCTTCCTCCAACAAACAACATAGCAAGTAGAGGTATAATATTATATACTATTATAGTATATAATATTATAATGAAAATATATTGTAAATTATATATTATAATATAGTGATACATTATAGTATATTATAATATATAGTGATATAGTATTAGTATAACTGTTAATACAATAAACTATAATGATATAAAATTTTAAAATTTCATATTATATTAATTAGTAATTTATCATATAATATAAAACTGTTTGATATATAATTATATATTGTATATAAAAATTATATACAATATAAAAAATTAAAATATATATAAACTGGTTCACTCCGTTCTAGTCCAGTTTTAGAAAAAAGAAAAATTAGAACCGAACTGATTTTGATTGGTTTTAAGAAAAATAAAACCGGATTCTGTCCAGTCCTGTCTATTTTTTTTTGTTTTGTTACACCCTAATAGTGGGTTCACCATCAGATTGGGTTTTGCATAACATTTACGAGATTCAGCATATTGTGGGGCTTTCATATGAAGGATGTAAAGACCAGCTTAAAGCACTACTCACTGCGATAGAGGTAGGTCACTCGCTTGAAAGCAAATCAAGTTTTAAGAAAAACAGAGAGTTAAAGCGTCTTTTTTAGACAATTAACTACAACGCTAATGAAGATAGCTCAAGTAGAGGGAAGACGAAAGAGAGGACATTATAAAGACTTCCTCATAAAGGGAGTTTCGGGTGGAGTATTAGTCTTATAGGAGATTAGGGTTAGGGAGATGTGTTCTATTCCAATTTGGGCTTTATGTATTTTGAATAGATTTCTAATTTTCGTAGGCTTTTTGAGTCATTTGGGACTAGCTAGTATGTACTAGATGTTTTCTTATATACGTCTAGTGTACTTGGTTACTCCTATTGATATATGTAATATTTTTATTTATATAAAAAAATTCCCTCTCTACCTCCCCCATCTCTCTCTAAAATAACTCAGATCCTTTTCTCAAAAAACTCTATCTAGGGTAGGGAGGATCCTTCGCTTCTTGGGATGTTTTTGTTCTCAGCTTTAATTGGTGCCAGGTAATTATTATTATCATTATTATTATTATTAATTAGTATTAGTATTATTATTATTATTATTATTATTATTATTATTATTATCTTCTATAATTTCAGGCATTAGGCAATTTTCTGCAAAACTTCTCATAAAAAGCTATACCTTGGCTAGCAAGTAAACCACTCGGTTATCTGAATTCTCTGTTGTCTGAGGAAGCCCTGATTAATTTCACTGGGCAAGACCATGGTGAGATCATTTGTCTTCCACACTGCCCCTTCACTAAAATTTGGTACCAATGGCCATAACCTAAATATCCATAGTAAGCCAAAAATAGGTTGAATTCCAAAGCACATTTTAGACTCAAAAATTGATTACTTCTGTTAAAAGTAAACTTTGACAGTGAAGGGTTACAAATATTAAAAAATAAATAAAAAATTTTATTCTGTACAGGCATTATAAACGTATAGATATTATTCTTTACTGCTCCTTAATTCTTCATTCCTAACAAAGTAATATCTAAACCGATTGATGAAGGAAAGAATTTACATTACATGGGAACTTGTTTCTCATCATCCTCTCTCAATGGGGTCTATCTTAATTACGAGAGGTTTCTGTAGATCCAAGGGTGATTCTGCTCGTATTGGCAGCATTGATGGGGTCAAGATGGCCTCTATTTCAGCATTTTCTGTCAGTGCTTTGTCCAGAGAAGCCTTGGCAACTTTAGTGATGCAAACCAACATAATGACTGAGCACAAACAAGGGAAGGAAAAAAAAGCTTTCAGTATATCATTGAAATTAGCATAATTTGGAAGTAATTTTCCTGAAACTTCAACCTGAACGCAAATTTTAAATTAACCGTTCTTGTAGCACTTGTCAAACCTAAGAAAATGTGGATACAAAACAACTAGTCTCATTCTCACGTGACTAAAATGAGGTATCTTGAAAAATGTGAATGTCATCAAATGTTTTTCTAGCCTCTGAGGAGAAAAAACTTACCAGATAAACCGAATCCAAGAACTATAAATACCTGCATACATATACAAACGTAAGTATATATAATTATAAAAATAGACAAGATAGGAAGGATGACATACAGCAATCAACATCTTACAGGGTAAGAAAGAAAATCAAGATGGTGAAAGCCTACAAATATCCTTGGGCTCAGAAAATAGCTAATGGGTCATTCTATTTTTCTCCACGAACTACAGACGCATTGTCACTTACCTCTCTAAACTTTAACTAGATTGAACTCAATTGTCACTTACCTCCCAAACTTTAACTCAGCACAACTCGTTCCACAAACTACCATCCAATTGTGGCTTTCCCCTTTGGTATTCCATCTGCTAACTCATATGATATTGGTATCGTTATCATGTTCTGATAGACTTACTTGTGCATCTTGTCTTTGGTGTAATAGACTTCTAGCCAAGTGGCAAGATTAATGTATGTTTTGGCTTCTCTGCCCCTAAAACAACATATTCTCTCACTCTGTATTACTCAAATATAGACCTCTTTCTGTCTTCTCGAACAGTGAATCTGCCAACTCTTGCTCCTTATATCAGCCTAAATTTCTCTTCATCTTACTTTCCACTTTTGGTTTTGTGTATTCTATTTCCCATGTGCTTCCACTTCCTCATGCCTCGAGATTGTGCCTTTTTTTCCCTTCTTTTGTATACTTCCTTCTTTTGTATACTTCCTGTATACACAGGCTTCGCCTATTTCATTTGATGAATAAAAGTGTCTTTCTTACTTATAAAAAAAATAAAAAATTCTCAGGGTGCAAGGGTCAACGGGTGGTAGTTCGTAGGATCAAGTTTTACTGAGTCAAAGGTTAGGGGTAAGTGCAATGAGTGGTAGTTTATGGTGAGAGAAAAAAGAAGTAATTAACCGTAACTAATACCATCCTCTTAATACTCTATTGCTGTTAAAGCAGCAGATGCAACAGAGTACATGGGATCACTATATAATATCCTATCAAATTAAGAGACATGAAGAAAAGAATTGGCATGATAATTTGTTTCAGAGGCTCTAGCCTTTTTCTGAATATATAATTATGCAACTTAAGAAAAGAGTATCTATGAGAAAACATGGAAACTGCCAGAATGAAAGAAAAGCAGAAAAGTAACAAGATTTTTTTTTTTTTCCACCCAAATGTGGATAGGATCCAACCAGTAACTACAGGAACAGAACAGGCAGATTTAGTGAGAAAAAGAATGGATAAAAGGAACATAGTTGCTGATTCATAAGAATGTGTCACACTATGCAGGGTACTAATGCAGTCCCTAATCAAAACTGAATCACAAAGAGTACCAGCATGCTAAATTTACGCCTCTTCTAAAACATGAGAAAAAATGAATGTGGCTATCTTATCATCAGGACCAAAATTCATTTTCGGACTTAATTTCTTTGGATTTCTCTCTCCTCTACTTTTTCTCTCTGTACATGTGCACTTATCTTCTGTTCTTACATTCATGGAGGTGTAACATCAGGTTGATTTTACATAGTCTCTAGGCCCACTGAAGGACAGGTTGTGGTTAAGCAAGTGGCTGGGGTTATTCCCCCAGGCCCACAGAAAGACACCAGGGGAGACAATTCACGGGGAAGAGCCAGCAAAAGCTGGGCTGGTCAGTGTGCAGGCCCATCCAAAGATGGAAGGCCCACGAATCAGGGGTCTGGAAGGCCTGCGATACAGGCCTGGAGACAGCGGGCCAGTTTCTCAAGCCCATCAACATACAAGGTGGGTTCCTTGTCCAGTGCTTCTCCACCGGCAACTGACAACCACCGGTCGGGACCACCACAGACTTGGTCGATGGGGGCAGACGAACAGGTGGCTGGTCTCCCAAGCAAGGGGGCCCGTTAGACCCTTTAGTTATAGGGGTGGTCTTCAAGGCAGAAAAGGCCTACGGCTATGGTCCAGCAATGTCGGAACCATCCCAGACCGTGCCAGCAGCTGAAATATCTTGAGCTTGGAAAAGGATCCTATCGAGGAAAGGAGAGGCGAGTCAGACACGGAGGCATTGGGAAGGCTTTTGGCTTTGGTTCCTTTTGTATCCTTTGGTACGGAGGGAGAGTTTGATAGGGTGGGGGCGACAGATACAGTCCCCCTGGTGTGCAAAGACGTCTGCTGTTGGGAAGACCCATCCCCACTGGTCTCTCTACATCTGTTCAAGAATAGTAATCATCAGGCCTCAAACTGGGTCCTGAATAAAGCAAAGGAGATGCAACTCAGTGTGGGGATTTTATGCGATGGTTTTGAAGACCAGCTTATTACCCTCTTTGCAGCTATAGAAGCTGGAAAGAACAATTCAGGATCACCTAGGGAGCTCACATCAACTAAGAAGCGAGTAAGAGAACTCCAAAGACTTGATTGGACAGTAAATGATAGAGCAAGTGGAAAGAACGCCAGCTGGGGAAGAGTGAGGAAGGGCAAAGGATATGGATTTATGTTAATGACCAAAGATTGATTCTTGGAACGTAAGGGGTTGAATGAGAAAGATAAACGCCTTATAGTTAGTAATCAATTCCGTAAATGGAAGGTTGACGCTGTACGTTTGCAAGAAACGAAACTGACGGTTATTTCCCATCGTATCATTAGAAGTTTATGGGGTTGTAGTCAAGTGGGATGGCATTATTTACCATCTATTGGAGCATCCAGGGGCCTATTAGTAATGTGGGACAGGAGAGTGGTGTAGAAAATGGAAGATTTTTTGGGACATTATGTGGCGGCATGCTCGTTTAAGAATGTCATGGATGGGTATCAGTGGGCTTTCGTCGGAGTCTATGGGCCTAATCTTGATTGGTCTAGAAGTTTACTATGGGATGAGTTGGCCGATATTGGCAGCATATGGGACCTACCTTGGTGTATCAGAGGTGACTTCAACGTCACTCGTTATCCGAGTGAGAGATTGGGTGGTTCGGGATTCAACTCACCTATGGTAGATTTCTCTAACTTCATCTCTAAACAAAATTTACAGGATATTCCTCTTGCAAGTGGCTCTTTCACTTGGTCGAGCAACTGAGATCTCCCATCTTGGTCAAGGCTTGACAGATTTCTAATCTCACCGGAATGGGAGGCTTATTATCAAGACCTAATTCAGAAGAGATTACCTAGGTTATGTTCGGACCACTTTCCCCTCCTTTTGAACTGTGGAGGCATTTGAAGAGGCCCAAGGTATTTCAAATTTGAGAATATGTGGTTGAAGTCCGATAGCTTTATGGACAGAATACAAGAATGGTGTTCTTCTTACCATTTTCTTGGCAACTCTAGTTGTATTCTGGCCTGTAAATTAGAGTCTTTGAAAAAAGATTTGAAAGAGTGGAATGCGCAAGAGTTTGGTAATGTGGAAAGCCAAAAAGTTGTTCTCTTGGAGGAGCTTAAGGGTTTGGAGGGTGTGGAAGAGAAGAGGGTAGGGTACTATCTGAAACCGAGCAGGCCCACAAAACTCAAGTGACTGCGGACATTGAATGGATCTCTCTTTTGGAAGAAATTTCTTGGCAACAAAAATCACGAGTTTTATGGTTGAAGGAAGGAGATAGATGCACCAAGTTTTTCCATCAGATGCCCAACTCGCATAGGTAGAACAATGCTATAGAAACTCTGATGATAGATGGGGTGGCCTCATCCAACCAATCTGAAATCTCATATCACATTGTCAATTACTATGAGGAGTTGTTTTCAAAATAGCTTTTGTGTAGGCCGAAGCTTGATGGTCTGGTTTTTGATGTTATTGATTAGCAGGCTTTGAAGCAACTTGAAAGGCAGTTTGACGAGGTAGAGGTTAGATCGGTAGTTAAAGGTATGGTGGGCGACAAAGCTCCATGCCCTGATGGCTTTTCCATGGCCTTTTTTCAAACTTGTTGGGATGTACTTAAAGAAGATATCATGCGGGTCTTCCATGAATTTCATGGAAGTGGGCGGTTTGAGAAAAGTCTCAATGCAACCTTTCTTGCACTCATTCCTAAAAAGCTTGGAGCAGTAGAGGTGAAAGATTTTCGTCCCATTAGCTTGGTGAGTGGATTATACAAAATTTTGTCCAGTGTCTTGGCGAACAGGTTGAGTAAGGTGATGGCAAGCTTGATTTCAAAGCCTCAAAATACCTTTGTTCAAAGTAGGCAAATCCTGGACTTGGTTCTTATTGCCAATGAATGCCTAGAAAGTCAGATTAAGTTTGGAGAGCCAGGACTTCTATGCAAGTTGGATATGGAAAAAGCTTATGATCACGTCAATTGGGGATTCTTGCTTTATATACTTTAGAGATGTGGCTTTGGCACCAAATGGTGCACTTGGATCCATCACTGTATCTCTATGGCTTGTTTTTCTGTATTGGGGATCCCCTTTCTCCACTTCTTTTTGTCTTTGTGATGGAAGCTTTTAGTAAGATGATTTCAGGGGCAGTGGCGGGTGGATTCCCATCAGGATTCTCCATGGGTGAGACAGCCTCAGGTTCGCTCAACATCTCTTATTTATTGTTTGCTGATAATACTCTTATCTTTTGTAAGGCCAGGCATGAGCAAATTCAAGCCTTGAGGGCTCTCTTATTTTGCTTTGAAACTGTGTCAGGGTTAAAGGTGAATTTGGTCAAATCAAAGGTAGTGCCAGTGGAGCTCATACCCAATGTGAAGAGTTTGGCGTCCATCATGGACTGCAAGATATCTTAGTTGCTCATGAAATATTTTGGTCTCCCGTTCGGTGTGGCTTTCAAATCACAATCCATGTAGGATGATGTGCTAGAAAAATGGAGAGGAAATTAGCCGGTTGGAAGTGGATGTACTTGTCCAAAGGGGACCAGGTGACGCTCATCAAGAGCACTCTTTCTAACTTATCAATGCACTTCCTCTCATTATTCCCGCTCCCCGCCAAGGTGGCCCATCACATGAAGAAATTTCAACATGATTTCCTATAGGGAGGGATAAAGGATGAGTTTAAATTCCACTTTGTGAAATGGGCCACAATTTGTTCTCCCATCAAAGGAGGTTTGGGAATTCAGAATTTGAAATCTTTCAATAATGCCTTGCTAGGCAAATGGTTATGGAGATACCGCCATGAACGAGAGGTCTTGTGGCGAACCGTCACTGCTTTGAAGCATGGGGAGGGTGGTGCTCCAATGAGGTGAGGGGGCCTCATGGACTTGGGCTTTGGAAACATATTAGAAGAGGTTGGGACACATATGCAGCACATACTTGTTTCAAAGTCAAGAATGGAATGAAGGTAAAATTTTGGCATGATTTATGGTGTGGTGATTGGGCCCTCAAGGAAGTTTTTCCTCACGTCGATGGTTTAGCTAGAAGGAAAGAGGCATCAATAGCAGATGTAGTTATCATATCCAATGGCCATCCTCAATGGAGCATTTCTTTCCTTAGAGATGCACAAGACTGGGAAATGGATGAAATTTCGGTGTTCTTTGACTAGGTGTACTCCACTCGTGTGTCAAGGGTAGGTGAAGACAAGATTTATTGGTGCCATTCAACGAAGGGAGTTTTCACAGCCCGTTCTTTCTACCACTCTTTGACCACACACAACTAAGATTTTTTTCCCATGAAAAAGCATCTGGAGGACAAAGGCACCTCTAAAGGCAGCCTTTTTTGTTTGGACAGCCTGTTTGGGGAAGATTTTGACTCTAGACAACTTAAGGAAACGTGCCATCATAGTCATGGACTAGTGTTATATGTGCAAAAAGAGTGGCAAGTCCACCGACCATCTATTACTACATTGTGAGATTGCCGTGACCTTGTGGAATGAAGTTTTTGCCCGATTGGGTTTAGCTTGGGTGATGCCGGAAAGGGTATGCGACTTTCTAGCCTCTTGGAGAGGTATTCAAGGTAACTCTCAAATTGCATCCATATGGAAGATGATACCTATATGTCCATGGTGGTGCATTTGGAGGGAGCGGAATGCAAAAAACTTTGAAGATCAAGAGCGATCGATGGAAGAGCTCAGAAATTTGTTTTTCAATACCTTGCTTCATTGGTCGATTGTAATTGATTTCCATGGCATGTCTTTTCATGATTTCCTTGTATCTCTAAATTAGCACGCATAGGCGCTGCTCTTGTATATGTCCCGTATACTTGGGCTTTTGCCTTCTTTTGATCAATATAATTTGTTTACCGATAAAAAAAAGTCATCAGGACCAGAAAAGGAAGAAAAATGAGTTAAAAAAAGGTGCACTACTAGTGACAGTTTTCAATACTAGCTTTGATGTGTGTTGCTAAAACAATCAGTACAGGAAATAGTCAATCATCACACCATGCAACGGGATTACATGAACATAGTTATGGCTCCGATCAGCCTAGAAGACCACATGTGTTTGGATCAACATAGAAGCGGAATTTGAATGTTCTAAATGGAAAAGTGGTTGAGTCACTTGAGAGATTTCAAATTTTAGCCAAGCACAGGAAGTGAAAACATAATTAAACCATAAATCAAGGCTTCTCCAAATTCATAAACAGATTCTTAAAATATTTGTTGGCACTACAAAGTACAAATAACTCGAACAATGCCTCCAGCACTCAAGAAATAATCCAACATGGTGATTTTGTAAGCTTTGATGACCAACTTAAAACTATATTGATGATCCAGAATGCTCCTTACATAAAAACATAAGAGGTGGCATAGAACTTACCAAGCGAATTGTTGACACCTCATTCCATCCATGTGTAACATCAGAAAGATCCTTCAATGTTGTTCCAACATATACTAGAGCAAATGTTATTGGCTGTAAGAAAAGAATGAAATGGGTATCATAAATAAGCAAGTTATTTTAGCAAGTATATAGAGATCCAGTCAACCATGCCTGGACCTATAAAAGAGAACCCAAATATATACTTATTAGAAGGGGAAATATGAGGATGCCCAAGTTCTAACTCATTTTGTTGAAAGATAACTTCAGAAGGGGATATATTTGAAGAATAATCAAAGAAATACAAATACAAATGCAGGCATAAAGGTTTGCCATTTTTGGTGGACAAGATGGTCCAGGATTAACTTGTGGGGGCTCACTAAGCCTCAAAGTCAACTTTAAGTCTCATTGGACACTAAATTATAATGACCATATGTTCTATCCATCAATATTTTAACATTTCCCATCCGAATATCACTCATTATCACCTTAAGGAGCACATCTGACTTGGGCTTATTTTTATTTCTTTCTCATCTTTCTGCTCATTCTGGTCCTCAGTCTCAACTAACCCCCTTATTGATTAGAGGGTATCACAATTTACAAACTTGTTAATATAGCGGTGTAACAACATGCTTCTTAGGTGCTAGCTGTCATCTACTCAGTGTGACAACAAAATGCACAAAAGAATAGGAAAACAATGACATGAGAAAGAGAACCGCTAGGTTCACAAAAGTAAAACTCAAAAACTGATGTAGCTAGCTTTGGTACATTACCTTGTAAACCATTTTGACTGTAAAGTAGATATAATTTATCATAGCAAGCCACATCTATTTGTAAGTTTACTTTTTGTGAGATCTCTTTGCGAACCAAATATTTCTCGATGACAAAAAGAAGCAAATTCTATGGAGTGAGAATGGCATACATAAATAACAAAGATAAAATGTGAAGAGCTAGCCAAACAGGTGATTATATGACCTTGCCAGTAATAAATGTGAGTTGTTGAAACGAAATAACTGGACCAGGAGTAATGATAGCATACTTTTTTAATTACAATTTGAAGTTTACATTGAAAATTATAATCACTGCATCTCAATGGTTTTTATTCACAGCTGATTGATAAAACATTAAATAATTACAAGAAGAAAATACCATCATTCCCAACCAAGATGCCAACATATATTCCCCCATGTGCACCGGAGTCACTGACAGCAGGTAATTCAATACGTTGAAAGGAAGTAAAGGAACAAGCCGAAGAAGCAGAACTATCTGTTGAAAACCCAAAAGGAAAGAAATTAGTAATGATGGTAAAAGAGTTTCCCATATAATAATTTAAAGTACAAGAAGAGTAACTACACCAGTGAGTTTTGGAAGAAATTACAATCATGATATATAAAACCACAGCAGGAGTATTAGTTCAGATAGATATTTGGGATGCTTGTGTGTGTGTGTGTGTGAGTGTGCATATCTACATAAATACATGCATGCATACATATATATATATAGCCTCAGTTACAGGAACCATTTAAATATGGTTGTGCATCAACCTTGAAAATGCAGCTCTAACTCGCCATAGAGGAACTCTAACTTTCAGACAGACACCCCATTTGCCGCTCAAACTTTGGCAATAATTTGTGGTGATGGTATTGCTATTTGTAAAACTCTCCAATCTTATCTATGTGGAAGTTAAAAATATCATAGAAGACAACAACAAAAATAAAAGGAAAACTAGCAAAAATTTCCTAATAAAATAATAAAAACAATTGTATGTGCTTTGTCCTTAGTCACAAGTATAAATTAAATGTTGTCAACTGCATAACAAACATCACATCTCTCTTTCTCTCTCTATCTCTCTCTTGATTATGAGCTAAAAAGCTTGATCTAGACTAATGAACTTTCCAGCATGGCATTTAAATCAAACCTAATTTCTAATGCAGCCCTCCCAGAACTTTTCTATGTGGTTAAATAAGGCCTCTAAACATACATTTTCTTCGCCCATGCCAACAAGAAAACACTCAATAAAATGACCACTCCATAGTAATTTGTGCATGGAATTTTCTTTTTGGTAAGTTATTCAAGAATTTCTCATCCTTGATGAGGCTAGAAGTGTAAAAGGAGATAGACCTGGCAGTGAAGTTACCTGGATCTAATTAATATTTTGCTGAAGACTAGGAATTATTGGAATTCTCAATTAGAAAAACATTGTAGTTTCATCACACTCAATCTATAAATGTTTTATCAAAGAAAATCAGAATAAATAGAAAAATGCAGATGCTAGATAGATATTTGCCCAAATATAATATTACACACAGGTGTAGAAAGTGCAGAAAAACTTATGCCTTAAATCCAGATCCTTTTATTGCAATAGCAACAGACTGAAACTTTGGATAATTCTTTAGCTTCGAAGTAACATATGATCTTCCGATCTGCACAAAGTAGCAAAATAAGGCAAGTAGATATCAAAAGAAAACACATATAAGGTCCAGAAGCACCTGCACAAAGCAAATTTCAAACAAAAATAACTTGGTCCACGTTTCAAATACATATCTAGGGATAGAGTATTTGCCTTAAGAGGATGAAACCATGCAAGTCCATGTGCAGGTACTCAACAAATAATAGAACCACGGTGTTTAGAAGACTCACTGTTCTACCAAGAATGAATGCAGCTGTTGCACCAAGGGTGGCGCCAATCGAATCAGCTGCAAATCCCACAGGCAACCCAAAGAGATAACCGCCTCCAAGCTGGAAAAGGATTGAAATGTACAAGTATTGTAACCAAATAAAAACTAGAAAGTCTTTCAGCAATTAAACCATCTGAAACTACCTAATGCAATAGTGAAATTCACATGAACTTCAAAAAACATCAAGTGAGCCGAAATTGGGTGGATGATTTTGAAGTTGCAGAGTTGGATTAGTGAAATATAATTGGTACAGGAAACTACTCAGCAGTAAGAAATAACCTTAAAGTTATAGTTCCGTAAAGTAGCATTGCTGATACTAGGAAGCATTTCAAATAATTACAAGTTTTCTTCTTTGAAATCAACTTTGATGCACAACATTCCCATAATAAAAGAGATTTGGAGAAAATAACATTGAAAAAATATCAATAAATCCAAAAGCATTAAAAAAATAGACTAATAGCCTACCGAAAGAACTGAAGCTGGCACCACCAAGACTGTAAGTGGAATGTATGCAATGGCCCTGCAAGTTCTCAGGAAAGATAAGTCAACACTTTGGACTTGAATAAAATTGAGGGAACCAACAGCAATGCTATAATCATAAACAACATTAAAAAAGCCCTTTTCTCAGCTAAAAAGGCGTTCTCACATTTAGACAGCAATCCATACCAAAGCAAGATGTAGAATTTTGGCCATAAAGAATTACTTACAAAACAAAAGGGCCCCATGGTCCAAGATCCTGCTTCACCCATACCAAGAAATCCTTCAATATCTGAAAATGCTATTCCTTTTAGCACGAGGATGCAACTAATGTATTAAGAATACACCAAAAAAGAAAAGCGTTCAATCTTCACAAGATAGACAATTAGCAAAAGCGCATATCTGCATATCAACATGTGCAAACTAACATTATCACGGCGCGAAAACTCAGATTTCAACTAGACCCAGTTGAAGCTTCATCAAAAACCAAATTCCTAAACTAAAGAGAGAATTATTCCCACAAAATGTAATAAATCAAAAATAAAAAAGAACTAAATGCCCCAATTCTCTATACCGAAGGAGCAGCATTGACCCACCAACATATATAATCAATGTCATTCCTAACACATATAGATGCATATAAATAACCTTTTCAATGGGGAGGAAAATGCAAGCGGTGGCAATGGCGACGAGTAGTAGGAGCAAGAGCGAGATCCTAAGGGCGGAGGCACAAGTGACATTGAGCTTGAGCGCCATGAGCAACCTACGACGCCAAGTGAGCCTGAAATCCTCGTCTTTCTCGCCGTCCTCGCCGTCCCTCCCTGATTCACCATGCCCCAAGGACAATCGCGCCCTCAACCCCTCTATGTTTGCCAGATTTAACTTCCCCTCCTCCCAATTTTAGCCAAATAATAATTTTAAAAAGAAACGAATACTTCCTAAATTTAGATAATTAATTATTTTTTTCCCCTTCAGCAAGAACTGCGCTGAGGTTTTGCGGAGTTCAACATTTGTGTAAGATCGATCGGTTTTGTTTCTTTGTTCCGATCATCTTCGCCGGTCCTGTTTTCGGAGTTTTTACTTCCACTCTGCTTTTTAGGTTCGACTTTCACCCAACGTTTCCTCGACGAACTTGCTGCGGACTGTGGTTCTCCTATTGTTTGGTAAACAGTAAACCGCGTGACTTGATTTACGACGTCTTATTAATAATACGAAAAATTATTAAGAGAGAGAGAAATGGGAGAGGAGCTTATTATTCCATAATATGAACTAGGGGTTCATTCGGTCCGGTCCGGTCCGTTCAAAGGGTATATTATGGACCAAACTGGATTTATTCGGTTCAGGCTTTTTCCACCCTGGACCGGACCAAAATGGGTAAGGACCGATTCAGTCCAGTCCCATTCAGGACAGGCCGGTCCGGTCGGTCCAATTTGGAGATCTCAGTCCGATCGGTCTGCCCTGGTCCGAACTGGGCCTTTGGCCCAACACCTGCATTTTATGTCCAATTTTTTCAGCCCACTATACATTTTTTCGAATTTTAAGTCCAAAAATACTAAAAAAAAAAAGATCTTGATGAAAAAATAAAAATAATCAAAATTATCAATCTAATTATTTTAGTGCATCACTCCAGAAAACACTAAATATTCCAATTATCAACACTGTTACACAGTTAGACTAGCAGAAAATGGACATGCTCGAAAGGAAAAAAAAAAAAACACTAACATGGAATGTTAGTGCAGTTACAGCACTAGAGAATAGGAGAAGTCCCAGTTTTCCTAATTCCATCCATTCCAAAGAAGTGATCCTATGATTAAAAAAAAAAAATACAAGTAACAATTACATAATAAATTAATAATACACAGCTGTCACTTTCTTAAGCTCTTACCCTCTCATATTTACTGATTTACATCAATACAAAACACAAATATATATATATATATATATATATATATATATATATGAACACATCTAGATTAGCAACCAAATGAAGTTCCTTCCTTACCACAGCCTATTTCTACAAAATAACAAAAGTTACAAAACACATAATAAACCATAACCACAAAGTTGCTGCCTCCAGGCTTCCCATGTTGCTGCTAATTCACTACTACTACCACAAAGCTGCTACTTCAATCATCTTGCTACTAATGCCCATGCACTGCAGTTTGCACATGCTCATGCACTGATTTTGCATTGAAAAAGGCACAAAATGAATGAATCAGATTCAAAATCAGTAAAGAACAAATTTAATAAACCAAACAAAAAAATAAAGTAATTATGAGAAGTTTTTTTATATACACATAACACATTTAGCCATAAGGCTTTGCACCGTAATGTTAAGATATTCCACATGCACTTGATAATGTTGATTATATTAATATAATCCAAGATAGCTTTAAAAAATCAAAATACCAATAAGTTTTTAGTGTAGTTAATGTGGAAAGCTGTAGTGGGTGTGTAAAAAACTAGACTATTATAACAGAAACATTAGCACCATTAATTCACTACAATCTTCTCACATATTATAACAGAAAAAAATAGAAACAGAAACTATTATAATAGAAACAGAAACATTAGCACCATTAATTCACTACAATCTTCACACCTATTATAAGTTATAACAGAAAAAAAAAACAGAAACAAAGAAACAGAAAAAAAATAGAAACATAAACTATTATAATAGAAACAGAAACTATTATAACAGAAACAGAAACATTAGCACCATTAATTCACTACAATCTTCTCACCTATTAAATCTGAGTAAAAAAAAAAAAAAACAGAAACAGAAACAATCTTCTCATCTATTTAGTCTTTAATTAGCATTGAAACTTGGCCCGGTAGGTATTGAATTTGATGCCTCCACAGAATCAGTAAACTCCCCTAAAGTTAAGTGAAAACAAAACAAGTTAAATAGCCTTACACAACATATATTATAAAACAAAATAATATACAAAATAAATGCATTACATACCCATATCCAATTGCTTCTCAAATTCATCTACTTCATCCATTAAAGTCCTAAGGCTTATTGGAGTAGAAAAAGAACGAAGCCAATTTTGTGCACATATAAGACCCTCAACACTCATCGGATTTAAACTACTTTTGAAAGGGTCAAGCACACGACCAGCAGTGCTAAAAGTAGATTCAGATGTCACAGTAGATACTGGTATTGCAAGTACATCGCGTGCAACTTTTGAAAGTACACGATATCTAACTGAATTCATCTTCCACCAATTTAGAATGTCAAAATAATCATCTTGATCCTCACATCTTTCAGCTAGATATCTATCAAGCTCTGACTTACTTTCCAAACTGTCTTCTGACTGTAACTATTGCTTAAATTGTGCCATCAATTGTGCCTTTATACTCTTATTCTTGTCAACTGAAGGACCTACATCTTCATGTGGGGAACTTGTGTGCTGAAGAGAACTACCTTCTTCATTTTCCATGTATGCCTCATAAATGCGAGTAAATGCATTTCTCATCCTCCAACTGAAATTAATTTTTTTTGTAGGATCATGTGCATACATTTGTCCCAAACCAAAATCAAGATATCGCATCTTGAACTTAGGATCAAGAAGAACCCCAACATACAGCAGCATATTCTAATTTTTCAAATTGTCCCAATACTTTTCAAACTTTTTCAACATATTTGTGGCCATTAATCCCACCACAGGGCTTTGTTCTTCACACTCTATGTTTATAGCATCTTTTATACCAACCAACTCCGGGAAAAAATATATTGCAAGTTACGTATTCACCCCCCGAGAAACGTAACGTTGCATCGTGAAATAACTGAAGAAACCTCACAAATACAGAAACCTTCTCCCAATCAGATGCATTGGGAGTCCCTAACTTCCTAGACTTTCTTTTATTCACGACATCTTCATCATCAACATCGTCGTCGTCATCACCTTGAATACTACCAAAGAAACACAGATCTTCTTCTTCCAATCTCTCAAAAGTCTTTCTAAATTTTGCAGCCCTCTCCAACATAAGATAGATAGAGTTTCACCTAGTTGGTACATCTAAGCAAACTTGGGATTTGGATTGAATATCTTCCAAACCCACACATCTCTTAAATATTGCCCATCTTTGAGGGGAGGATTTAACATATTTCACAACACCCCTCACCTTCACAATAGACTCATCATATTCTTTCAACCCTTCCCGAACAATTAAATTCAAAATATGGGTTGAACATCGCACATGTAAGAATTCATGTTCCAAAATCGTGTCTCTCCTATACTTGTATTTTTTTTTTTTTCAAAAATGAAACAGCCCCTTTATTAGAACTTGCATTATAGTATCTTTGGTCGCCCCCAATCATGCAAACACATCTCTATACCCCTACCAAGTGAATCACCCTTGTGATTTTCAACCAAAGAAAATGATAAAATCCTCTTGTGTAATTTTCAGTCATCATCAATAAAATGTGTTGTCAAACACATATAGTTTAGGTTTTGAACGGATGTCCATGTATCCATAGTCAAGGAAATTCGCTGCCCTCTAAGAGCATTTTTCAACTTTTGTTTCTCTCTCAAAAACAAACTAAAGCAATCCTTGGCAACCGTCATATGGGATGGAATCCCTACCCACTTAGGGCAAACTACAAGCATGAACTTTCTGAAACCCTCCCCTTCAGCATGCCTAAAGGGCAACTCATTAAGAATAATCATCTCCGCTAAAGCTTGTCGGCAAGCCTTAACAGAAAATGAAATGGGCACAAGTCCCCCACTACTACTTCCTCCCTCCACCTTCCAACCTGGGGTGGTCTGGGAATTATCCGTCTTCTTAAACGGACATTTTTTACATTGGTGCTCAATGTGGCACTTCATGGATTTCATACCATTGGTCTTCGTATCACATGCATACGAAGCACCACAATAATTGCAAACAGCCCTAGGTTTAGTGGGATCACCTTTTGGTATTTTTGTAAAGTGATCCCAAACCATTGACCGCTGTCTACCATGTTGTGACCCACTAACCAAACAATTACTTACATTGGATGGCTGTGAAGGTGGAGGTCGAGGTGAAAATAGAGGAATGCCTTGTGTTGACTCTTGCACATCATTTGTAAACGACTCCATCTACAAAAATGAAGAGACATAAAATAAATTCACAGGAAAAACAAGAAACAGAATTGTTGTCTCATAATGATAATAGCCATTAGATAATAGGTAGAGATTAAAAAATAAATAAACAGAAACAGAAAAAAAAACAAAGAAACAGGAACAGAGAAACAGAAAAAAAAAACAAAGAAACAGAAACAGAAAAACAGAAAAAAAATATACAGAAACAGAAACAGAAATAGATAAACATAAACAGATAACAGAAACATGGAAACAGAGAAACAGAAACAGAAACAGATAAACAGAAAAAAAGATACAGAAACAGAAACAGAGAAACAGAAACAGATAAACAGAAAAATAGATGACTTCGCTCGACCCTCGCTCAACATAGCGCTCGAGCGAACTCAGGCAGAGTGTGCCGCTCGATACTCGCTCGACATTGAGCTCGAGCGAACTCAGGCAGATTGTGCCGCCCAAACCTTCTTTTAAATTATTTTTTTTTTACATTTTTTTAATATCTTAAATATTTTTAAAAAAATAAAAAATTATATTAATACACTTAAAATCTCTTCTATAATTCCTTTATTTGTAAGTTATATTCAAAATATTCCTTTTTGTCCAAATGAGCTTTGCTCAAACGTGTTTGCCACATCAATAATTCAATCCCTAATCTCTTATGCATTGAATAGATATCATTTAAGTAAATTCAAATATGCTGAAGACATCTCAAGCAAACAGAAAAATTAAAAAAAATGATCACGGGTGAAGAGTTCAAGGGCCTTGAATGAAACTATCTAAAGCTTAGTTGAGAAACCCATTTTTGGTAAGAAATGCAGCTAGCGTTCAAGGCAGTCAACGCTTTGCAACACACAAGTAGCAGTCATATTTTCTCTACAATTTTCTACCTATCCAAACACTATCCATAATAGCCATTACACTTACTGGGCATAAATACAAGAAATACCACAGAAAAATTATACGAGAGAGAGAGAGAGAGAGAGAGAGAGAGAGAGAGAGAGAGAGAGAGAGAGAGAGAGAGTACCGAACGAAACAACGGCGCCGGCTGGGGAAACGGGGCAACACCGGCAAGGGGGGCCCGGGGGGGCGACGACTAGGGTTTGTAAATCGAGACTCGGGAGGGGAGGGGTGAAGTGAAATCTGAAAAAGGAAAGTGAAGTGAGTGACCGTGGGGGGGTTCTTAAACCACTGATTAAACGACACCGTTTGGTTCTTTAATGGACCCAAACGGCGCCATTTTAGGGGGTTTACAGTGAAAAAAAAATTATAAACGGATAGTCATAGTATTATACATATATATAATATTAATTATATTATGCTATAATATATTAACTCTTATAATATATTAATATATACTAATACTAATTACTAAGTATTAATAATTATACTATTATAGTGTTATTATATATTATACATTGATACAAATGCATTATATAATTATAATATATATTATAAAATTATATATATATATATATATATATATTATAATTTATACCCTAACTCTTAATAGATTTAGTATAAGTTATAACTATATTAATTATTAGTATAAGTATAAGTTGTATAACTATAGTCTATAGTCTATATTAAACTATAGACTATATTTATTTTATTGTTATACCATATTAGAGTCTAGATTATTAGTATTAGTAATTTAGTATAAATATTAGTATTAGACTATTGATGAAGCGCTAAAATTGCATGATTAAGTTACTTAAGCGAACAAATTATTTAATAAAAAATGATTTAAGTACTTAATTATGCAATAGATCACATTACTTGAGTCAACTGATACATTCTAGTATTTTGGTGCTTAAAAAGATTTATAATGCAATTGATTCACATGAAACAAGACAAGCACCTCACATGCATGCAACACAAACTCACACATGCTAAAAGCAAACAAACTCACTCGGACATCACATGCACACAGCTGGACCCACAACAGCATTCATGCAAAACACATGCACATGCAGAACAAGAAGAATCATTCGGATGTGCACACATGCAGAACACATGCAGAACAGAAAGCAGAAGAAGAATCTGCAGCACATCACATGGACAGCAACTCACACTTGCAGCAGCACATGTACAGCAGCAGAAAATCCTTCAAAGCAGCAGACAATCACGCTGGAAAAAAAATCACATGTACAGCAGCCTTCGGTCAAACATGCAACACACATTGACAGCACTCAGACAACATCACAGATGCAGAAAATTCAACCATGCAGCAGAAAAAC
This sequence comes from Carya illinoinensis, assembly GCF_018687715.1. NCBI lineage: Eukaryota > Viridiplantae > Streptophyta > Magnoliopsida > Fagales > Juglandaceae > Carya > Carya illinoinensis. Next base: position 26,581,485 of record NC_056758.1, read on the forward strand.
ACATGCAGAAAATTCAACCATGCAGCAGAAAAACACATGCAGAACAGAAAGCAGAAAATTCAACCATGCAGCAGACCAAACATTCGGACTAGCACCAGCAGAACATGGACAGCACTTGCAGAAAAATCTTCAACACATGCAGATCATTCGGACAGCCAACAGCAGACCATTCAGAAAAAAAAAACAGATGCACATGCAGAACAGAAAAATCACATGATCAGCAGAAGATCCTTCGGTCAAACATGCAACACACATGCAGAAAAGTTACAACAAACAGCAATCAATATGCAGAAAACATGGACCAAAAGCAGCAGGAGGAGTAGTCTTCGGTTGGCAGCTGTTTTTCTTGACTTTTGTCTTTCATTTTTCTGCTTGCTTTCGGTTTGGCAGCAAGAGATGGAGAGTTTGAGTTTTTCTTCTTTCTTTTTGATTCGGCTAGCAGCAGATTTTCAAGGTTTTCTTTTGGTTTTACATTCGGGCAGCAGAGTAATGTAGAGGTTGATGTGTGAAGAAAGTGAGGTGCCGTGATTAAAGGGGAGTGAAGAGTGGAAATTCGGTGGTGATTGATGGAATAAATTATTGTGATTGGAGGAGTGGTCGACTAGCAGCAGCTATATATATATATATATATGATGCTAGACGTGCTGAGGGATGGGGGGAATCGGTTGAAGGGAGAGAGAAGAGATAGGAAAGGGTGAAAGGGATAGGTGGAGAGTTGAGAGAATTGGAGATAGGTGTAGAATTTTCAACCAAGTGAGATAGGAATTGGCTGAGTTTGAATCTGTCGGTCCTAAGCAAACAAAAAGAGTGGAAAGTCATGAGAGAATAGAAGAGAGCAAGTCGGTTTCTTAGTCTTTATTGGTTGGAATAAATTCATGTGTTGAAATTAAATAGAGTGGGGACTTGTGAGTGGAGAAAGGAACATGATTGATGCTTGAGTTTAACGTGGAGTTGAAGTGGTTGGAGTTTTATTTTTTATTTTTTTGCTTCTTCATGTTTTTCGCTTGGCATATGGTGGGGCTGAAACTTCTTCTTGATGAATATCTTTTAATTTCAATTTCTGTTTTATTGTGAGCTTTATTCCTCTGTATCAATTGGATTTTAGATTTTGTTGTTTCTAAGTTATTGCTTAGTATTTCTTGTGTTAGTTATTTAATGGAGAATGCTTATGTGATTTCTATAGTGTTTGTAATGAATATGTTTGGCTAAATTTTCATACTAAGGTTAGAAGTGAAGTTTAATGATTTAAATATTGTTTCTGAATCCACGTAAAATCTATTTTGCGAGCTTGATTGATTGAAAGATTTTATTTGGATAATTTGATTATCTACATACTCGTCTTGATTCATTGTGATTTCCGAATACAGTGAATGCTTGAGGAATCCCTATGGTATTCAAATAGATTTGTAAATGTTTTAATCATCAATCGTTCACGCTCAATCATAAGCGTCTGTTTTTCTCGATCTTAAATGCTAAATCTACCAATTAAATGGAATCATTATTCTAGTTTAATTGAGGTAAATTGATCGGAAACTGTGACGCCCCCAAATTCCCACGCTCGAACAGGGGGAAATTGAGACGTCCGGATGGTGACAACCTGGGTCACCATCCCATCGACGGGTGCCGAGTGTGTGCAAGGCAACAGATGTGTAAAAAGAAACACGCAGCGGATAACGAAAGTCATAACTAAGTACCAGAATTTTTTTCTTAACTTAATACAGGCTGTTGAAAACATACATAGATAAAATATTACAAAACACAAATGCAGTTTTAAACAAATATAAAAGATAGCATCAGCAACCCGGCGGAGCCGTATCCTCGGGCTCAGCCTCTTCCTCCTCATCCTCAACTCCTGCACCAAAAGCTACGGAACCACAAATGGTTCCGCAGGTAAGTAAAACCCCAAACACTACCAGATAAAAACACATATAACTCAAACAAGATGCATGAAACATGCCCAATGCACAAAGCCCAAAAACACCAGTTTTCCACACACGCCAAAAACCCATTTGGCCCAAAAACATATCCTTTCCGAAAAACACGCCAAAAGCCACATTTGGCCGCCAAAAGTCCATTTGGCCCAATATCTCGCCGGAAGTCCATCCGGCCCAAAATCTCGCCAGAAGTCCATCTGGCCCATGCCAAAAGTCCCATTTGGCCTCACAAACCATTATCCAAATTTTAACCGTATACGCCATGACCTCCCCTAGGGGTCATCCGCACACCCTGGCTCCAGTGTCACACCGCAGAGTACCACCACGCATGTGACACCTAACGAGCGATGCCCAGTTCCGCGCCTCCCGCGCGTGCGTAGCCAAGCATCCTCTAGCCCTCGCCAGCGAAGGGCCACGGAGTCGGTGAGTAGGGCGATGCCCGGTTCCATGCCCGGCACGTTCGTAGCCAAGCATCCCCTAGCCCCGCTCCCGTCATCTCTCTCGACGACTCAGGGGACATCACTCAGTTTATTCCGCTCCCGAGTGACCAGAGGAGCTCCACCGAGATAATAACCCATCCCGGCTTGGGCTCGTGATACACACGCACCCGTAAAACCAGTCACGCCAATACACAGGCTTTTCACACAATCCCACAAACACACGTGCATGCACCATGAAATGCCAAATCAATGCATAATAAAATAACCAACCAACATAAATCAATAAAACAGACAACTCCGTCCTCCATCCATCCGACCCCCGAAACTCCTCGGACTCAGTCCGGAATCAACAACCAACAACAATAAATAAATTGAATGAGCGATATATATTTAAATCTGAAAATAGGGTTTGGAAAATACTTACAGCGCTATATGGCAATTTTAGAAAACAAGCGGCGTTGCAAACGGCGGAAAAACAGCAACGTCACAGTGAAAATTCACTGTGGCCGTGGGTCTGAAAAACCCACTTTTGAACGGGGACAAACTAGGACACGGGATTGATAGGGAATGGTCTAGAGGTGGTTGTGAAGCTATTGGAAGTGGTGGTTGGCCGTGGGTGGCGGCGGAATGGCCGGAAATGGCCGAAAATGGCAAATCGGAAAACAAGCTCGTGGGAGCTGCTCCGGTGGTCGTTGGAGGCCGGAAATGGGTGGGTTAGGACGGCAAGGGACCGGTGATGAAGTGGTGAAGAAATGGTGGCCGGAGGTGGAGCGACGGCGGCGGATCGGAGTGAAATCCGTGCGCCCTTTGGAAGCTTTTTCCGGCCAAATGGCCGGCCGGTTGGGGGTGGGTTTTGGAGGGGTGGGGCACCGGAGGGAGAGGAAGAGAATGGGACCGGTGGGAGGCCGAACGGTGGCCGGACGGCGGTGGTAGGGTAGAGAGAAGGTGGCGCCGGCGTGAGGGAGAGGGAGGAGAGAGAGAGAGCACGGGGGGGTCCGAATCGGGGAGAGAGAAGAGAGAAAAAGAAAAGGAAAAAAAAAGAAAAAGAAGGAAAAAGGAAAAGAAGGGAAAAAGAAAAAGGAAAAAGAGAAAAAAGGAAAAAGATGTGAAAAGAGATGAGGTCCAATCCTCACTCCGGGAAAACGAAACAAACCGCCAAAAAGATTAAAACCACAAAACAACTTAAAGAAATAAAACACAACCTCAAATAAATTAAATTAAATTAAAACCCAATTTTAAAAACGCAAATACATTAAAATAAAATAACTGGTATATTACTTAAAATAAAAACAATTACTTCAGCGAAAATACACTTAAAGGCGGGTCATCACAGAAACAATATCATAAATTATTAGACGGATCCTCGAAACCTTAGTCTTTTTCCATTCATTTTATCATTTTAATTTGATTCATTTTATCAATCTTCATTTGATTGCACGTTTCTTTTAGTAATTTCATTTCATTGTCTGAATTTATTTTCTTTATCACAAAAGTCAATCCCTGTGGATTCGATCCTGTAAGATACTACAACACCTGTATACTTGCAGGTAAAACTGCACGAGATTCTTGATTCATTAATTTGAGTCAGAGTTTAGTCGCAACAACTATTAGTATAAAATTATATATATATTGTAATTTATACCATAACTCTTAAGACTTAATAGTATTAGTAATTAATACATTAAAGAATATAACAATACTTTAATACTAAATATATATAGACTTATTACTTATAGTTATAAACTTATAGTGATTACTTATTATAATTAGTAATTTAGTATAACTATATAATAGTATTAGTAATATAATTAATTAGTATTATACTATTAGTAATATAGTATAGTTATATAATAACTATATAATATAGTAAAGTTAAGTGATTAGTTTATTTAGTTATTATAATTAGTATAGTTATACTAGTTTAACTATAGTAATTACTTAATGGCGAGTTAGTGTCTTAGTGATATAATTAGGTTAGATGATAATTATATTTATAGTATAGTTATAGGTTAGACTATTAGTAATATAGTATAGTAATAAACTTATATATATTAGACTATTAGTAATATTATTTATAGACTATTCACTTAGTTTTTTGTATAAGTTATAACTATAGTCTATATTAGTATAAGTATAATTTTAAGTTATATAACTATACTCTATTGACCGGTGCAAAACTGCAAGTGCACAGTATCGTAGTTTTATAGTAAAGTAATAAGAAGAGTATCGTCCTCAGGGATTGGTACCTTACTCTTGCCAAATATCAAAATTATACTAATCTCAATTTTATCTAGAGGAATCGCTAAGGTTTTTGTAGTTGCAAATAAAACTAGATCAACTCAAAGAGAAATAAGCAAAGAAAATAAAACTGACGTTCAAAGATCTACCCTAGGAAATCGATGGGGAAGAAAACTTCTAGGAAATCGATTTCACCTAATTCTTCACTATGCTTTTCTCATTCAGCTAATTTAACTTAAACCTCTTTTGTCTATTAGCAAATCTCTAATTCACCCAAAAGCCTCTTTCGATAGTCAATTGGGATTGACTCTTGGTTATCAATTCACACAAGAATATGCAAATTCAATAATCAAGAACGCAATAAGATCAATAATTTAATGACTACATAGGTTCATACAAGTCTTTCGATCTCTATACTTACCTATGCTGAAATATCCAAGATCTACCCTATGATTCCCTCTTTCGATAGCAAATCACAAGATTACTTATCATCTAATCAATGGCCAGTTAATTAGAAGCAATAAATTCAGAATAAATCAGATAAACACAAAGAGAATTGCATTAAATTAGCATAGACAATCAAACAAAGTTCGGAAATAGGTTACATCGTTTTCCTAGAATGAAGAAAATTTAGCTCATGCTAGAAATGGAATTCAACATAAACGAATTCACCATAATTGTTCTGAGAAGATGGGAAGAAGAAAATAAACACTGAAAAATCCTCCTTGCAGCCTCAACTCGTCGTCAAAAGCTCAAGGGAACGATTCAACGCTTTTCTCTCGTCCGTGCTCGTGTATGATTCCAACGTACGTGCAATAATTGGAATTCTGTCTCCAAAACAAATGAATTGAATCCTTCTAGCTGTGTTTTTTTGTCCCAAAGAGTGTTCTCTAGTCAAAACTCGCGGCCCTAGAGTGAAAAATTGCTTTTATATGGTCTCACGGCGGAAAACCTAAAATCTGTCAAAATACGACGTTCGCTCGAGCGGGGTGTTGAGCGCGCGTCGAGCGTTCAACTCTGCCTGATTTCGCTCGAGCGGCCAATGTCTCCGCTCGAGCGATCTTTGTTTTTCAGCAACCCGCTCGAGCTCCCTGTTGAGCGGCAGTCGAGCGTTTGAATCTGCCTGAATTCGCTCGAGCGGCCAAAACCCTCCGCTCGAGCGAACTTGTAAAATCTGCAATATGAAATTTTGCAAGTCATCACTTAGTTAGTGTCTTAGTGATATAATTAGGTTAGATGATAATTATATTTATAGTATAATTATAGGTTAGACTATTAGTAATATAGTATAGTAATAAACTTATATATATTAGACTATTAGTAATATTATTTATAGACTATTCACTTAGTTTTTTGTATAAGTTATAACTATAGTCTATATTAGTATAAGTATAATTTTAAGTTATATAACTATACTCTATATTAGACTATTAGTATTTATTTTATTTTTATACCATATTAAAGTCTAGAGTCTAGACTATTACTCTATTAGTATTAGTAATTTAGTATAAATATTAGTATTAGTATAAAATTCTAAATAATAATATTAATTAATAATTACTTAATGGCAAGTTAGTGATACAATTAGGTTAGATGATAATTATATAATTACTTATTTACATATATTATATAATCAATATATATATATATATATATATATATAAAATCATTCAGTCCGGTCCGGGGTGAAAAACCCCTAGACCGTGGACTGGATCGAATGACTTCGGTCCGCTCCAATTTGGACCGAGACCGACCGGGACTATTCCCGGTCCGGTCCAAATTGACCCCTAATATGAACTTAGAAATATACTCATATATATAAGAATACAAAAATTTTAATTGACGGCTAAGGCCTAATCAATTATGACGGCTAAATGTGGTCATACAATACAAGTTGGTTTATAATACTCCCCTTTTGGATGACCATATTTAAATAATATGTCTCGTTAAAAGCTTGCCAAGGAAAAATCCTATGAGAAAAAATCAATGGCGAAGGAAAAAAAGTACAATATTCATGTGTACCATCAAGCGCTTTTGGATCACCTCATTAAAATCTTACAAAAGAAAACCTAGTGGGATAAAACCTTAGCGAAAAAAAAAAAGAATACAATCAGCACCAGTTTTCAAGACATTACTCCCCCTGAAAAGTGCATGATAATAGGTCTTCAAGCCTCTGCATTCCAATGTTTTGCATAATCTTCTTAAATATTGTAGTTGGTAATGCTTTAGCGAATAAATTTGCCAAATTATTAATTGACCGTATTTGCTTGATATCAATTTCACATTTCTCCTCATGAATTATAATGATCTTCTTGTGTGGATCTGAAAGATAACCGAGTGCAATTTGCAAGATACATCAGGACTCCAATTGCATTGAGATAAGGTACTTCAGGACCAAGAATTTATTCATCGTCTTCACAAGGATAAAATGGATCTTTCTGCTCATCAAATGATTGAGCAACCATTGGAGTACTCAAGGATGAGCTTTATCCATATAAAAATGCTTCAAGACTTTATATTGAAAGGTATTTGCGTTGATACATCTCAATATTGTGTACCAACTCTTTAAATGATGTAGTTGATAATGTTTTGGTAAACAAATTCATCATATTGATTCAAGATCATTTTAAAATTAAATTCACTACTCTTTTGGAGTTGTTCTCTTCTGGAGTTCTTGTAAATAACATAGTTAGTTGAGAAGTCATCAAAATTAAGCCGCTAACCTCCATATTCAACAAAAACGGTGGCCATCTTTTTATACCAGACAAGCATCGCAGGATTTTACAGTTCTTCTATAACTGTCAGGCGCCGCAGGGCTATGATACTACATCTTTTGTCTCTTGTAAAGAGATGTTTCACGAAAGATGCTGTGAAATAATAGAGATGCTTTGTCATAATTTTCTCTATAAAATAAATATTCAGCTCATTTTCATTCGCATCTCATTTTCTTCACTTTTTTGTAATTAGTTTGCATTTTTACTCTGCACTCTCTTTCTGCATTCTTACTCTGCAATGACTCAGCAATCTTCTCATGACTAATATATAAAGTATTCTGCACCTTGTTCACAAGTTGTTTCCGCTTCTATCGTAAGTGCTATACCGCTTCTATCGTAAGTGCTATAATGTAATACAATAATGATCTGACTAATAAGTCAGATAATCAAACTATCTACGAGCTTGTGAGTCTCGGTACCCGATACTCATCAACCATTGTTGCATTTTCTCTGTGACATCCCGTTTTTACATGTATTTTCACTGAAAGAGTATTTTAATTTAATTAATATATTGGTTCTTTTATTTTAATTTATTGTATTTTAATTGGACTTATTTTAGTTTGTTTTTGGATTTAAAATTATGTTGTTGTTTTTATTAGTTATTTATTATATTTTTTAGCTTGATGTAGTGTTTAAATTATTTTAATCGTTTTATAGCTTTTAAAATTATTTTCGTTAGATCAGTTTCTTGACTCAACATGTGAGAACTGGATCCCACTTTCTTTCTTTCCTTTTTCTTTTTCCTCTTTTTCTTTTCTCCTTTTTTCTTTTTTTTTTCTTCTTTCTTTTTTTTCTTCTTTTTCCTCCCCTACTTTCCCCCCCAGCCCGTGCGACCCGAACCCCCTCTCCCTTCGTCCGTTCCTTTAGCCCGCCCAGCCGGCGCCACCTCCAACCGCCGTGACCCACCTCCACCTCCGGCATGTCCCTCCTACACCGGCGAGCTCTACTGCACCGGTGGTGTGCTACACCGGCCACCCAATCTCTCTCTTTTCTCCTCCAAACAAATGGATCTTCAAGCCTTTTTCTCCTCTTTGAGCCACCATACACGACCAAATCAACCACCAAGCACCACCAATGGATTCACCACATCAAGGGCTTCTTCCCCATGTCTTTCTTTTCCCCTAACATTCTCTTTTTCTCTGATGGGTCTCCATAGCTAGAGTTTCGGTTTCACCACCGTACGCCGCCGTACACGGCCACCCATGGTGTTTCACCACCACCATCTTGTTCCTCTCATCACCATGACCTTCCCCAAGAAATTTCATGGCCACCGGAGTTGTGTATAGCTCTCACTCTCCCTCACTCTACCTCGGCCTCTTTTCCTCAAAGTTGGCCGATCTCTACCGTGCGCCGCCACCCACGGCCAACTCTCACTTTCAATAGCTTCATAAATCCCTCTAGGCTATTCCCTATCAATTTCAAGTCTTGGTTTGTCCCCGTTCGAAAGTGGGTATTTACAACCCGCGACCATAGTGTAAAATACATTGTTACGTTGCTTTTCCTCCGCCGTTTGCAACGTCGTGATCCTTCGAAAAATACCTTATAGCGTTGTAAATATTTTCCAAACTCTGTTTTAGATTTAAATATATTTTTGCTCTTACAATAAATTATTTGACTGGTTGGTTGATTCCGGACTGAGTCCGAAGAGTCGGGGGTCGGATGGATTGAGGATGGAGTTGTTTGGTTTTGATGATATTGTGATTGGTTGTATGTTTGTTATCTTGAGGTGTGCATTGCATGATGCATTCATGTGCATTTATTTAAATTGAGAAAATCCAGTTTTATTTGTGTAAATGGATTTTCAGGTGTGTGTGTATCACAACCCCAAGCCGGGATGGGGTATTATCTCAATGGAGCTCCTCTGATCACTCGGGAGTAAATCATACTGAGTGGCATCCCAGCGACAACCAGATCGCACGATACGGTAACGTTGTCGTGTCGACTCCGTGGTCCCTAGAGTGGCGGGGACTAGAGGATGGCCTGGTCCAGGTACGCGCTGGGCGCGAGTACTGGGCATCGCTCGGTTAGGTGTCACACGCGTAGTCGTTACCTGCGGTGTGGCACAAGAGCCAGAGTGTGCGGATGATCCCTAGGGGAGATCATGGTGCATGCAATAATTGGATCGGATTTTGGATTTTGGATACGGGCCATTTTCTCAGAAAATGGCGAGGTTATGTTTGAGGCTATGTGATCCATTTTCTGGGAAAAAATGGTGGTTTATTGATTTGGGCCATTATCTGGGATAATGGCAAGGACTATTTTAAAGGGCATGTTTTTGGGCCAAAATAGGATTTTTTTTTTTGCGTGCATGGAAAAATGTGTTTAATGGGATGATTGCATTTGCATTCTTTTATGCATATTGTTTGAGTTTAATATGTTTTTATCTTGTGGCGTTTGGATCTTACTTACTTGCGGCACCATTTTGGTACCGTAGATTTTGATGCAGAGATCGAGGAGGAGGAGGAGGCTGAGCCCAAGGAGGCAGCTCCGCTGAAGTATTGATTTGGAGTTTATGCCTTGTAGCTGGTTTTGAAACAATATTCGTGGCTTGTATTATTTTATTATGTATGTTTTGAACGGGTTTGTATTAAACATAGAAAAATTCTGGTACTTAGTTATATGACTTGTTTATCCGCTGCGTGTTTTCTTTTACACACTTGTTGCATAAACACACACACTTGGCACTTGGCGATAGGGTGGTGACCCATGTTGTCATCATCCCGACGTCTTGATTTTTCCGTATCCGTGCGTGGGATTAGGGGGCGTCACATTCTCAGTGACTACAATTCAAAACTTGTGAGGTTAACAAACTCAACGAGAATATTTCTATCATTCAGCAACTTTTTCTAGAATCCAACTTGAAGATATGAGCAATAAATCAAGAGAATAGGAATTTAAAATCCTTGCATAAATCTTCTTTACGATTGCCTACTCCTTTAGATAGGGATGTAATGCAAATTTTTGAAGAGAAAGATCGTTTAATGAATTAGGCAAAGAGTCTCAAATTTCTCTAATTTTGTCTTGAGATTATAAAATAATATTTTACAAATATTCATATTGTGTTTCTATCTTCTGGTAGATGTTCTGTGTGCTTCATTTTGTTTCACCTTTAATAATGCACACTTCTTACAAAACCGTAATATGAATTTGAAATACTAATTGTATTTAAGAGATGATATTTCAGGACTAATAATTTCATTCATCTCCCATTTGAATCCGAAAGGGTTTCATATTTATATTTCAAATATGTGCAGTTTTCATAAACTCTTATGGAGCCTTAATGACATTTAAATCATCTATATAAACTGCAATAAGTTAATATGGATATTGAAAATATATGAAAAATAGCTTGTTCTACGTGCATTTGGATTGTTTTTAGATCATATAAGGATTTTTGAAACTTAATAGAATACATATTTCTGGATGTATTCAGATTAGAAGCTTCAGGCATTTTATATCTTTCAGGGATTTTCATATATATGTCATGATCCAATGATCCATATAAATATGCAGTGAATCATGCATATCCAAACTCTCAGTAACTTTCAAGCTAATAAAAATCTCAATATAATTTCATCCACTTCAAAAGCATATCAATATTATTTCTGTGAGAAACTGATTCGTGATTTACATATCACATTTTCAGATTAGAAGGTTCAGCCATTTTATATCCTTCAGGGATTTTCATATATATGTCATGATCCAATGATCCATATAAATATGCAATGAATCATGCATATCCAAACTCTCAGTAACTTTCAAGCTAATAAAAACCTCAATATAATTTCATTTATTTCAAAAGCATATCAATATTATTTCTGCGAGAAATCGACTCATGATTTATATATCACATTCTCATTTCCTTTATACAAATACCCACTGATATTCAACAAGCATCACCTATTAGGTGTTTGGACTACAAGTCCATATGCATCACATTTTACTAATGATATCAATTCTGCAGGAATTGTTTCTTTCAAATTTGGCCAATATTTTTACATTGGTATTCTTCGACGGTTCTTGGTTCACTTTCTTCATTACTTCTGGTATGTCAATTGCCATCGTATATGAAAATACGTTGTCGTTAACGGTTTTATTTCTATCCAAAATTTCTCCAATACTCATGAAATGTATCGAGATCTGGTTATTTTCAGGTACTTGTCCCTCTTCAAGGGAAGATATTTCATGAAAAATCTCTTCAGAAGGCACTCTTAAAGAGGATTATACTCTTCAAGAGTTTTTATTATGGGAGAATTTTGTATAGAAAGTTTGGATGGATCTTATTGCTTGTTTTGTGGGTACAGCCTCTTCAGGAGCACCAATTTCTTTTCTTTGTGCTTTTCTCTTTCGGGATTCTTTATCTTTTGTATCAATAGGTCTCACATGCTTTTAGACATGTCTTATGTTCATTAGACTGTTAAATTTCTTAAATTATCCTATGGAGACTTAAATCCTCGCTGGAATTTTAGCAGCTAGAATATGAGACATTTTTTTGTTGCATCCATAAATTAATTATCATCTGAACTTCCAGTTCACCTATGATAATCAATATAACGTCGAATTATTTCATTTTATTTGCGTCTAGCAAATTTTTCTTTCCACTCATGGTGTGAAGACTTTATAGTAAAAGAATCTTCTGGTTCTTTTATGGACGTCCATATAAAAATTTATTCGAGTTATCGTAATTGATTTCGGATGATCAAGATAATCATGAAAAACATACAAATATTTTGAATCATATCACTTTTGATGCATCATAATATTTGATTCAATAGTTGTATAATATTATCTCAAAGAGAAAGCTGGTAGTTTTTCCAATACGAACTTCTGGTCTGAAATCATAAAAGTATTATAAAGATATTCATTACCACGTCCAATCTCTTAGTTTCTTTGAATAAAATGCATCATTCTCTTCACTTCAGGGAATAAAATGATATAAATCCAATATCATTCACTTCAAAGAATGATGTGAAACTATTAGGACGTGACTAATGATTTCTTAACAAAAGTTCATTATTTTGCTTAACCACTAGAAGACCATATATAAATTTTGAATATATTGTGAACTTTTACACTCAATATTGCTATTTCAGGAGCACATTCGAGACATTCATTTTAAACATATATTTTTTAGTCGTTTTTCTATACACAATTTTAATCATGCAACTTCATGTACATTAATTATAATGAGCTTTTGGTACACGTATCATTCATTTAAATTATCTCACAGAATCAATAGATATTTTATTATGAGATACTCAATAAAATTATTGGTTTAGAGCGATTCTTCAGATATGCTCAATTTCTATTCCAAGATGAAATTTAATATGAGATACCCAATAAAATTATTGGTTTCCTTCAGCGATGCTCCATTTTTATTCCAATATGAATCTTATCATCAATAATTCATAACAAGTATAAAATAAATAAAACTTGTATATAAACTATGTGAATAAAAATTGACCACAGATATAACTGAAATGTAAATTATGAAAATTTTAATTCAACATAGATATAACTGAGATGTAAACTATGTGAATAAACGTAGAATTTTATCAAATAATAATAAGGAATATAATCTTTAATACTCACCTTGGGGATTGCAAATAGTATATTGAAAAACTTACTTGAAGTAGAAGACCATTAGCTTCAAAATCATCAGAACATTCGTGCTCTTAGAGCGGGCTTTTCTCCCATTTTCTCCTTCCTTGTCTTTAACTTTTTTCAACGCATGAGATTCTTCCCACAACGTGAAACCTCTGGCTGTACAAGAAGTACTGCATTTGGAATTCTCATCATTCCTATCCGAACTCCTTGTTCGTGCCATCGTAAATATTGACCCATTTGGCTTAGGAATCGACGTTTGATTAAAACAGGACATGTGACTTATAGGTGTAGTTGTTGGTGGGAAGTAGACGTAATAATGGTCTTTTGTCGTCTTGTGAGCCAACTTGCAAAACTTTATTAAAGTCTTACTCGGGTAGTGTAGCCCACCAGAGAAATATCTTGAAAGGACATATCAAGTCGACCCATGTAAAAGGATAGCACTTGGGTCCTCTTTAGTGAAATGAGAATCTCTGATAGAAAATTTTTATGTATAGACTGTCCAGATTACATGCAATATGCGGCTATGTCAGATTTGAAAGGACATGCGTATAGACTGTCCAGACATACATGGGCCACCAACGCTTTCCAATATTTTCCAGAGCATGGAAATGCGGAAAGTGGTTCCCATCATTACAGCAGCGGCTTCATGGATGATGATCTTGTTGCCATTGTCAAAGAGTTTACTAGAGATGATGACCCCAAAGCTGTGATCATGATCAGCTTTGATCGAAGCTGAAGCTCGCAACTTTCAAAATCCGACAATCGACATAGATAATTAAACTTCGAGATAGAGATCAGTTGCCGGTTTCTTTTTAGGTGTGAAATCGTCGGTGACAGCTTGAAACTCTTGTTCATGTCAACGCCGGGACATGAACTGACCGTTGGATTTCGGTGGGGCCCACAACCTGCAGGTGATGAGAGTGCCGATAAGGAAGGAAGAGATGCAAAAAATGGGAATCCACTTAAAGGAGATTTTTCCAGCGCTCCGAATCTTCATTTTCTGGTAGTCTCTTCCTTTGTAATTGTCAGAGAGAAAGACAGAGAAGAGGGGGAGAAGGAGGAGCAGCTTGATGTTATCGAGTGCCCATCTCAAGGCGTTCATGCTCTCCTGGCTGCCATCGACGACCACGATCACGCATCTTAAATTCTCGCCTGTCTTTTTCGTCCGCGCACTATCTCTGGGCATACGAGAGAAGATGAGCTGCTTCTCAAATCTCTCGCTAGAAACCCAGAACCCAATTTTGATGAGAATTAGAGAAACCCACAGAGAGAGAGAGAGAGAGAGAGAGAGAGAGAGAGAGAGAGAGAGAGAGAGAGAGAGAGAGAGAGAGAGAGAGAGAGAGAGAGAGAGAGAGAGAGAGAGAGAGAGAGAGAGAAATGGGAGCTGGGAGATGGAAGAATTTTTTTTTTCTCGATTGTGTTGATAACATGTTGTTAACTAATTAAAAGAAAGAGAAATGGGAGAGGTGCTTATTATTGCATAATATGAACCTAGAAATATACTCATATATATGAGTACAAAAATCTTAACTGACGGCCAAGGCCTGGTCAATTATGATGGCTAAATGTCGTCATACAATACAAGTTGGTTTATAACAATTCTTTATCCACTTGTAGAGATAAATTTTAAAAATTTAGATTTTTATAAGAGAATTTTCCCTGGGAGCCTGACGCCAAGCATGCAGGCGAGGTGCTATGAGCCCAAGCTAATTAGGCAATCCCTTGGGCTCACATAGGGCATCCAAGCCCTAAAGGAAGGTGAACAGGCACACCATCCAAGTTCATCTACTACCCCACCTATACTCGGGAAGCCCGAACAGGTGGTATAGGTGGGAGACTCTTGATTCCTTGATAACAAGTAAGGAAGGAAGAGAGATTTGAAGTATTGCACCTACCACAAACAGACGATGGCATCTGACTGATAACATGGTGGAGGTGACATGTACCTCTGACATAGGAAATGTGCATCTGACCCCAAAAATCAGGTATATAAGCTGATTCTCAAGTTATAGGAACTCTCTCTAGACACTTTGAACTTTCTACTTTCTTACACTCTGCTCTGAGACAATATTGACTTTGGCATTGGAGACTCTTCAGCAACCACCACGGCTTTCGTCTCGCGATGTTTATTCTATGTTCACAAGCCCAAGGCATAAGACCCAGGTTGCTGAGAGCCCGACCAAAAGGCATGCAAAACACAATGTTAACAGTGGTGCCGTTTGTGGGATCTTTGTAGACTTGATGTGTCCTTCACATACCTACGAGAACTGATTCTTAGATAGCTTGAGAGTAAAATGAGGCAATGACATTGGTAAGCATGGAAGCAAGAATCATGGAAATAGAACAACAAGGAGGGAATGAGAAAGAGACGCGTGATAAAACCACCAATGAACTGAGAGACAACAAGATGCCAAACAAATGTGTAGACTCCGATAGTGCTGGGGGAGGGAGCCAGCACAGTGAGGGAAGGGAAGCACGCACGGGGTGTCCTCCCACCCCAACCTGAGTGCGCTCCAACAGAGGGCAAGGTGTGAGATGAGTACTCACTTAGGAAGGTGGATCCAAACTAGCCGCTAGAATTGGTCTTGTTAGATCTGGGCCGCCCAGAAGCCACCGCTAGGATCAGCACCTGAATGACCCTCAAGATGCTATGCAGCAACTCCTCATGAAGCATCAAGATGTATGCACTTGGAGTCAATAGGACATGCCAGGAATTGACCCAAAGATCATGCAGCACTGCATGAGTGTGGACCCCAAGGCTAAGGGGGTTAGGCAGAGACGCAGGAGCTTCAGTGTAGAAAAGAATGTCGTCATCGCCATAGAGGTTGACCAATTACTCACGGCATGATTCATACGGGAAGCACACTGCCCAGATTGGCTATCCAACGTGGTGCTAGTAAAGTAGCCAAGCAATAAGTGGAGAATGTGCGTGGACTTCACCGACCTGAATAAGGCTTGCTCGAAGGACAGCTTCCCACTTCTTCGCATCGACTTGATCATCGACTCAACAACAGGTCATCATACGTTGAGCTTTATGGACTCCTACTTTGAGTACAACCAGATTTGCATGAACCCAGACGACAAGGAGAAAACTTCGTTCATCACAGACTAGGGCCTATACTGCTATTCAACCATGGCCTTGGATTGAAGAACGCTGGAGCTAGCTACTAGTGGTTAGTCAACCGCATGTTTAAGGACCAAATCGGGAGGAATGTGGAGGTCTATGTGGACTACCTACTGATCAAAAGTGAAAATCTTGAGCAGCACCTAGACGATATTTGAGAAGCCTTTATTGCTTTGAGGTAGTACCAGATGAAGTTGAACCCGGCAAACTGTGCTTTTGATGTGGGCTTTGGGAAGTTCCTAGGCATCATGATCTTGGAGCAAGGAATTGAAGCAAATCTAGAGAATGTGGAAGCTATACTCGATATGCCCACCTCTTAGAGCATAAATGACATCCCAAAGCTCATCGGCCTGGGTAGCAGCCCTCAATCGCTTCATTTCAAGATCCACTATAAATGTCTCCCCTTCTTCAAAGTGTTGCAAAATGCTCAAAACTAGGATGAAGAGTGCGACCAGGAATTTGACGCCCTAAAAAAGTACCTCACTAGCCCTCAATTGCTCAGCCAACCCAGATGTAAGGAGGTCTTGATCTTGTACTTGTTTTCTCCTCGTAGGCAATCTCCTCGGCCCTGGTATGAGACGACGGCTAGATCCAGTGTCCAGTGTACTACACCAGCTGCACCTATAAAGGAGCAGAGGTCAGACACGCCCATATAGAACAGCTCGCCTTCGCCTTGGTGGTAACCACCTGTCAGAGCAGGCAGGTAGAGGCAACCAACAAAATTCTGTTGAGGATACTAAATAAGAAGTTTAATGATAGGAAGGGAGCTTGGGTGGAGGAGTTCCCCATGGTTCTATGGGTGTATTGAGTTACAGTAAGGACACCAACAGGAGAAACCCCATTGACCCTTACCTACGGCCACGAAGTCATGCCACCAATCGAAGTCGAGATCCCCACCTACATGTACAACACTTCGAGCAAGGCCCCAACGACAAATGACTTGAGGAATAACTGAACTTGTTAGAGGGGATCAGAAGCGAAACCACGGCTGCCTACAAGAAGAGTGTGGAGCGTTGCTTCAACAGAAGGGTATGTCCGAGATTATTCAAGGTAGGGGACCTTGTGCTTAAGCAAGCAGAAACCACCACCCGAGATGAGGGAAAGCTGGGCTCTCAGTGGGAAGGCCCTTACGTAGTTCTTGCCAACAACCGCCCATGCCTTTATTGGCTCCGAAACTCCTGAGGGAACGAGTTGCCACATCCGTAGAATGCAGAACACTTACGAATGTTCTACCGATAAAGACTTACTTTCCTGTTTGTAGCTTACCTTCCTATTTATTGCATTAAACTCTATTAATGGAAAACACAAATGTTTCATGAATTGGATGTGTAAAAGTAATATCACCACCAATGTATATATCTCTGCTAACATTAGTCTCTGTTGAAGCACATTCTTGTGGACAAAATCTCTAGTGACAACCTACCTCCCTGCAGGGCACCATGCCTAAGTGTTGCTCTATCCTCTCCATAGAGGAGTGTGGGATAGCCTTAAGCTGCCTGACAACTTATCTTCCTCGTGAGCGTTAACAAGCGGGAGTGGGTCCAGTCCCAAACTGTCTGAACAACCTATCTCATCGCAAAGGTCAACAAGTGGGACTAACCCCCATGCTAGCTTGATCTCTCCCACGAATGAGAGCTGGTCCAGTCCCACGGTTGCCTAAACAACTTACCTCAACTTTTGCCATGATGAAGAGTGGGTATAGCACCAACTTGGCCTTCACTTACCTTCCTTGTGGTGTCAACGGGAGGGAGCAAATCTAGTCCCAAACTGCTTGAATAGACTACCTCCCTACGAGGATCAACATGAAGGACTAGCCCCCATGGTAGCCTAACCTCCCTCACTGAGAAGAGCGAGCCCAACCCCTTGGCCATTGAAGAGCGGAAGACTCCTCAGCCCTTTGACATGTACCTTCTACACAGGATACCAAAGGGATGGATGAAATATAGCTCCTTGATCCCTCCTAGCGAAGTGCAGGTCAGTCCTCAATTGCTTGACAACTTACCTTCCTCATGGGCATCGACAGGCGTGAGTGGGTCTAGTTTGGGACTGCCCATACAAACTACCTCCTTGCAAGGGTCAGCAAGCGAGATTAGCCCCAGTGCTTGCCCGACCTCCCCCATGGAGGAGAGTGAGTCTAGCCCTTACAGCTGCCCAAACGGCTTACCCCGAGCTTCGCCACTACGAAGAGTGGGTACAACACCAACTTGACCCTCACTTACCTTCCCATTGACATCAATGAATTGGAGTAGGTACAATCCCAAATTTTCCGAACAAACTACCTCTCCACAAGAGTCAACAGGAGGGACTAGCTCTTGTGCTAACCTGACCTCCCCTACGGAGGAGAGCAGATTTAGCCCCACAGCTGTTCAAACAACTTACCCCATCTCTATCACGACAAAGGGTGAACCAGCTTGTCAGCCATCTGACTAATTACCTCCCAAGGGGGATCGACCCAAAGGAGAGTGTGTGGCTTGAGGCACCCCTACCCTTCCCTTGGTGGAGTGAGGGCCAGTCCATTGACTATCCGACATAACCTTGAAGCACAACCTCCAGCAACGGAACACCGTAGGCCCTTTCAGATTGACTAGGTTAGCGATTATAAAAGATCAAGTACATTGAAAAATTCAACTTTTGCAGTATGGGATAATATCCCTAACTTACCTTCCTCGCGGGGTGCTAAAGGAATAGGTGTAATGCCAAAGGCTGCTTGATCCCTCCAGTGGTGAAGTGCGAGTTAGTCCTTCGACTAATCAACATAATTTAAGAAATACTATTAGGTTTGCAAAGTCCTAGAGGTTATTCAAACTAACCAAGTCAACTCTCCCATGTCAAAGGCACAACTCCCACCCATCTTCCCATTGAGGACCAACCGGCTGGCTCAGCCTCAGAGCAGCCTAATCTCCTCCAAAGGCCTATGTCAAGCTTCGCCTCATAGTAGGACTAGCATATAGGAAAGGTCAAGGACTGCCCAGCCTCTCGACTGCTCAAAGGACCAACCCAGCTGCATCCTCGCACAACCAGTATGGCTGCAACTATGTGCAGGGAAGACCATCCCCCAGATGAATGCTAAAATAGCCCCTGGTGAGGTATCTCGCCAACTGTGGAGCCAAAAGGATGGGCACCTGGCATCCCTCATCGAACGCTCTCCCTGAGTACCTAGGGCATGAATACGCAAGGTGCAGGGGTAAAAGAAAGAGAAAGAGAATGAAGATAAAACAACCACAAAGTAGAGCACATGGCAAGGCAACAGAGAAATATAATTGATCATTAATAATTGAGGTCTTTACATATGAACTTCACACATAGGCTTTACACAAAACTTTACAAAGGAGGAAGGGAAAGTAATCAACCAGCAAGGTCACCTAAGAGAATACACCTATGTGAGTCCTCTTCTCCAGGGCCGCTGGGTCAGGTTCAAGGTTTTTAGGTTCAACCACCGTAGGTTGCTCCTGGGGCCAATAGCAGATGGTCCTTTATCCTTTCTAGGCCCTCAAAGTAGCCACTACACCATGCCTCGTTGCAAACCTGGTGGATGTGTGACAACTCCTAGCATAACTGGTGGAGGGATGCGTCAGCCACTACCTTCTCGGACTCCAACTCCTTCACCCTTTTTCTTGGTAGCCTTGAGGGACTCCCTCCTTTTTCTGAAGAGACTTGGAAATCTCCTCTAAATTCTCCTCCAACCACTTTTATGACCAAACATCAGAGTCATGTTGTTTGACCAACTCCAAGTTCAAGGCTTGAAGCCTTTCTAACCCCTCATCCTGGCGATTGAGCAACTCTTAGAGATTGTCTCTCACCTCTAATAAGAGTGCAACTTCAAGGCATTGTGAGCCGGCCTCCTCCTGGGATCCTCCAGGTCATCCTTATATTGGTTCTTGCATTGGCGAAGGAGAACGATCCTTTCTTGTCTCCTTTACTTGCTAAGTTGCACCCTAACAAGGGTATCCTCCAACTCCTCATTGTGCTCACTCTCCACTTTGGCATAACACATGGTCAAATGCGCCAAAGAACAAAGTGCCCAGTTCTTGTTCTCCAGCTTCTCCTGACCATCCACAATAAAGGTTGCTAACCGCTCCACACCTTGCAATGGGGAACCTTAGTCAAATAGGCAAGGAAAATGCTAAAGAAAGCCTAAAGGAGAAAAAAGGGGCCACAAAGTAATACTAGATAGCTTACCTCTGAGAAGAATCCCTGCTGGCTTTAGCCCATTGTATGGACCTGATAAAGCGTCCCCATTTGGCCTCTGATCGCGAGGCAACCTCCTCCACGAGAGGATCCTCGATCACGACCCCTTCCCCCGTCGTAGCCTCTAAACCCACTCATAGTCATCCTGTGGGAATTACTTCGACCCCAGTGTTTGTCGACACCAAGACTGTAATAGCAACAATAGGGAAGATTGGGGGAACATGAACAGATGCCAAAGTGGCCAAGGCTCCCTGGTCCTCACTAACCCCAACACTAAAATATTGTGATTATTTTGCACTTAAATTCGAGTCAATCACATTTTTCTTACTAGTACTTGGATGAATTGGGCCTTAATAAATCAACTCTAACTCAATTGATAACCGTCTAGTTTTATGATCTTTAATCTCTAATTTAGTACATGAAATTGACGAAGTCTATTTGTTGTGCATATATGCAAGTGGGGCCATGGGTGGGCCATGCACCAAACTCACCATAGGAAAGCACCAAACCAAAATGTCCAAACTTCAAGTATACGGAAAGCACATTTTAAGCGAGTAACACACTTACATCCCCTGCATTTTCACACTACAACCACTGCATTTTCGCTTCACAAAAGCAATCATGCGAACCCCTGCAATTGACATGGGAATTAAAGCCAAATGGAAGCTCACTCATGCCCTACACCAGACGTACCACATAGAGATTAAAATAAATTCACATGAGCAGCATGCTTCACAGATGCATTTCAGCACCTTGCATTTTCACTTCACGAAAGCTCCAATCACGCGGGCCCCTATCTCCAAGCCAAACGTTCCATCTTGCTATAGCAGAGCATGCTTTTTTTTTCTTGCCTCTCTTGGAGACACAACTGTTGCTAGAATGAAAGTGGAGGCTTGGCTACACAGTAGAGGAATGTCACGCCTGCTTCATTTTGGGTGCTTTTGGTCTGTGTGCATAGAAAGGCAACTCATTTGTTACCTTAAAGATGAGAGAAAATGGAAGGGGGGGGGGGGGGGGGGGGGAGTTTGGTTCTTGCTAAAGACTTGTAGGTTGTTTTTCAGCTAATTCCCAAGTCCTACCATTCTTCTCCACGAATTCTAGCCTTGTTGCCGGATTCAACTTTCTTTCTCATTACATTTACATGAAGTTGTTCTTCATTTTAATTATTTAACTATAGCAGCTACTGGTTTTTGAATCTGATTTTTGTGAATTGCATTCTCCCTTTCCGTGGCTTCCCATTTGGGGGACAGTCACTTGGGGTATCATTTATGTTTGTCTTTCATATTTATGTTGGATTGTTTTGATTTTTATTTGGGCTCTATCTCTTTTGTGTTGATTGATTTCAGGTAGTGTAATTTTTTGGGTTAGATTGAGCTTTTGGGAATGAGAAATATTGGGTTTCAAATTTGCACATATGGCGTTTGATGAAATGCCCCTTAGAACGTAAGTTTTGCAATCTTTCGTTTATTTCTTGGAAACATTGGATTAGATGAAGTTGATGAACGTGGTTTATCTTCTAAAGCGAGGATAACCATAATTTATTCAATGCACATTCATAAATCCACTTAATGAATAGAAGTAATTGAAGTAGCGTCAAAGTGCATGGAAGCAAAAATTCTTGGCATTCATTCACCACCTCATACAAAAGGGAACGAGGGCATTTTTTAACAACGTTCAAAAAGAATTGATTTTCATTATGAATACCATTGTAGATAATCTTAGCTAATAACTCTTTTTTATTTTTTATAGTGGATGAAATTGCAATCTAGACTAATTGTTCCTTGAGGAAATGACTTAGGGACTTTCCTACTACTACTTGACAACTCTTATACTTGGGAGCAACTCTTAAAACACTTTTTTTTCAAGTGAGTCAGTGACATCCACCGAGGCCAAAGAGGTGATCAGGTCAATGGGAGGAGGAGAGAGGTCCACACCTGGGGCAATAGCAGGATTCTCGCCGACCCCTACCCCCACCATCTCGGGATCAGTGTCAACAACATTGACCATGACTTTCTAGGCCCATGACTGATGGTCTCTAGACTCTACTACAAGTGTATGGATCGTGACAAATAGAACATGGCAAAAAGAGTATTGTTTCCATAAAGTACCAATTTATAAAATTTCTAATATTATTTAGACGATCCCAAATTGATGTGACTGACTGCAAATTCTTTACCTGAACAATCAAATATGAAAGGTTCATAGAGCTTGAATTTCATCAATTGAATTCATTAAATCAGTTTAAACCTGGTTGCTTGCATTAATGTTTTGCTAATTACAATGAACAAATTTCCTTTTTTTATGTGATATCCTCTTTTAAGGTATAACAACTATACCTATATTAATCATATGTCTACTTTCATGATCACAGAAATTAAAATAGATTCATTATACTCTGTGGAATTCTTGAATGTAGGTCACAAAGGTGTGTATTTATTTCTAAACTACACTACTAAGGTTTGATGAATTCATGAACTAATATTGAACTTCAACTTTTGTTACCTCATTCAACATCTTAAGCATGCAATTTATGGCCAATAAATTGTAAGAATGAAAACCAAAATCATCCAATTACAATTAACAAAGGATATTCAATACAATCATACCATACTCTAATTATATAAAAAATTCAATGACTAAATCCTAGCCCTAGGATAAGAAAACTAGCAAATCATAACTAATAAAATAATCCAATTATTTCTCAAACATAAATTCAAATTCAACATCCTCAATAACAATTTAGCAATTAAAAAATTAGAGAGAGAAAAAAAAACTCTGTAATTGGAGAAATCGTGAGTTTCGTTCTTCCTTATGGAATTATAGCTCTTCCTTCATTTTTTTTTTTGTCTCATCTATTTTTAATTTTTAATATTTCTGTTATCTACTAGCTAATTCAAAAATATGCCATTCATATCTGTAGCTGAAAATCCAATTAATTCAAAACTAATTCTCCTTTCAAATTTTAAAATAAATTTCCCTCATATCTACTGCTGAAAATCCAGAATTTTAGGTTAACCAACTTCCAGTTGGATTTAAAGCATCAAAACGACAAAGTTTGGAGTTGGACTCTTCATGAAAGTTTTCGGATTGCTTTATTCTAACTTCTAGAGTTCTATATACAAGTTGAAAACTGAAATAGGGTCTGGGCTGCAGTAAACTTCTAGACAAATTTGGACTTCTCCATTTTTGCTAAGTTTTGAACTTCAAAATGAAAGACCTGGGTTTTGGGCTCCTCATAAAAGTTTTAGGTCTAGGTCTTGTTCTCAACTTTCCAACAAGCCAAACAACACCTAAAATCGAGGTATGTAGCTACAGTTAGAATCCAAAAATCGAATAGTGTTTTAGTTTGACTAGATTAGACCAACTAGGATTTGCTCTTTAGGCCTAGCCCGATTTTTGCCTGTTCACATTATCCTAATTTTAAACTAATTCAATAATTAAACACTTGCAAAATGCTAAGAATTCTCATGAATTAAATAAATGTAAAATACACCTAAAATTATAGACAAACAAGCTAAGAAACAATTATCAGGCCAGACATCACTTATGCTATGAATATTCTGAGCCAATTTATTGACAAGCCTTCACAAACTCACATGCATTCGGCTTATAGAATTCTTAGGTATCTTAAAGGATCCATAGGCCAGGGTATTTTTTTGTCTTCAAGATCATCTTTGCACTTAAAAGCATATAGTGACTCTGATTGGGCTGCTTGTTCCGGGACTAGAAGATCTGTCACAGGCTTTTGTGTGTTTATTGGAGACTCATTGATAAGTTGGAAATCAAATAAACAAATAACTGTCACTAGGTCTTCAGCTGAGGCAGATTACAGGGCATTGGCTTCCACAAGTTATGAAATCATGTGTCTTCTTGGTTTGCTAAGAGAATTCAACATCAAGCATGAGCAATCTACTCTCCTGTTCTATGATAATTAAGCAGCCTTCTACATCACAAGGAATCCTATCTTCCATGAAGGAACTAAGCACATAGAGCTAGACTGCCACTTTGTTCGAGAAAAGATTCTAGCTGGAGTCATCATTGCTATCTACATAGCCTCAAAGTTCCAATTAGCTGATATCTTCACTAAGGCTCTATCATCTTCTGCTTTTCAATTCCTATTGTACAAGATGGAAATTCTAAATATTTATACCCATCTTGAGGGGGAGTCTCATGAAATAAAATATAAAATAAATTGCAAGCAAGAAGGACACAAGGACACTGAGCATCAAAGCTGCAATCCACAAAGAGATGCATGCAGTAGCCAAAGGAGACTTGAAACAACCTACAACACTCAAGAAATGCATATTGTAACAAAAGTGAATAAAGCATACTGCATCATATGAAAATAAGAAAGCAGTAGAATAAAGGAAAAAGTGTTGGCACAGAAAGACAAGGCATCAATTGAAGAAGTACATGGCTGCAAAGAAAAACCAAGAACTCGATGCATAAAGCATTGCCTAAACCATACTTCCATAAAGCTGTGACTCATTACTTATAACTCAATAGGAGATTAAAAAGTTAGTTTTCAGAAGTTTTTCTTTTTAGCTTTTGTAAGATTTATGTAAGAGTGATCTTTGTACCATATAAATAGATCAATGAGATAATATTTTCTTTGCATTACTTGATCATTTCGAATTCTAGTTTCTGTTTTAACAAACATCTTTTCTAATTTTTATTATATATTTCATCTTATTTTATCAATATATATTCTTAATTATTATAGGAGGGCGAAGCTTTTACTAGCATGATTTAATTTGTTCAACTCGTGCTGTTATGGACGTGTTCCGCACTTCCCACCACTCACAACTTGCAACAAGAATAGAGGAAAAGGTTCAAAGGTATAGGGACACCTCCGATGCCTAATTCAGTAGAATTGCTATGATATTGATTGTAGATAAGAATGGAAATGTTTATGTACCTTTTTCGAGTATTAGTCGTTGAATATATATAGAGTGGCCATGGGCATCCTTCAAGGATTCATATCTACCTTATCTCTTATTTGAAACAAGATTGGGGCCTATTATTTGAATTTCCCTTTTGTTGCCTGTTATTTATCTAGTCAATAGAGGGCTATCATAACACCATGGCTATTGGAAGTTTGTTAGCTTCTCACTTCCTCTGTAGTGAGCCCGTGGCCATGATTTATGGTCTGTGCTGCATCTTTAGCTAAGACCCAATTATTTGGGCTCAGTCCCTAAGATTGTGATGGGCCTAAAAGATTGAATAGGAAATGTGTCTTCTCTACGTACTTTATTCATCTTTAGGAATTTTTTAAAGATATATCCACCCCTTTTAGATAATTATTGAAAAGTCCTATGCAAGCTAAGTGAATGTGTGGCCCTACTAAATTTAAGCCAATCGTTGCCAACTCCATGGTGGGGAGAAAATCTCTCTCCCAACTATATAGGTTACTATGCAAAATGCTAGAATGCTATGTCGAGTAAGAAGAAGAGAAACTCGTTGAATCATCCCTTCCATCACACTTGTTGATCATATGAATAACTCAAAACATGTGAATTGGTCTTGTTTTAGAAAATCAATAATTACATATTAAATACACACTATAAAATGTAAATAAAATACTTATTATCAGTAAATATAAATAATTAAGGGCAAGAAAGATATAAACTCAGTATTTTAATGAGATTTAGCCTTGTTGTTTTCGTCTTCACCTCAAGCTACTTGTACTTTGAGGATTCTCAAACTCATTATTCAACCTCCTTCACGTGGAGATAGAATCCTATTACACATTGGAATAAAAATGTCTTGAGCCATCTCTTGATGTAATTGTTGATTTTTGATTTTTTTTTGTTGTTGTTGTCATTATTGCTTAATGATATAATATGTTTCTATCTCCACTTGAAAGAGGATGACTAGTAAATTTGGTAACCCTCAAGGAATAGCTTGAGAGGAGGACATAGGCAGTGTGGTTTAATCTTGTTAAAATATGAATTTGCATCTCTCTTACCTTTTATATTTACTGTTGCTTAGTATTATATTCACATTTTAAGTTATGTATTTGATATATAATTGTTGATTTTTTTACACAAAGCCAATTGACCGCCTTTTGGGTTAGTCATTTAGACAATAATTGGTATCAGAGCATGGGTTTTTTTTTAAAAAAAAAAATTAAATGTCTTTTGAATTAAAGATCTTAGAGCTAACATTTCAGGAGCATTTGGTGAAAGTCAATCCACTGCTCGACCTCCAATATTTTGTAGAAATAATTACTCATTGTAGAAAGTTAGAATGAGAATATTTAATGGGATCAAAATCTTCAAATATAGAGATGTGATGCAAAAGGACCGCATATCCCAACAAAAGTTGTTGATGAAGTAATAATTATATAAGAAGAAGACTTGAATGATGAAGATAGGAAATTTATTCAATTGGATCGTAGGCCACAAATTGGTTATAGTGTGCCCTCAACAGGAATGAGTGCAATAAAATAATGACTTGCATGTTCACAAAAGAAATTTGGGATAAGTTGAAAATAACTTGTGAAGGAACTCCATAAGTCAAGAATAAGAAATTTACATTTTTGTTCATGAATATGAAATATTTATATTACCGATGATGAATCTGTATTCACTATATTTACTCATTGTACTAACATATATTGTAAATAGTTTAATAGCTATTGACAAGGTTTATTCAAATTACTTGTAAATTATAGGAAAAATTTTCAACTCTCTCGCAAGAAGCTGGCAACCAAAAGTTATGTTAATTTCTGAAGCTAAAGACCTCACGAACTCAAGATAACTGAACTCACTAGGTCACTTATTACCTATGAGTACAAATTAAAAAAATGAGAAGAAGAAAAAAAATCAATGAAGAGTTTGACACTTTTACTCTTTAAAAAGAAAGCGAAAGTGAAGAAGATGAAAAAAATGATGACAAATACAAAGATGTTGCAATATTAACAAGAAGGTTTTAGAGATTCTTAAAGAAAGATAAAGCCTCACTTATTATTGAAAAGGCTTTATGTTTCTTTTGGAATATCTAAAACCTTGTTAAAATTGCAACTCCCCATCTTCTTCACTTTCTCTTTCTTGTGAAACATCTTTAAATGTCAAGTTCTTCTTCGATTTTCTTTTTTCTTCTCATATTTTTAATGTGTACTCATGGATAATAAGTGATTTAATAAGTTCATTTATCTCAAATTTTATGAGGTCTTTAACTTCAAGAATCGTCATAAATTTTGGTTCCCGGCTTATTGGGAGAGAGTTTAAAATTTTTCTTATCATCTCCAAATTTAAATAAATATTGCCAAGAGTTTCTAAGTTATTTACAACATTAGTAAAACGATTAAACATAGTAGATACGAATTCATCAGCAGTTATTCTAAATATTTCATATTCATGAACAAGAATGTAAATTTTTTATTTCTTGACTTATGAAGTTTCTTCAGAAGTCACTTCCACCTTATTCCAAATTTTGTTTGTGGAATTGAAAATCATTATTCTTTTAACTCATTCTCGTTGAGAGTACAATAAACCAATTTTTGGCTTGTGAATTCAATTGTACAAACTTCATATCTTCATCATCCAATTCTTATTCTTATTCTTATTCTTATTCTTCTTCTTCTTCTTGTATAACCATTACTCCACCAATAACATTTGTTGAGATATGAGGCTCTTTTGCAACACATCTCCATATTTGAGGATTTTGAGTATCATGATATGTTCTCATGGTACTCAAAATCTTAAGTACTTTAATGAGATTCAGCTCTATTGCCTATGTTCTCACTTCAAGTTATCCCCTAAGAAACCAAATTTGGTGGTCCTCTCCTAGCTAGCAGGGTGAGGTTTTTTCTCTCTAGAAGAGTTCGGTCTCTTAAGCTAGCCTTGCTGGTTTGAAGAGGAAATGGAGGACGAGCTAGCAAAACAATGGGAAGCGCTTAGCCTCACTGAGAAGGAAAAATGAGTGGTCATTTTATCACAAAGCTCAAAGGAAAGAATGGTGCAATAGGGGCAACACTGTTTACTGGCAATGATCATTGTAGAGATGCCTGTTAACAATGAGGCCTTCAAAAACACTATGTCAAAAGTATCGAGGTGTACAAGCTGGATGTAGTTCTCTGAGGTTGGAAGCAACCAATATCTGGTAGAGTTCCATCGTGAACAGGACCTTGAACAGGTTCTACAAGGAAGACCATCGTCATTCGAGAGATGGTTGGTTTGTCTACATACTTTCAATGAGAAATCAGTAAAGGAGATCCCTTTCTCCATGGAGACATTCTGGGTGCAAGCACATAATAGACCCTTCGCAAGCATGAACATAGATGTTGGCCAACATATAGGTAATAGCATTGGGAGATGTTTAGAAGTGCAAGTAGATGCTAGAGGGGTATGCTGGGGAAAATTTATACGTATGAAAGTGGAACTGGACGTCAATAAGGCTATACAACGAGGCATGTTTCTTACGATTGATGGTAAGAAATCTTGGATATCTTTGAAATACGAACGACTCCCTAATCTATGTTTTAGGTGTGGATGTATTAAGCATAATGCTCAAGGCTGCTTTGTTGATAGAACAAGCAATGACAAGACACAATATGGAGCATGGTTATGAGCTCCAGCAACTAGGTATGCAGAAGGTGAGAAGAAGAAATATGGATCAAATATCAGCAGACATGACTATGGTGAATAGCCATAGAAGAAAGACTAGGAGGTCAGGGATGACTCTCCTACCGAGGAGTTGAAACCCCACCAATAATGGAGACACCTACTCAGACTGATGGAGGCAACCCAGGTGCTCGAGGAGCAAACAAGAAGCCCCTTTACACTCCACCACCTGCAAAAGGTACTAAAATCCCTTTTAAGGAAACCGTGAGGATACCAATGCATGATATCACTACTGAGTATGTCAACATGTCTGAACCATGCCTGATGAGAGGCAGTAAAAAGCCAGACCCCCCATAAGTGATTTGCTCAAAACCCAAATAACCAAGCCTCAGACTAGTCCAATGGGCTAGGGTTACAGCAATGGGCTTAAAGCCAAAGCCTCATCCCTAGCCCTCTTTGTCTTTGATCAGGTGCAAGCATTGTAGGAAATCAAGAAGAAAGCTTCATGGAAGAGGAAGGCTTGTGACATAAGTTTTGACACCTTCCTTGCTAATGCAAATAGTAACAGAAAGAACATTAAAAAATGCTCCAAACAAAGACTAAACTAGAATGCTTCAGATACTATTAGATTGCATGCAAAAAAGATTAAATAGGAGAAAGTGGAATCAGAGCAACATGATGATGATGAAATGGTGGTGGCTGGTGTCCAGCCCCACCAAAAGCTATGAGTTGTTTAAGCTGAAACTGCTGAGGGCTTGGGAACCCTCAGACAATGAATAACTTGCAATTCTTAGTGCAATCCAAGTCTCCCACATTTGTTTTCTCAATGTAAATAAAAAGTAGAAAATCTAGAGTTGAATCAATGAAAAGACTCTTGTAGTATGAAAACAATTTTGTTGTAGACTCAATAGGCTCGAAAGGTGGCCTAGCTTTCCTATGGAAGCAAGAAGCAAAGGCAAAGGTGCTCTCCTACACCAACTCACACATATCACTACAAGCCTCAAATGTGAATGGTAATGACAAGTGGATACTAACTGGCTTTTATGGCAACCCTGTCATAGAAGCCAGAAATGGTATCTGGTCTCTTTTGAAAGCATTAACTCCTGATGCAAACTTAGGTTGGTTATGTGTTGGAGACTTTAATGAAATGCTTTATTTTGGTGAGAAGAAAGGAGGACCTACAAGACCCAAAAACAGATGGAAGGGTTCCAAAATGTAATTGATAAGTGTGGTCTTTTTGATATGGGATATGTTGGCAATAAATTCACTTGGAGCAATGGGAGGCAAGGGTCAGCATTCACAAAAGAAAGATTGGACATGGCCTTTTGTAATGGAAGATGATCAGATAAGAACAATGATGCACGAGTTCACATACTCCCAACCCTTAATTCTAATCATAGTCTTCTATGGATCACATTTGATCAGCTTCCAAGCCCTTGCCCCTCGAGCACCAAGCCCTTTAGGTTTGAAGTAAAGTAGTTACTGAATGAAGAGTGTTACCAATAAGTGAAAGCTTCATAGATGACCCCCAGACTAACCAGAGGCAAGATGGCATACATGACATCTGGACTTCAGCTCTGCCAGAAACAATTAACCCATTGGAGTAGCATAAAGTTTTGCAATGCAAGAAAAGAGATCAAAGGCAAAATGGATGTTGTGGCACAGCTCCAAAACAGAAACTCAGGGGAACTAACTGAGCTAATAAGACATTTACAAAGAGAGATAGATATAGCCCTTGAAATGGAAAACATTAAGTAGAAGCAAAGGGCCAAGAAAAAATAGTTGAAGGAGGGTGTGACACCCCGTTTTTACGTGTATTTTCACTGAAAGAATATTTTAATTTAATTAAAATAATACTTCTTTTATTTTAATTATCAGATTTTAAGTGGATTTTAAATTGCTGTTGAGTTTAAATTGTTGTTTAATTTATTTTAGCTTGTCTTTGGTTTTAAAATTAAGTAATTAGTTTTTATTAGTTATTTATTATATTTTAGCTTTACGTTGTGTTTAAAATATTTTCTTAGTTTTATTGCTTTCAAAGTTGTTTTCGTTGGATCAGTTTTTGGATTCCAGAGGTGAGGATTGGACCTCATTTCTTTTTCTCTATCTTTTCTTTTCTCTTTTTTCCTTTCTCTTTCTTCTCTTTTCTTTCTTTTTTTTTTCTTTCTTTTTTCCTTCTCCCCGTGCGTTTTTCTTTCTCTCTCTCCTCTCCCTCATGCTGTCCGGCCAGCCGCCGGCCACTGCTGTGCGGCACACCGCCCCTCCCACCTGACTCCCCTTCGGCCGGCGCACCTCCCCACAAAATCTTGGCCTCATCCGTGCGCCGTTTAGCCGGAAAACCACCTTCAAGCCGAGCAGCTTTTGCTCCGATTTGCCGCCGTCGCTCCACCTCCGGTCACCACCTCTTCACCACCTCATTCCATCGCCGGAGCAGCTCCCACAAGCTAGCTTTTCGATTTGGGTATTTTGGCCTTCCTCCGCTGTTTTCGCCGCCACCCACTGCCAAACTTCACTTCCACTAGCTTCATAAACATCCCTAGACCATTCCCTATCAATCCCGAGTTTTGGTTTGTCCCCGTTCGAAAGTGGGTAATTTATTACCCACGACCACAGTGTAAATTACACTGTTACGTTGCTTTTCTTCCGCCGTTTGCAACGCCACGAGCTTTTGAAAAATACCATATAGCGCTGTAAGTATTTTTCAAACTCTACTTTTAGATTTAACTACATTTTACTTTTACACTAAATATTTATCTGCTGGTCGGTTGATTCCAGACTAAGTCCGAGGAGTTCGGGGGTCGGATGGATTGAGGACGGAGTGCTTGGTTTGTGATTGCTTGGTTATTTGTGCCATAAGACGTGCGTTACATATTGCATACATGTGCATTTTATTAAATTGAGAAAATCCTATTTTATTGGCGTAAATGGATTTTCGGGTGCATGTGTATCACGACCCCAAACCAGGATGGGGTATTATCTCGGTGGAGCTCCTCTGGTCATTCGGGAGCGTAATAAACTGAGTGACGTCCCTTGAGTTGTCGCTGGGCGACGATGGGAGCGGGGGCTAAGGGATGCTTGGCTACGAACGCGCCGGGCGGGAACTGGGCATCGCTCTACGCACTGACTCCGTGGCTCTTCGCTGGCGAGGGCTAGAGGATGCTTGGCTACAAACGCGCGGGGTGCGGAATTGGGCATCGCTCGTTTATGTGTCACATGCGTGGTCGTTACCTGCAGTGTGGCACAGGAGCCAAGGTGTGCGGATGACCCCTAGGGGAGGTCATGGTGCATACGGATTAATTGGTTAACGGTTTGATTCAGATATGGGCCAAATGTGACTTTTGGCGTGATAATTGGAAAGGATATGTTTTTGGGCCAAATGGGATTTTTGGCGTGCGTGGAAAAATATGATTTTATGGGTTTTGAGCATTGGCATCCTTTCATGCATATTGTTTGAGTTTATATGTTTTTATCTAGTAGTGTTTGGATTTTACTTACCTGCGGCACCATTTTTGGTACCGTAGATTTTGATGCAGAGTTCGAGGAAGAGGAGGAGGTTGAGCCCGAGGATGCGGCTCCGCCGGAGTTCTGAGTTGAAGTTATATCTTGTTGTTGCTTTGAATAATATTTGTAATTCTTAATATTTTATTATGTATGTTTTGAACAACTTTGTATTATATTAAGAAAAATTCTGGTACTTAGTTATATGATTTTACTATCCGCTGCGTGTTTCTTCGAGCACATTTGTTGCTTTTACACACACTTGGCACTCGTCGATAGGGTGGTGACCCGCGATGTCACCATCCAGACGTCTCAATTTCTCCGTATCCGGGCGTGAAGATTTGGGGGCGTCACAGGTGGTATCAGAGCGGTTCGGCTCTGGGTAAAACCATATGTCCCATAGGTGGAGTACCAGAAAGTTTTAAAAGCTTGAGTTAAAATTATTTTAATTTATTTAAGTTGAATTGTTTTTCTTTTACTTGATTCGATTTTATTTTATTTGAATTTATTTTATTTAACCCCATTTGATTTGGTTTGGTTTGGTTTGATTTGATGTTGTTTTATTTTTTTTAGTTATTTCAATGTATGTTATTTTATTTATTTTGTTTTAAGTTGTTTTGTTTTGTTTTGTCCGGAGTTAAAAAGTGGGGTTGAGGATTATGCTATGGCAGGAGGACGGTACTATCGAGAATGTCGTTGGTAGGAATAAGTACTTAGTGTAGTAGGGTTGAATTTTATAGAGGTGTGTTACTTTTATAATATTGTGGCTAGAAGGGAACGACATGGGTTAGGCGATCTCTTGGGAGTAGGAATGTAAGTTGCAACTAAGGAGGGGAGTTAGCTTTAAGTCACTTAAGATGATTGAAATCTTAGGTTTTGTAGAATTTATGTAATGAGGCTATAGAATAGGAGAGTGTAGATTCAATGAACTTTAAAGATTGGTTTAAGAGAATTTTATCTAAGGTTTGAGGACTTATAGATTTTAGGAAATAAGATTTTGGTAATTAAGGTGTTAGGTTCGACAAGCTTTGGGGGAAATAATTAAATTTCAAGTTTTAAATTTCGCTGATTTGGATGAGCAATTTGGTGGCAATTGGGGTTTTAAAATTTACAAGTTTTTAAGGTGAATGTTTTGGATTAAAGCCATCAATCTTGAGGATTTCAGAAAATAATTTATTATCCGTTAATGTTTTAGATTTTTAAAAGATTTGGGAGTCGATTGTTCTATTATGAGGTGTAAGCTCATTGATCTTAGAAATTCTAGAAATTATTCTTATTTGATTTAAGGTTTTAGAATTGCAGAGTTGAAGGACCAATTTATAATAAGAGTTGAGTTCTTAGTTTTACAGACTTGGTGTGGTAGCTTGATTTACTCTGGAGAATGATTAGTTTGCAACCATTAAAATGGGGTTGATCAGAGTTGAGTTATTGATATGAAATTTTTTCTGGGGTACATTTCTTTGAGGATGGAAGGTAATGATCTAGCTCGTATACTTCTTTGAGGATTGTAGATATTGACTTAGTTCAGAAAATGACTATTGTTAACTCGAGGTTGTAGTAATAGATTTTAGGAAATGATTTTTATCGGTTCGGAAGAAATAGATCCATCGAGGTTTTGGAAACAATAGTTTAATTGTTGGTATTGAATTCGATTGAAGTTGAGACCTTATGTTCCGGAGACTTTTGGGAATGGATTATTAGCAGGTTTAAGGTCATTTTCAGTACAAAGCTTTAAGCGATAACTATTTACTGATGTTAAGGGTATAAGTTAAGCAGATAATTGGAAAGGATATGTTTTTGGGCCAAATGGTATTTTTGGCGTGCGTGGAAAAATATGATTTTATGGGTTTTAAGCATTGGCATCCTTTCATGCATATTGTTTGAGTTTTATATGTTTAATCTAGTGGTGTTTGGATTTTACTTACCTGCGGTACCATTTTTGATACCGTAGATTTTGGTGCAGAGTTTGAGGAAGAGGAGGAGGCTGAGCCCAAGGATGCGGCTCCGCCGGAGTTCTGAGTTGAAGTTATATCTTGTTGTTGCTTTGAATAATATTTGTAATTCTTAAGATTTTATTATGTATGTTTTGAACAGTTTTGTATTATATTAAGAAAAATTCTAGTACTTAGTTATATGACTTTACTATCCGCTGCGTGTTTCTTCGAGCACATTTGTTGCTTTTACACACACTTGGCACTTATCGATAGGGTGGTGACCCGCGATGTCACCATCGGGACGTCTCGATTTCCCCGTGTCCGGGCGTGGGGATTTGGGAGCGTCACAGACGGAGACAAAAACACTAGGTTTTTCCATTAAGCTGCCACACAGAGAAGGAAAACCAACCTCATTAAAAGACTACTTGATAACTAGGACCAAATGATAGACTCAAAAGAAGGGATCAATGGACTCTTTCAAGATTATCACACTAAGCTTTTCACTTCCTCACATCCTAATTTTGAAATTGAATGTTTGTCATCCTTGGAAGCAAAAGTAACCAACCAACAAAATGTGATGCTGACCACTGCATACAATAGATAGGAAGTAGAAGAGGCCATTTTCCACATGGATGGACTGAGCTCACCAGGACCTGATGGCTTCACAGCCATCTTCTACAAAAAAAAACATTGGAATATTGTAAGGGACCTAGTCATGGGAGCTATGCTCAATGCTCAGCTCAAAAGGCAGCATGGAGGATATCAACAACACCCTCATCTCCCT
Organism: Carya illinoinensis; assembly: GCF_018687715.1. NCBI lineage: Eukaryota > Viridiplantae > Streptophyta > Magnoliopsida > Fagales > Juglandaceae > Carya > Carya illinoinensis. The sequence goes on from NC_056758.1 coordinate 26,616,573, forward strand.
AATACCAAAAAAGAAGGAGTCAATGAGGGTAATAGACTTTAGACCCATTTCTTTATGTAATGTAATCTATAAGATCATATCCAAAATGATTGCTAACAAACTAAAGAAAGTCCTGCCTTGTATTATATCACCATCACAGTCAGCTTTCATACCTTCTAGACTTAAACTAATAACATAGTGGTGGCACTACAAAAAAAGGCTAAATTGGCGGCGTTTATAAGCACGGCGTTTGTTTATGCGCCAGTAGATATATAAATTTTCCGGCGAATAATTTTTCCGCCAGTAAATTATTGAACTTCCTGGCGTTTAAATTTTTACGTCGATAATAATTTATGGCGTTGGCGGCGTATATAACAACGCCGCCAATATAGTAATGATGCGCCGGGACATTAATGGCGTTGGCGGCGTTTATTTTGTTACGCTGGAAATAATATTTTTTTTTGTTGGCGTTTAAACAAATGCCAATAATTTATTAATTATACGCCGTTATATTAACCGTGTTTGTCGGCGTTTCTAATATACCGGCGGTAATAACATATAACATCAGCGGCGTTTCACAAAATGCCGACAATTGATAGAGTTTACGCCGACAAAGTATTGAGTTTTTCAACGTTTATATCGTTTAAATAAATGCTGGCCATTGGTTAATTTTACGCCGGCGTTTATATTGTTACGCCGGAAATAATTATATACATTGGCGGCGCTTATAAAATGTCAAAATTTGATCAATGAAACGCCGGTAAAACTATTATAGATTTATTGGTAATAAAATAAATAAAATAAAATAAAATAACTTATTTAAATGATACGAAAATACACCCAAAAATTGTGCAAGTCTCGTACAATATTTCTTTTGAAAATAATAGAGTCTATTATTTAAAATTTAATCTTTTAATATGGATCTTATATTTATTCTTTTTTTAAAAAAAGTGTGTGTTGCTTGCAAACTTTATGACAAGATATGTTAAACATCATACTAAGATTCACAACTTCCAACAAGAGTAGTAAAAATAATGCATAATCCAACACTTCTCCTTTAATTTCATAATTCATCCTAATTCCAACTTAACAAAACATAGCAAACGTCGATATATGGCATAACCATAAATATAGTCTCAATTAAGGAAAGTTGTGAATACCACCAAAACAAAGCAAATGTCGATATATTGCAAATACCATAAATATAGTCTCAATTATAGTCTCACTTATAATCCCGACCCTCAATCATCGTCCTCTTCATTCTCTTCCTCTTCTTCATCTTCCTCTTGATCTTCTTCCTCTTCAGAATTTTCCTCTTCTTCATCTTTCTCTTCCTCTTCATTCTCTTTTCGATTTTGTCCTGAAGCCTGAATATAAATTCAAATGAGGGTCCAAAAATTTCAATAGAAGGTTGATTTATATCGACTAAACATATGTGGGGTGCTCACCTGTGCATGCACGAATGTGTTTACTAAGTTCCGTAATTCAGCTAATTCGTTACGCATTTTCTCAAACTCTTCCTTTGATACACCATCTTCTTGGTTTGAAGTCGGTAGTGAATGTTGACAAGTTTGCTTTGTAGGGGTTGGCCCAAAACCCAAACCACGCACACGTCCAGGCCGTTCTGGTCCCATGACTTTTGAATAAACATCATCTGATGCCCAAGTCATGGTTCCTCCAGACCCCATGTCTATAGAATTCGTGTCCTGTGTTAAAAGTTCCTCCATCTCAACCTGTAATAGATAATAAAAAATACACATTATTCTTCATTTATAAAACCTTTAAAATTAAAAAAGTTATAAATTTGAAAATAAACATACCACTTTCTTCCTCGTGTCATCATTGTAGTGTGTGCCATCCTTTTTCTTATGGGTCTTGACAAACAACTGGGCTCGACTTGGCATTGCCCCAGTTGATTTTTTCTACGTCCAATATTTTAGATTAAACACATATATCGAAAACAAAGAACTAACAAATATTCAACAATAAATAAATATTAAATAAATAAATACCATATCATGGGCATATCTTGCTAAACTTTTTGATCCTCCACTATGAACAACCACCTGCTTCTTACGACACACCTTGTTTTTATTACATTTGGACTGCAACATGTAAAATATTATGAGAATTATAATTAAAATAACTAGTTGGTTGACTTTATAAATCTATAATAGAAATACACGCATTGTTACCATATATTCTGGATCAAACCAGAGATTGGCCAACTCTGCTAGTTGCTCTAAGTCCACCATATCGGGACTTGCCCTTGCCACAACTTGTGCTGCAGAGGTGTCTTTTTCATTAAGCAGCTTTTTCTTCAATTCATGCTTATAGTCTTTCCATTTCTTTCCCAAGTCCTTTAGTATCCATTTTTTGAATACATCCAATTTGTCATCAGGAACTTTAAACTTGCCCTACAGTCAAAATAAATTTACACGAGTAACTAGCTTTCTAACAAAATTTTCAAAATATACCTATTTAAATAATAATAATATTTAAATATGAAAAATCATATATACCTTTATAAGACCCCACGCTTCCTCCTTTATGGTTTTAGGTGCTGACCTCCAATCTTTGTAAATTATCGGAACCAACTTATTACTTCTCGCTATCAGACCACCAAACCTTACCACCTTTGAGTCTTGCTTTTTGATGGGCTGACCAAGATTGTTGAGCTCCATTTCAATTCTCTCCCCTTCTGGAAGATGCCAAATGTCATGAATAGAGTGCAATAATCTCTTTACTCGATCTCCATTACTATCTGCAAAAATAGATTTAGTTACAGTGTTAGTATTTCGTAAATCTGCAGTCATTGTGAAATAAATAATAAGTAAGAAAAACAAAAACATACCGACGATGATGAGAAAGCGATCTCCATTGTCAGAACACATTTCGACATTTTCTGCTTCCGAACTAGGTGCTATTGGTACAGATGTGCATGGCTCGGTCTCTCTGCTCATCTCCATGTGTGTGGATAGTTGGCCTCCCATTTGGCTCGATGTGGAAGGTTGGGTCCCTTGCTGGTAAGATGGTAATGGTTGGGAAGGACAATCTATAGAAGGTTGGGTCCCTTGCTGTGAAGATAATGATGGTTCTATAGGAGATTGGGTCCCTTGCTGTGAAGATAATGATGGTTGGGAAGGACAATCTATAGAAGGTGGTGACTCCACCATCCTATCAACGGAAAGGGGTGGCCCATCGACAGAGGGTAATGAATGGGCTGCCCTATCAGATTGTGGCTCACTATGGACAGCTTGTAGTCTTGTAGATTGTCTTCGCAACTGTGGTATGGACATCTTTGCCTTCTTTTTTGGACCCATTGTACCTATACAAAAACAAATTTACATTTATGCAAATCAAACGAAATAATAATATTTAGAGCATGATAATAACATAATAATATATTTCTTACTCAACACTATTGGGGAGTTTCGATCGTCATTCCATCTATATCATTTCGTGTCCACACAACATCGTCAATACCGGGTTCAATAGCTTCATGGTTGGAAGTGTTAATACAATATTCGTTGACTAAATATTCATCCTCATCATCGTCAGTCACTTCCTCTTCACCAGTGTCATACACGTCTCTTGGTTTTGTCTTAACAACCACAACCCAATTTGGGCATCTTTCATCTGCCACATAAAATACTTGAGATACTTGGGAAGATAAAACAAACGGATCATCAGTTATCCGACTACCAGTGTACTAAATGAGAAAAATTTACAAGAGTAAAGCCAAACTCGTCCACCTTCAAACCTCTACCCCGAGCAACGTCTGCCCAATCACATTTGAATAACACATATCGGGACCCATCATAATACATAACCTCAATTATGCGTGTTAATTGGCCATACCAAGCAGGGCCATCTTGATCAGTACATACACTAACACCACAATTCTGAGTTTTCTTCCCATTTTCATAATTCCTAGTGCGAAATTTTGTGCCATTAATGACAAATCGCTTAAATTCTTTGGCAACTTGCATGGGACCTTTAGAATGCATTACGACTTTATGGCCCAATTCACTTCTTCCATTGTCATCCATTTTCATTACCTGAAAGGTTGGATTATTAGCATTGATTAAAATGACGAAAAAAAGCTACAGAGGCATAATAAAATTGGCCTTAGGTGTAATCCTTACATAGTCTTGGAACCAATTACAAAATTGGTCTTCGTGCCTCTTCTGTAATTCATCATTCGATAAATGATTCCCATCAACTGTATTCCGTATTATTTCCAAGTGCATCCTATATATGTTCACGACATCACAAATGTATGTTATAATTACACAATATGAATGAAACATAATTTGATTCGTACGTATTAAGCATTGCAACTCACATGCGGAATGGAGTGAAATCGTCAGAGTTGAAGAGAATATAGCGATGTGCTTGGGTCCACGATGTAAAATCGAGTCGGGCGTCAATTACTTTCCCTTTAGAATCATCCAGGTTTCTAGACGGTCTATTGAAAACCGTTTGAGCGGATTCTAAATAACGAGAACAAAACGTCAATAATTCCTCCAACAAATACCCTTCAGCAATGGAACCTTCTGGTGCAGCTTTGTTACGCACATGAAACTTAAGTCGGTGTAGGTACCTACCACATAAATCATTAGATGACTTTTACTATTTTTTTTTAAAAAAACAAATCTCATTCAACTGATATTTATGTGTTTTTAATTCAATAACTATAGCATACCTTTCAACGGGATACATCCATCGATAATGAACAGGTCCTCCAAGCTTACATTCTGCAACTAAATGTATAGTCAAGTGCACCATAACCGTGAAAAATGATGGCGGAAATATCATTTCTAATTGGCACAATATGTAAGGTATTCTAGATTCCAATCGGTCCAAATCTTCAAGCCGCAATGTTTTGGAACAAATTCCCCTGAAGAATCCAGATAGCTCGATTAATGGTTCTATTACCTTCTTAGATAATGACCCACGTAATGCAATTGGCAGGAGTTGTTGCATCAGTATGTGGCAATCATGACTCTTCATGCCCACTATAGTACGGTGTTGAAGCTTGACACAACGTGAAACATTTGAAGAATAACCGTCTGGTACTTTTACATTTTGTATAACCTTCAACAAGTCTTCTTTCTCTTTGTTACTCATTGTGAAAATAGCTGGAGGCAAATATGTCTTCTCTGCAGCTGTTATAATCGGATGAAGTTGTGGTCTCAAACCCATCTCTTGTAAGTCAAGGCGTGCCTTTATGCCATCCTTTGATTTTGTATCAATATTCAACAGTGTGCCGACAATGTTATCCACCACATTTTTTTCTATGTGCATCACATCAAGATTATGACGCAATAAATTATCTTTCCAGTAAGGCAAACTAAAGAAAATACTACATTTCTTCCATGAGTGTTCCTTAACATTAGTCGACCCCACAACTCTTTTTCTTTTACGATCTGTTCTATCATTGCAATTTAAATCATCTAACTGTTCCAAAATTTCATCAGGTGTTGGCATAGTAGGTGAAGGATCAATTTCTCGTGTCCCATCAAATGTTTTTGCCATCATTCTCCACCTATGATCACTTGGCAAGAATCGTCTATGCCCCATATAGGAAAACTTTTTTCCATGTTTCAGCCATCTAGATCGTGTGTTACCCATACAACAAGGACATGCTAAACGACCTTTCGTACTCCACCCAGACAAATCACCATACGCAGGGAAATCATTTATCGTCCACATTAAAACCGCCCGCATTGTGAAGATCTCTTTGGAGCAAACATCATAGGTTGGTGCTCCAACCTCCCATAATTCCTTTAATTCTGATATTAGAGGCTCTAAGTATACATCTATATTCATTGAAGGTGATGATGGTCCCGGTATAATCAACGATAGCATGAAACTTGATCGTTTCATGCACATCCAAGGAGGTAAATTGTAAGGTACCAACATAACCGGCCAAGTACTATAGGAAATGCTCATGTTTCCAAAAGGATTAAAGCCATCTGCAGATAAACCAAGCCTAACATTGCGGGGGTCAGACGCAAAATCATCATGTTGTGAATCAAACGTCTTCCAAGCCATGCCATCTGCTGGATGCCTTAGTACCCCATCATTACTGCGGCCTATAGCATGCCATTTCATTTGTGAAGAAGTCTTCGATGACATAAAAAGCCTTTGCAACCTTGTCTTTAACGGAAACCACCGTAATATTTTAGCTGGACTTCTTTTACCTTTTCTAGACTTATCATCCATAGACTCTTTTTGCTTCCATTTTGACGCTCCGCATACCACGCATGTTTCCAGATTCTCATTGTCCTTCCAAAATAACATACAACCATTGGGACATACTAAGATCTTCTCGTATCCAAGACCTAACTCATTCATGTACTTCTTCGCCTCGTACGTATTTTTAGGAAATGATGCTCCTGGTGGGAGCAACTCATTCACAAATTCAAGTAGTTCTGTGAATATGCTATTACTCAATCCACCCAAACACTTCATATTCCAGAGACGTACAATAGCACTAAACTTAGTATGTTTTGTGCACCCTTCATATAATGGTTCATCAGCATCTTTCAACATATTGTAAAATTTATTAACTCTTTCGCTAGAACCTTGTCGATTTTCATTTTGCACTCCAGCCTCTCCAGCATCCACACCTATTTCAGGCCCACCCTCCACTATTTCAGGATCAAACATGGGGAAAACATCATGTAACATGGTTGTCATCCCACCAGAGCCTTCATTTATTTGCTCATTATTATTTTGGGCATCAGTAGCATGGTAAGATGCCTCCCCTATTCTCTCCCCATGAGCATGCCAAATGGTGTAACCTTGAGAAATTCCATAGCTAATCAAATGATCATATACCATGTGGGGCATGAACATCTTACGTAATCCACATGTTCTACATGGGCAACAAATCGGCGAATCTGTATCACAATGCTCGCATGCAAACTTCAAAAAGTCATTGACACCATCGACATACTCTTGTGTATGTCGAGGTTTTTTCATCCAACTTCTATCCATAGCTTAACTATATAATAAATATGAAAACAAAATAGAATCAAAATGCAAGATCATCAATAATTTTAAACTTCGATTATAAATAGAATAAATTATAATACATGTTGAGATACGGATTGGGAGATGGTTTAATTAAACGATGGTGATGGTTTAAAGGCCTATAATAATTTCCTTCTAGAAGTAAGGTGTACTACATGGAGCCGACAACAAACAAATTAACAAGCACCAAAAGTTAACAATTTGAGAGACAAAGATTTCTCCCTCAACATGTATTAATGTTCTACTGTATTAAGACAATAATATTATAAACATAATTTCTTTGGATTTTTCAGTTGCTTTCTTTGGATTTGGAGTCTCTAATTAATCAAGGCATGGTGGGCTTATCACATAAGCAGAAATTAGTAGAGGAAGCTCTTATTCACTCATATGAAATTGCACTTGGTGGTGGGCGTTTTATATCTATGGTATTGCAAATGATGTTAAATCTATAAATCTCATTAAAGTGACAAACTTTCATCTTTACAATTCCAACATGAGCAAATGTTATTCATGTTGAAATTCGAAGTAAGATGCTTTCTCTCCTCTGCTCCCCAAACCCTCACATAAATAACCTTATAAGATGGTTAATCTTATGGTTGGCACTGGAGCAGTGTCTGTATACCAAACTCTGTTATTACCATTAGCAATGAAATAAGTCCCATTTTAAAAAGTGCCTTGTGGAACCCCCCATCTCCATAAATCAAACATTTTTTACAACTACACAACAAAGACAACAACTCATGTCCGAAAGAAAGCAGATTCATGAAACAAATACGAAAATCTAAAACTTAGAATATAGACATTATTGCTTTGTGCCCAATTGTGCTACGTCCTTGATCTAATCGCTAAACCTAAAAAAAAGCCATTAAGGATTAAACCATTAGCATTAACACAAGAAGACAGGCCGCCCCGACAACCATTTGCTCTTACTCGTTCTATTCCTCTGTTTTCATGGAAACCAAACAAAAGAAAATCTACCAATCATACTTAAATAACTATATCAGTGATAATAGTTTGTAGCTAGGGAACTTGTAAATAAAATGGGAAACCATCAACTGTGTTGAGAAACCATCAACTTCTAAATAAAAACGCAATAAATTTGGTACTGACCTGTACGTATATGGCGCCCTCTACTACAGCCTCTGTATTACCGTGTACCGTGGCTTTCGATATGCACAATATGGAGTGCTCTGTTTTGAACCTACAAAACAGAGCCTGTCTTCTATCAATCGATGGACACTGCGACAGAGAAATTGCACTTGGTTTGAGCGGGTTTCCGTGTGGGGACGTTGTTCTGTGGAGGATAAGATGTGATTAGGCCGGGCGATGTGAAGGGACGCTCTGTTGAGCCGTTGCTCTGTCGGAACGTAATGCACGAGAGAAGTGTACGTGTGGCGGCAACCCTAGCCATGTTAATTATGGGGAAGATCAAACGGCAAGATATTACAACGCTGGTGGTGGAAAAAAATAATAATCAACATGCAATAAATTAAATACCCGACATGGCTATAAATAATTATTGAGAAAATACTTTGATCATTGGAATGTGACGTTTATGGGTGCAGATCCTTGAAGATTTAAGTATGCGTGAGATAATTAACTATGGAATGTTAAATCTATTTAAGAATCTCTTTATTTTCTATAAGTAGAGCTTAGTTGACTTTATTATAAGGATTTATTTCCTGTTATTAGTTATTGGCTTAATTTAGTTTTAGACAAATAAATGGTTCTAGTAAATTTGAGTGAATTATATTTCATATATTAAGGTTTAGTGGTCAAGTTGTTTCAAGAAAGATTTCAATCGAACTACATTTTATTATTTAAAACTAGGAGTTAAGAGTTTCTTTAAGGTCTAGTGATCAAGTTCTATATATTTGTTGTCGAAGATCTTAAGCAATTTCTTAATCATTTGATTTTCAAGCATTAGCCTTGTACAAGCATTTTCATAAGTGATATAGTATTAGTATAGTGATTTATATAATAATTTATATATAGACTTAAATTATATTACTAATAGAATTAGAGTACGTATTAGTATAAGACCATAAAGTATAAATTGTAATTAATATACATTATATACTAATGTATATTAGTATTACTAATGTACTAATATAGTCATTAAAATGAATATATTGAGAATTTATTAATTAAGCGATAAAATGTTATTAATATATATATTATATTTGCTGTCGAAGATCTTAAGAAATTTCTTGATCATTTGATCTACAAGCGTTAGCCTTGTACTCTGGCTAGGCTGCCACAATTTGATTGGCATTATAGTATCGTGTTGAAAAGTTTGTGTTGGTAGTATGTTTATATCATTAATAGTTTAGTATTACTATATCACTATAATTAATAGTATCATAGTTGTTGAGGGAAAAATGAGCATGTTGGCATATTCTTGTGAAAACCTGTGTAAAATAGTGTTGTAACAAGTGTTGTTGCGGAAGGCTTGAAGTGGGCTGGAAGTGTGCTCATTATTGGTCAAAAGAAGCGACTTCGCTCGACCCTCGCTCGACAGAGCGCTCGAGCTGAGCTCAAGCGAACCCAGGCAGAGTGTGTCGCTCGACCCTCGCTCGACACTGAGCTCGAGCGAACTCAGGCAGAGTCGACCGCTCGATACTCGCTCGACATGGCGCTCGAGCGAACTCAGGCAGATTTCGGTGCTCGACCTTCGCTCGACACTTCGCTCGAGCCAATGTTCCAGATCACTTACAATGTAGGGTTTTGAACGCCTCATTTGATGGGAACTATAAATAGAACATGTTAGCTTCTGTTCTATGTGTAGAGAATCAGAGCAAAAACCCTAAGGGCCTCCAAGAACATCTTAGAGCAATCTCTCCCCCATTTGATTGATTCTTTCTTGGAAAAACATTTCTCCACCACAACATACACAAAAATCAGCTTTTACTTGAGTCCATTGAAGTGGACATTTTTGTTGGCCGGAAGAGTCCGGAGCTGCCGTTGATGCAGAGATCGAGAGGTTCTCGTGGGAAGCTATAGGAAGGTCGGAGTTCCGACACTACATGCGTGTAGAGATCGAGTGGGTCACTCGTGGTGTTGCAAGCCAAGTTTAGCTACTACAAAGGTTTTGTGAGTGTTCTAAATTGGTTGTAACAAACTAAAGTTTCTATAGTGGATTTGAGGTGGTGTCTTACACCCGGAGTGGTTTTAGATTTTGAAGAGGTTCTTCAAATGAGTTTCCACTCCGTGAACAAAATCATGTGTTGATTATTTGTGTTATTTGTTTCATTTATTATCTGCTTGTTTGATTAATTTTCAAAAGGCCATAAAAATTAGACTACACCTATTCACCCCCCCTCTAGGTGTAGTGTTGTGTAGAACCACTGCTTTTTCAATAGTGATATAGTATTAGCACTACAAAGAATATGGCTTTTTGCATCGATTTTTTATATGTGGCAAAGAATTGGATGCAAATGTGTAGTAATTGCTTCGAGTTCCGGATGGATGCACATTAACAGCATGAGTTTTATAAAACCATGTGAGATGTTTTCGCTCGACCCTCGCTCAACAGGGCGCTCGAGCGAACTCAGACAGAGTTGAACGCTCGACCCTCGCTAGACATGGCGCTCAAGCGAACTCAGACAGAGTTGAACGCTCGACACTCGCTCGACACGGCGCTCGAGCGAAATCAGACAGAGTTGAATGCTCGACACTCGCTCGACACTGCGCTCGAGCTAACTTAGGCAGATTGGAATGCTCGACTTTCGCTCGACACTGAGCTCGAGCAAACTCAAGCAGAATGTCTAATATAAGCATAAAGTATATTACTTATAATGGTATTAGATTGTTAGTATAAGGCCATAAAGTATAAATTGTAATTAAGATACATTATATACTAATTAATATACATTAGTAACTAATATAATTATCAAGAAGAATATATTGAAAATTTATTAAACGATAAAATGTTATTAATATATATGTTATATTTAAAGCATATGATTAAATAAATATTCATGTTTAAGATTATAATAAATTAATAATTGTCTTATATATATTTTTTATATTAACATAAAATTATAATAACATTATCTTTTATATAACATAATTATATATATTATATAATATAATTTATAAAAAATATTATATTAACATCTCAATTATACATAAGATTGGAATATTTAGATCAAAGAGTAATAAGCAAGCATAATATTATAAGTTGGCGCCTTCAGCCCACCTCAAATATTCGTACATACCCACACATATAATTTCCCTCAAAATATGGTCAAAACAAAAACTAAGTTGGCGCCCTAAACGTTCCTCAAATTTTCATAAAATTTAAATTTCCCTCCCACGGCTTACACACTACAGACGTTCCGCTTTCCAGCTTATAAGTACATCTTATTCCTTCTTTTTGCTTCTAGGGCTTCAGAGTATCAACCAACAATTTTACCATCACCACACACACGCCGTCAACCAAGGAGATGCAGCCCAATGTAGCCGAGTCCTCTCCTGCACAACGGAAGTCCCTCCAACCAACGCCACCACCTTCCGCACTTGGAAAGATGCATCGAAAGCCACAGAGATGCCAATTCAAGAACCAGCAACCACCTGCATATAAGTACCGAACCAGCCTCTGTTTTAAGCAAGAAGAACAGAGCATTATTAGAGACAACCGAGGGCCATGTCTTGCTGCAGTTGGGCCATGTGTTTCTGCATATAAGCATAAAAAATCTTCTTTGTTATTCTCATGGCATTGTTTCTGTGTATGCTTTCTCTATTTCAAAAGCTATGGAACATTTTAAAAAATTTAACCGTTTTAACTTACAGAGAGCAATGAGTATTACTCCATCCATGGCACATCAAGTGATACAGGTACCAGGTTGCCATATTTCTATTAGTCTATGCATCTTGATCTAGTTCTAGATAGCGAGTTCATTTCCATCAACACTTTTTTTTTTTTAAAGATTTTTTTTTTTTTTTGTTTTCCGTTTGGACCTAGATTCACTGCTAACAAATGTCTCCGTAGTGACTTTTCAGGTTCTTAGATCTGGGATATATTACGAATATGTGGTGGCTCCATATAAGGCTGGTGCACGGTTGGCATATCTGTGCAGATTTGAAGCTGAAAAGGGTGGTATCATTTCTGTGATTACCAAATATAGTGATCTAATAGCATATGGTTTCCAAGCTGTAAGAACTACCCATAAATTTTTTGACATTATGCAGATGGAGGTCTACTGCGCGCTTCCTGAAAACATTAGTGAATATGGTGTTTTAAGCAATGTGCACAGATTGGTAAGGGTTTGAAGAAGTAGTTTACATAGAAGCCAAGATGTAGAACGAAGAGGGGCTTATTACCGAGCTTTACATTCCTAGGAAATGCATATTTACAAACAGGTTGATTACTTCAAAGGACCATGCTTCCGTTCAGATCAACGTCGGGCATTTGGATGAGAATGGCGTGTACAACGGCCATTTCTCCACCTTTGTTCTCTGTGGATTTGTTCGAGCTCAGGGAGATGTTGACAGTGGGCTTGATCGCCTTTGGCAAAAAAAGAAAGTTGAAGTTCGTCAACAGTAGAGTAATGGAGAGAGAATCTAGTTCATTATCGTGTTTGAAATACTGTTCTTAGGTCGATGCAATGTGGTCTAAGGATTTTGACTCCTTTCATTAGTTTTATGAATATTGAAATTACTTTATGATCTTTCACGTGTGGCTGTTTGAATTGTGGATATGGCATAAAATCTAATATACCTTTTACAAAAAAAAAAAAGCAATGTGCACATTGTACTAGTTTTTAAATACTGTTAATTAATGCAATGCGGCTGTAACGTATTCGTAATGGCGTTTATATTGATGTCGTTAATTTAAAAAATATGTCGGCAATGAATTAGTGGCAGCGTTTAAAAACTTCATGGTGGCGTTTAGATAAACGCCGTTAATAAATTCAATATGCTGTCAATGTACTATTAGTGACATTTAAATAAATGCCACTAATTTATATGATGCGTTGGCAACGTAATGGGGCGGCGTTTAAATAAATGCCACTAATTTATATGATGCGTTGGCAACGTAATGGGGCGGCGTTTAAATAAATGCCATTAATAAATTCGTCAAAATTACTAGTAGCGGCATTTATCGTAACGCTGCTATTTTAAAAAAGTGGTGGCGATCATATAAACGCCGTTAACAAATTTAATGTGCCACTGCCAATGTACTATTAGTGGCATTTAAATAAATGCCAGTAATTTATATGACGCGTTGGCAACGTAATGGGGCGGCGTTTAAATAAATGCCGTTAATAAATTTGCCAAATTACTAGTAGCGGCATTTATCGTAACGCTACTATTTTAAAAAGTGGTGGCGGTCATATAAACGCCGTTAACAAATTCAATGTGCCGCCGCTAATGTACTATTAGTGGCATTTAAATAAATGCCGCCAAAGTTGCATGCTGCATCGGTAATGTAGTAGCAGCGGCGTTTAAGGTAACGCCGCTAGTATATGCTAGGGATGGCAACGATAAATTGGCGGCGTTTCCAGAAACGCTGTTAATGTGGGTATTGTGGTGGCGTTTCAAAAAATGACGCTAAATTGATACAAACGCCACTAATGGGATTTACAAATACTGGCGTTTGCGCAAACGCCGGAACAATGAAAATAGCGACCCTCCAGTACCGGCGGACGGTTATGCCGTTAGAAAAACGCCGCGAATTAAGTAGCGGCGTTTTTTGGGATAGTTGCCGGCGTATAACCAACGCCGCCAATTTAGCCTTTTTTTGTAGTGTGGCTTTTGAGGCACTACATGCTATGAAGTGTACAATGACAGGTAAAGAAGGCTGCATGGCACTCAAACTCAATATGAGTAAGGCTTATGATCAAGTCGAATGGAGTTTCCTCAGAGCAATCCTTTAGCATATGGGCTTTTGCAGAAAATAGGTGGAAATGGTGATGAAATGCATAGAAACAGTCAAGTACTCTCTCCTTGTGAATGGAATAGCTCAACCTCAATTCTCCCCATCCTAAGGCATAAGGCAGGGTGATTATCACCCTACCTTTTCATCATATGTGCAGAAGCCTTGAGCAACTTGATAAGCAAAGCTAAGGAAAATGGGCAGCTTCATGGTGTCCCAGTAGCCCGAGGTCAATTGAGAGTTTCCTATCTCTTTTTTGTGGATGATAGCCTTGTTTTTTGCAAGGAAAATGCTGAAGAATGGGCTAGGTTGATTAGATTTTTGAAATGCTATGAAATGGCCTCGGGGCAAAGGTTAAACATTGAGAAAACATCAATAATCTTTAGCAAATATACAACAAGAGCTACCCAGGACTATATCACCTCAATTGCAGGAGTGAGAATATCCATGCCATATGAGAGATACTTGGGTTCACCCTTAGTGGTTGGTCAACATAAGGTCAAAACTTTCAAGGCAATCCTAGACAACATCAAATAGAAGCTGAGTAGCAAGTTTACCAAGCCCCTCACATTGGCAGAGAAAGAGATATATCTAAAAGCAGTAGTACAAGCACTGCCAACCTACACAATGTGTGTGTTCAAATTGCCTTTAAGCCTCCTTCATGCAATCAACAGTGCAATGGCTATTATGGAAAAAAAATGGGGCAATCCAAGGGTGATGGAGGACTAGGATTTAGGGACCTAGAGGTTTTCAACAAAGCTTTACTCTCTAAGCAATGTTGGAGAATCCTTCAGGATCCTAAATCCCTGGCAGCACAGGTGATAAAAGCCAAGTACTTTCCCAAGTCTTCTTTCTTACTGGCTAAGGTTGGTTCAAAACCATCCTATGTGTGGAGGAGTCTACTAGCTACTAGAAATGTGGTGGAAAAGGAGTCCTACTGGAGAATTGGCACAGGAGAGAAGACCCATGTATGGACAGATTAATGGATTCTCAATCCTGCACCCACCAAGCCCTTGAGTACTCAGAAAATCTTAGAAGCAAATGCAATTGTCTTTGACCTCATTGATCCCCACAACAAGTGCTGGAAATATGATCTAGTTAAGGAAATATTTGACAAAGAGGAAGGTGCTCTAATTCTGAAAACACCTATAAGCCCACTTAGAACAGAGGACAAGCTAATTTGACATAGAACAAAAGGAGGTACCCTTTCAGTTCGAAGTGCTTACCACTTGGAAAAAAAACAAAGGAGATGGCTGCCAAGGGTCAAGCATCATCGAGCACATATATCAACACAATTTGGAACAAAATTTGAAGGCTACAAGTCACCCCAAATGAGAGAATATTTCTCTGGCGTGCATGCCAAGAAGCCCTCCCAACCCAATCCAATCTTTATAAAAAGAAAGCAGTGCAAGATCCCTTGTGCCCGATATGCCAGAGAGAGGAAGAGAACTCATTACATGTTCTCTGGACGTGTGAAGCTGCCAGAGACGTGTGGGGACAGTGTTCCAAAGGGATCCAGAAGTGCATACTATCTCACACTCCCATGTTATATCTTTTGGAAAGGTTATTCTAGATTCTCACTGAAGAGGATCTCTAAGAATTCACAATAGTAGCAAGAAAACTATGGCTGAGAAGGAATGCTTTCATTTTTAACAATGAATTCTGGACTCCAAATGTAATCCTCAAAGAAGTGAATGATAAAATACAATGGGAGCAAGGGGAATAAGGCATGGTTACCCAACAGGTTCACATGAAAGCCAAAGCATGTACTTTCATGACTGAATGGAGGCCACCACCTTAGGACTGGTTTAAAGAAAATTGGGATGGGGCTATCAACCAAGCATAAGGAACTATTGGGGTTGGGATTGTCATAAGGGACTGCCAAGGCATGGTCATAGCAACTCTAAGGAAAAGAAAGTCTCTCCTCACAGACCCCTTCCTGGCCGAATTCTTTGAAGCTCTAGTTGCAGTACAATTTGCAAGAGACCTGGGGCTATCACAAATAGTACCCGAAGGTGACTCACTCCAAGCCATACAAGCACTGAAGAAGGACCACGAGGCATGGTGTAGTTCCAGCATGTTTCTTTATGAAACAAAATTAGGTCTTACTAAGTTCACAAAGTGGGAAGTCTCTCATGTTAGGAGAGACGGAATTAGGTCTTACTAAGTTTTCAAAGTGGGAAGTCTCTCATGTTAGGAGAGACAGGAATACTATAGCTCACTCTCTTGCAACAAATGCTCTTACCATTTTAAATTGTATTATTACTATGGAGGAATACCCTCCATATATTTTACGTTCAATGGAATGAAAGGGACAAAGGCTTTTCCTTCAAAAAAAAAAAGTTATCCCCTAAGGATTTCCAAATTTACTATTTAAACTCATTCAGGTGCAGAGCGAAACCTATTATACATTTGAGCAATAATGCTTCAAAGAATTCATGTAGAATACATTTTTTACTTACAATCATCTTATGAGTAGTGATTCAGCTATTCCCTTTATAGAACTCTTACATTTATAAGAGTTATATACACATTTTACTATGAGAGACGCTAGGACCTGGGTAGACTGTAAAAATCCCTTTTATACCATCTAATAAGAAATTGCCACGTCATAGTTTTATGGATAAAAGTTTACAACTTGCCTCACACAAGTAAAATACAGCCCCCTTCCCTCCTCTTACTGTGATTCTCTCTCTCTCTCTCTCTCTCTCTCTCTCTCTCTCTCTCTCTCTCTCTCTCTCTCTCTCTCTCTCTTCGAAATACACTAGATCCACAACCACATTCACAACAGCAGCCCCTAGAATACATTAGTGAGCTTGTTTACCAAGTTCGTTTCATGAAAGAGATATTTAAGGATTATTTGTATCCTTTGTTTTAGTTCTTGTTAAATTTTTATTTTTGGATTTTTTCTAATCCACTCAATTGTTAATGTGGTTGTGTATTTCAGCTTTTGAGAGAGAGAGAGAGAGAGAGAGGGAAAGAGGGAAGAAAGCAAGAGGGAGAGCAGAGTAAAAAAAATCATAGTACATGGAAGAGGGAGGGGATGTACTTTACTTGTGTGAGATTGGTTGTAAATTTTTTTCCATAGAACTATGACATGATAGTTTCTTATTGGATGGTGTAAAAAGGGTGTTTACACCATAACCTGTTTGAAGTTAAGCTTTTTTACTATTTATACAATAGTTGATAGTAGGGTTGTACACCGATGGGTTCGGCGTCGGTTTCGGCGCCGAACCGAAACACCACCGAACTCTTCAATGTCCCTATTAAATCGGCCGAAACCAAGGGTTTGGGGAGAGAAAATCGATCATATCGGTCTCGATTAGCATCGGCGCGGTAGTCGGTCTACCGTCGGTGTCTTTTGTGAAGGAGGAGGTGTGACGCCTCCAAATCCCCACGCACGAACACGAGAAAATCGAGACGTCCGGATGATGACATCACGGGTCATCACCCTATCGACGTGTGCCAAGTGTGTGTAAAAGCAACAAATGTGCACGAAGAAACACGCAGCGAATAGGGTGATGACCCGTGATGTCATCATCCGGACGTCTTAATTTTCTCGTGTCCGTGATTGGGAATTTGGGGGCGTCACAGGAGGAGCTGAGGAAGAAGAATGAACACCGATGCCGTCGTCTGCCATGGATGATGAACGAGTTGCAGAGAGGAAGAACAGGTACGGGGAAGAAGAAGAGGGGTTGGGGGGGTATGAACTCATTTTGAAATTGCGCCATTTGGCTTCTATTATATTTTTTAAAAAACATACATGCTCTAAACGGCACCGTTTCACTGTATTAATATATTTGAAAAAAAAATAAACAGACCGGATCGGTCGGTTCAGCGGTTTCCCAGGGGGCCAAACCGGCGCCGAACTGCCGATGTCGGTTTCTCTTCAATTTCCCTCGTGCCGGTTCCGGCCGGTTCCGTACTCCGGCCGTCGGTCTGATCGGTTCACGGTCGGTTTGGTCGGTTCCTGTACAGCCCTAGTTGATAGTAGGTAGGATATCAAATTACACGCCTAATTCAGTGAGATAAAAAATACAACGAAAACTAAATCTTTCAAAATAAATAAGTGTTAAGGCTCAATGCTAGAAAAAAAAAAAAAGGATTGTGAGGTTTTTATGAAAGAATGTTTTAAAACTTGTAATGTTATATGTTTTGAAGGTTTCAAATGAGTTGTTTATAGACATATGAGTTTTCATTTTGAAATTTGAAAAGACTTAAATGTCAAAAAAAGAAGAAGAAGCATAATTCGGTTTTCAAATTTTTCAACATATCATATCATACACTATGAAAAAGACAATCAACCATTTTTAAAATTTTTAATTTTCAAATTTTTAATCATATCATATACATGTTAAAAAGGATAATGAATCTTCTTTTAAATTTTTAAATTTCAAACTTTTAATCATATCATACACATACACTTGTGAAAAAAAACTAACAAATTATTTTTTTGGATTTTCACATATATTATGCACATGTGGAAAGGACAATAAATAAACTTTCAAATTTTCAAATATTCAGACTTTTAATTATATCATACACATTTGAAAATACAAATCGATCTTTTGGGAGTATTTATTAAAAATATTTTTTGAGCCTTAAATTTTTATTGAATTTGAAAGTGATAAACAATAAAAAATACTTTTAAAGTTTCATTTGTAAACTTGTTTCATTTCTTACTCATGCTTGATTTGTTGATGCTCTTAATATTCAAGACCCAACATGTAGGGAAGGGTTTTCCTTTTCTTTTCCTTTTTTAATTATCAAAATTATTTTTTTTTTCTTTTGTTTTTGTTACTTTTTTTAAAATTAACTTTTTAAACGGTTGTAGATTTGTAAAATTTATATTATTTTAATAATATGATTAACGTGTCACTTTTATACCACATGTTGGATTCTAAATGGTTGACACATGGCAAGTAAGCAGTTAAAAAAACAAAAAAAAAAAAAAACAAAAAAAGTGTTGATGTTAAGGCTCTTTTAGAACTATAACCAGAAGTTAGGATTGTTGAGACTCCAAGCCCAATTCAATTGGCCCTAGTTGTAGCACGTTCCTTGAAAGATTTGGGCCACTTTAGTCAAGGAGATCACAATGGCCAGCTAGTGTCCACTTTTATTTACCATTGCATGCTCAATTAAATTTAAAATCAGCTGACTAACCTTAATTGTTGAAAAAATTTGAACTTAGTTGAGTCGGAGTGCTATGACTAACCTTAATTGTTGAAAAAATTTGAACTTATTTGAGTTGGAGTGCTATCTGCACCTCCTAGATAGGGGATGCTCTTGTCCCAACCCCGCATGGGCAGGAAGGATAGTTTGGGCTTGCGTAACCTGGCATCGCCACTATGGGTGCATGCTGCTATCCATATATTGCGGGGTGGATTGGCTCCCCAACCATCTGTCCACCGCCCACCTATGGTGAAAAATAATCAAAAAATACCAAAAATAAAAACCTAAAAACAAAAACAAATCCACAAAACCCAGATCCATCCACAACAAATTGGGAAAAGAAAAGATAAAAAAATAAAATAAAATAAAACAACAATAGATATGAGATTCTGAGCAAAGAGCCATGGCTATAAATGGTCATGAGTCTCTTTGCAAACCCAAAACCATTCCATGCCATGGTTCCATGTTCGTTCGTGCTTCAAGAAGGAGGAAAAGAAAAAATGGAGGAGGAGGAGACGAGACTCAAGAGAGAATGTGGGCTCTACCATGTTGGCAAGAGGGAGAAAGAGAGACAGCAACTGGGGGGAGGAATAGAGCTCGAGAGAGAAAAGGAGGGGAAAGAAAGAAACGGGAGGGGAGAAAGAAAAATAAGCGGGGAGGATTAAACCTAACCCTAAAAAGACATGGTTTTATTTTTAAATAAAGTAAAACCTTAGATGAAATGATTTCTTCCCAAAATGATGTTGTTTTATTAAAGAACACTCAAAGATCACGAAATTTAATCCAAAAAAATTGTTTACCTTTCAAAAGTCCATGAACATAATTAAAAAGACATCTTGTTAGTACACCCAACGCCAACATGCCATTAATTTGTACAGTCCTCCACAATAAATTGACCCATTACAATACTACTACTAATATATATATATAACTATTTCGTCTTATGATATCTAAAAACGATTGTACATGCAGTTTTTAGTATTCATCAATAGACTTTGAGTAAATGAGAATATCATCAATGTAAACAATGGTGAAATTGAAATTGGTGAATGAGTTGAAAATGTTGTTCATAATGTTTTGGAATTCGCTTGGAGCATTCTTGAGTCCAAAAGGTATAGCATTTCACTCATAATGATCAAACGGGATAGTAAAAGCAATCTTATATCTATGTGACCTTTCCCCAAGGAGAGCAACATCTTCTTCTTCTACTAGCTATTTCGCCCAACTCTCCTTCATATCACCCGTATTTCTCCTTTGAGTTTATTAAGAAATCTATTTTTCCACCTTCTTTATAATATTTTATAAGTTGTTTCACTTTAAATAAACGTGATTATTTTTCTTATACTTTCTTTTATTTTTCATTTATCATTATTTTTATTTATTCAGTCGTCTAGTCCTTAATTTCATTATTCATTAATACCAGTTACCTGGTTCCCTAATATGAATTTGCCAGTCATATTTTTAACAAGTACGAAAGGAAAGTTAAAATTAAAATTATCTTGGCAGACATGAGCAGTGTTAAGCTCATACTTGATTTTCATTTGAGATCATTAGCCAAGAATAATTTTTCAATAAATTTGTCATAATATAAATACATCCAATCATGTAAGTTTTAAATCTCAAAATGTTAGTACATCCAAAGACTATGCATATTGCTCTCTCTACAAAACTAAAATTCACCTTTTTTTTCTTTTTATCATTTAGTGATCATTCAAACGTGGCATGCGCGAAATCACTTGAATAGATCTTAATTTGGAAACAAAGATTAAGATCTGTTTAGTCTAAGCAAAGATAGAATAAACATGATTATGAAAATATTCGATAGTTTTTTCAAGATTCATTGAACCTTACTCCTTTTATCTTTTATCTCTCTTCAAGTTGTTCTCTTATATTGGGGATATACATAGATGCAAATAAAAGAAGTGGAAAAAATAAACTAAACTTGTCTGATAATCTGTCTCATCAAAGGCATTGGTCATTAGTGAATGATGACAATGTCATTAACAATGGAACTATACAAAAATCATGCTTGAAGAATGGGGCAAACATTCAATCCTCAAGCGTGACTTCTCTAGCTTTAAATAAAAGCAACCATGCATAACCACTAATTCAACCCTTTGGATACAATCAATCATTCATTATAATCACTAATTCAAGCCTTTCCTTCCTTTAGATGAATGCATCATTTTCTTTTTCTTCTTCTATACAGATGTATACATACATGATCATCTCTCCATCCGATTATGCCTTTCGGCTTAGTTCCAAGTCTTTTCACCAGCCTTCATTCCTTTTGCTTCCTTTCTATGATCAAGCATTAGACAAACCTAACCCATATTTCGTACGTACAATATTCAAGCCAGTAATATCGATTCAATGATTGGGAAGGTACAATTAATTTCTCTCTCTGGCCTCCATTGGCATCAACAGTTTCATGAAATGCTTTCACTGTTTCTTGTGATTGATGGGACAGGAAGGCGGCCACTGTGCTTTGACTTTGAGTAGTAACCGGCCTAGAATCCCGGCGGAGTGCGTCATGAATAATTTCGATCGATGACCATTAATATCATGTATAGGAGTACTTTTAATTACGAGTTATAATTCTAAGTTAATTCTTATCATCATACATGATATATAGTTAGGCATCTATCATATGTTGTGTGAAATCACTGAAAAATCTTCAGATTGATGAGATTATGGTAATGAAAAATGGACTTGATTTGATTGACTACTTAATTTGTATCCTAGACCACTCTGTTCAACCTCCTTTATTTGGTTTTTTTCAACCTCAATTTATTCTATTTGACTATAGATATTAAAGGAAAGGCCTCCACAGTCGATCGAGCGTCCTGCTTCCACAAAACAGAAAGGTAAAATAAAAAATAAAATCCAAAGGATATATATATTATGATGCCTATCTTCCAAAGGATATATATTAGGATGCTGTTATGTCCATAGATGAATTCTACCAAAGGTGGCCACCGACCAGTGTAAGGTTTTTTTTTCTTTGTTTTTTATACATTTTTTTTAATATTTTTAAATATATATTTTTTTAAAAAATTCACAATACCATTTAAAAACACTTCCTTAATCACTAAGTAAAAAAAAAAAAAAAAAACAAAGGAATCGGTGGATAAAGCATTATCGATCCGATCCTATATATTATATATGATGCTTATTTGCATTCAAAATGTTCATTCTAAGTCTACGTACGTTTGATAATGCAACTCTTCTTAAATATTCTTACATATGTTTAGATCAAATTTCATTTCCAAACATCTAGCTTACAAATTCAAAACATTTTTTAATTTCAAATTTTTAACATTTTCATTTAATTATTTCATAATAATTATATAGATTTTTCAAATAAAACATAAAAAGTTATAATACAACTTTTTCTTTAAATTTAAAACAAAAGTAGTATTAAAAATTATATTCAAACATTTTTTTTAAATTTTATAATATTTTTATTTAAATTTATTTTTTCTCTCATTTCTCAAAACTCTAATAAAATATCTTAACTCAAACTATTTCATTAATATTTACAAATAAATTAAGATATTTTAAGTATCCCAACGGGACCTTATATCACTTAATATTGGTTCTTACAATATAGGAAAATCTCAAGATTTTTAATTAGTTGGACTCTTTAATTTATAAATATATATATATATTAACTACATTGTTCATTTCCCAAAATTCCATTAATGAATTATCTCAACTTTAACTATATATTTTATTATTATTTATAGATAAATTGAGATATTTTAAATATTCAAACAGACCTTATATCAGTCCAATCGTTATGTCCCGTAATGGCCACTCGGGAGACTTGCCGGTGTCAGGCCGCGAGAGTCAAGAGGCCAAGGAGACGGGAAGTTGTGCCACATCCCATGATATAGAGAGAAGAATTAGAGAGGAAAGCCGCAGGACATTACAATTTTGATCTTCCTTTTCTAAAGTGACCCAAAAAAAAAAAAAACACTTCGGCATAGGAAGTATCCTTCTCGGGTGTTCGAAATTCATTCTCTGTGCACAGGTAGCAAGGTGTACCGAAATTTACATCAACATACAGTACCTTAAATTATATAAGGTATTGTCTTCGATCGAGTACTATCATCACATTGAGAAATACATGCAACATCGAATTAGATAATATATATCCCGCCATACATTATCACACAGTACTGTTGCATGAGATATATATCCCTCTCAACATGATATATATATATATATATATATAATGGAATATTGATGGAATAACGATGCGGTTGATTACTAGCATTGCTGAAATTAGAATCGATGCGAAAACTGGACTAAAAGTTGATTTTGTCAAGTACTTGGGGCAAGAGAATCGGCTATTTGTTAGAAATAAGTGCAATTTGTTGCTTGCTTGAATATTGCAACACAACAATCGGCTTTAGTTATGATCAGAATCTTAAGCAAGCGTACGTGTGGATTATAAATTAAAGTACATGCTGTCATGGAATTAAGAATATTACTGCATGTCACCTTTTTTATTTTATTTTTAAGGTTTTAGTGGCAAGTGTCTTACTGTTGTTAATGCTAACTACAGTTAACCATCATGGCAGATTTCTTTCCTATCTTAATGCAGCAATATTTCAAATGCCACTGACAAAGTGTGAACCACCCCGCATGCTGCATCAAATTTGTACTTTATATATATATATATATATATTCATAAAATGTTAAAAAAAAATTAAAACTATATATATACCATGTTCTTTTAAAAACTCCTTAAATATTATAGTACTACTATATGCTAGCTCTTTAATTAAATTATCTTGTGAAAATTAAATAGCTAGCTAGCCTACGTGGAAATGCATATGATCACTCAAAATCAACCATATTCCCATGCAATTTGCTGCATATCCAAATTGCATGCATGAAACCACTAAAAAAGAACTTTTATATGTCCGCCCATCGCTTTCTCGAAAACATTATGCGCCCCTTCCATGTTACTCAGAAGTCCATATTATACACTTCCCAACCCCCCCCCCCCCCCCCCCCCCCCAAAAAAAAAAAAAAAAAGAATGCAATCAACATATGCCTTTAAAAATCATTAATCTATGCTAAGGAAAATGAGGAAAAATAGAAGAAATTAACTTGAAAGGAATACTGTTAAGACCACCTTTTATCGATCATTATGTTGACTATGATTAAATTAAATTCCAAGCTTAAAGTGAGTGAGAGATTACCCAATTGATCCACTTGGCCTAGCTTGAAACCCCAATAATTTTTCAGCCTTCTCATTCTTGTAGCTTTGTATCCTCATATATATATATATATAGCTCACCTTCAAGACCTATGATATTAATCTGCAAGTTTTTGTTTGCCACAGGCCCAACACTACATTCTCTGATCCCAGTTTTGATCCAGCTTGTTGTAATTGATAATCACCATAAACTTCTCCAAGAAAGGTTAGGTTTCTTCTAAATTATTCATCCACCATGTATGCATGTTGCTGTTTCTTTTTTCTTTTTCTCATGATTTCTTTCTAGTTTGATGTTTGATAAAGTCTAGAAGGAAAGCTTTATTTAATTATTATTTCTAATTTTGTTGCTGTTTTTTTTTTTTTTTTTTACCCTTTTCTTTCAATAGTTGCATCATGGGATTCTCCTCCATGCTCATGTGCAAACAAACAGTACAACCATTATTAGAGTTTCCATCTGGAGGGCTGAAAATGGATGTCTTCAATCCTCACCGGATCAGACATAAAGAAAAGGTAGTCATTGTAATGGGAGCAACCGGAACCGGGAAGTCAAGACTCTCCATTGATCTCGCCACCCGATTTCCGGCAGAAATCATAAACTCCGATAAAATGCAAGTGTACGAGGGACTTCACATAGTCACCAACAAAGTAACCGAGGAAGAGCAACGTGGGGTGCCACACCATTTGCTAGGGATACTGAATCCCACTGCAGATTTCACTGTAACAAACTTCTGTGACAAGGCCTCTATCGCGGTCGAGTCGATCTTGGGACGAGGCAGGCTTCCGATCATAGTCGGAGGCTCGAATTCTTACATGGAGGCCTTAGTTGAAAACGATGATTACATGCTCCGATCAAAGTATGACTGCTGCTTTCTTTGGGTGGATGTGTCAATGCCTGTGCTGCACTCATTTGTTTCCAAGAGAGTGGATCAAATGGTTGAGAATGGGATGGTGGATGAGCTGAGAAACATGTTTGATCCCAATGCAGACAATTCAAGGGGGATCAGAAGAGCAATTGGGGTTCCAGAATTCGATCAGTATTTCAGAAATGAACCATTTTTAGACAGAAAACAACGTGGGATTTTACTCCAAGAAGCAATCAATCAAATGAAGGAGAACACATGCAAATTAGCATGCCGACAACTGGGGAAAATCCATCGTCTGAGAAACATGAAGGGGTGGAATATGCATAGGATTGATGCCACGGAAGTGTTCCAAAAGAAAGGAAGATCCTCAGAAGCAGATGAGGCAATATGGGAACAGGTGGTGGCTGGACCAAGCAGAGTGATTGTTGGCCAGTTTCTTTACAATCATGTTGCCGCTTCCATGGCCCCTACAACTCATGTTGCGGGGATTAAAGTCAGGAATAATGTAGGAACTGCTGTTGCAAGCGCAACTTACTAGAGAGAGAGATATATATATATATATATATATATATATGAGCAATGTTATGTACAGTCGTGGAATTGCAAACGTCGCGCAATCGCTTTAAAAAAAAGTGGGGTCCATGATTAAAAAGTTAATTTTTTTTTCATGTGGGTCCCATATTAATTCATTTTTTTCAAAACGACTGCACACCGCTTGTACAATTACGACTGTAAATATCATTTCTATATATATATATATACATATATATATATATACACATATATATAATCGATATATATATTATATAGGATAATGATACCTTTACACTTTCTTTATTACTATTTTACTATCTAGTTATTTTTTTTTTTTTTAATTCATTTGAATCTGGATTGAAAATATAAAGAAATGATCTTCTTGCATAATCTAGAAGAAAATAAATTTAATCAACCAACATATAAATCATGTAATTTAATTAAAAATAAATCTTCTTTTGCTTTTTGAGTCAATTTTATAAAATTAAATTACATAAATATCTTGGTTAATTGAAATTATTTTCTTCTATATTATACAAGAAGTTCATGTTTTAGAATTTTCAATCCAGGTTCAAATAGAAAAACAGAGAAAAACAAATAACTGGATAGTAAAATAATAGTAAAAGAAGTAGAAATATATCATTACCCTATTATCTATAGGTGGTTTTTGTTTTTTTTTTTTTTTATGGTTTCTTTTTCTTATCATTATAATTGTCAATTGATCAGTTATAAATAATTGTGAGGTGAGAAATAAAAGTGTAGTGAATAATTAATGATATATAGCTATTATTTAATTAAGGATATTAATTCAGAGTTTTTTAAACATTTAATTATCGTCCAATATTTGAAGTAATTAAACTTCAAAGCAAATAATTAATGGCCCGTACCGCTCAAAACCAAACCATCATTTGATAATCCAACGGCTGGAAATTGCATCCCAAAAACATCTCTATATATGCTTTATCTATAATGAGATTTGATCACAAAATTAAATTAACAAATTACTTGAGTTGATGTGATACATAAAATTATAAATTTATTTTTATTGTAAAATAAATCTAACATATTATATAAAATTATATCAGTTTATGATCAATTTATCTTTATAAATTCTTTTTGTACTTGTAACACTTCTCATCTTTATATCAACAATTTTGTTAGGTACAACCAACCAAGCAAAACTACGGTGCGACTGGCTGTTTTTATTTTATTTTTTTGTTTTGTTTTGTTTATCCATTTGTTAGATTAAGAAAAAAAGGGACCCAAAAGTCTTTAAAGCTTGAGGAGTGTAAGAAGATGTCGTAATAGCAGTGTTTTCTCACCTCTCGTGAGACAAAGTAAAACTTCAGTACTTTTGGTCTCCAAAAACTTTAGGTCTCACACCCTGTGAGCTACAGTTATTGTGGTCTGTTGTTATTATCCAACGTCTTTGAGGGAACGAATGGAAGTAGACAAACTGGCAAAACGGTGGGAGAGAATACAATTATCTACGGATGAGAACTTATACTTCCACGTGAAAAAAGAGGGTCTCAAGAATGATAGCAGACTAGAAAAGCATTGCATTGTGGATAAATCTCTAACCGAGAAGAATGTTAACCGTGAGGGATTTAGAGAAACTATGTCCCAAGTTTGGAGGCTTGAGGGATGGGTTAGTTTTAAGGAACTTGGAGACCAGAGTTTTTTGATCGAGATTCAGAATAGAGAAGACAAAGATAAAGTGCTGAATGGAAGACCTTGGTTTTATGATAAAAGCCTGTTAACTTTACAAGAACTGGATGGCACGGAATCCATCAATGGTCTAAAGTTCAAATACAAACCTTTTTGGATCCAACTTCACAACCTTCCGTTAGACACAATGACGGAAGAAGTAAGTGAAGAGCTAGGGGCCTCCATCGGGCATGTCATCAGAGTGGAGGTGGAGGCAGATGGTCGTGCATAGGGAATATGTTTACCGGTTAGGATTGCAGTGAACCTCCATAGACCACTTTTAAGGGAGAAATGGTTGTTTTTCAATGACCAAAAAATCTGGATCTCCTTCAAGTATGAGAGGCTGCAGAGGTTTTGTTTTCAATGTGGTACATTGTTTCACAAGGGAAAGAATTGCATAAGGCAGTGCTATGAACCACAAAGAAATGAACAAGAACATCAGCAATTTGGTGCATGGCTTAGAGCTCAACCTATGCACAATAATGTCTTCAACGGGCGCAGGTACGGCAACGCTAAGGGTGGTAACTAGCATCGACAGCAGCATGGAGTCAAAGAACACGGTGTAAAGGAGAAGTCCAGGCCAGAAAGCCATGTTTTCAAACAGGAAACTTTGGCGCTAAAACAGGATGTGACTAAATAGGAAAGGCAGGAACAAGTCCACGGAATTAGTAAAAAGCAGCAAGATATGGGCGTGAAACTGACCAATGAAGATGTAACAGGTCATATGGATGAACCTCCCATCACAAGATAGCTGGACAGTCAAACTCTCAGTGCTCAGGAAACAGTGCACATGCACGAGGTAACCTTTCTGGAAACTGAACTTGAGATACAAAATACTTCATACCCCTCTAGTATGGAACTTGACCCTATCTCAAATAAAGGGCCTAATGGTGCTCAAAATGCAGTAATAAACAATTTAGATGAAACTAATAAGGAACTAATTACTCTTGGAGGACTAGTCAAAGGTATCTTGAATGACAAAAGAACAGATAAGGAGTTAGTTAAGGGGACTGAGAAAACACAAATAAGGAAGTGGAAAAGGCTTGCTAGAGGAGGTTTAGACCAAGATGAAGGTGGTGGGATGGTGGCTTTGGAAGATGTATCAAATTACCCTCTCAAATGTCGAACCAGAAGTAGCCAAAAGAGGAATATTGCAGTGAATGATGTTAAACCAAAACGCCAAAAGAGGAAGAATGATCCCAAGGAGAACAACAACACAATGGCAGAGGCTGGCTTCCAACCCTACCAAAAATAATGAGCATCCTAGTGTGGAATTGCCGAGGGCTTGGGAACCCTTGGTCAATTAGAATCCTTAGCAAACTTGCTAAGGAAAAGGGCTCATTCTTAATTTTCTTTGTGGAAACTAAGAGTAGCAAACAAAGAATGGAGGCAGTCAGGAGGTCTCTGAAAATGGATGGATGCTTTGCTGTTAAAAGTGTGGGAGTGAATGGAGGAATTGCTTTGCTATGGAAGGAAGCATGGCAGGTCAAAGTGGTTAGTTATACCAGATGGCACATTAGTGCAGTGGTTAAGGAAGAGCTTTGTGACAGAACATGGCAATTCACTAGGTTTTATGGCCACCCCGAGACAGCCAAAAGAAAAAGTAGTTACCAGTTACTTGAGATGTTAAAGCCTTTATCACCTGTGGCTTGGTTGTGCGCAGGAGATTTCAATGAAGTGCTGCATCAAAAAGAAAAGGAAGGAGCAGCTAGCAGACCATACAACCAAATTGTAGCATTTAGACAAGCTGTTGATAGATGTGGACTTTATGATGTGCATCACCTGGGACAACATTTTACCTCGTCTAACAACAGAAGGGGCAAGGAGTTTACCAAGGAAAGAATAGATCAAGCTATGGCTAACAAGGAGTGGAAAGAACTCTTCAGATATGCAACATGTACTGCTCTAGCAACAGTAAAATTAGACCACTCCCCCCTCTACATAAACACACAGGTCCCAAACCAGTGCAGGAAAAGGTGGAGT
This sequence comes from Carya illinoinensis, assembly GCF_018687715.1. Classification (NCBI taxonomy): domain Eukaryota; kingdom Viridiplantae; phylum Streptophyta; class Magnoliopsida; order Fagales; family Juglandaceae; genus Carya; species Carya illinoinensis. The sequence continues at coordinate 26,645,968 of NC_056758.1, forward strand.
CCAGAATTTAGGTATGAAGCTGCGTGGGATCTACATGAAGATTGTCATAACATAGTGGTAAATGGGTGGAAGAGCACCAGCTCAGCAGGTGTTTCAGGCTACACAGTGAGACACAAACTGGAAACATGTCAAAAGGCTCTACAACAATGGAGGAAAAGAACACAGCAAGAAAACCATAATATCAATGCAGAGACACTAAAAAGAATAAGCCATCTTCAGAACACTGGAACTGGCTCCCATGTAACAGAAATGCAACAACTCCAAAAGAGAGTAGAATCCTCTCTAGTTGCAAAGGATGTGAAATGGTGCCAAAGGGCAAAGCAATACTGGCTAAAACTTGGTGACAAAAACACACACTTCTTCCATCAGCAGGCCTCTCAAAGAAGAAGAACCAACACAATTAGAAGCATAGAGGATCAACAAGGGAGAGTAGTTGCTGACCAGGCAGGAATAGGTGAAGTTTTCACTAGTTATTTCTCTTCACTATTTTCTATCTCTTGCCCCACTGGTTTTGATGACTGCTTGCATGCCATGGAGTCAAAACTAACAGTTGATATGAAGTCTTGGCTCTCAAGGCCATTCACCCAAGAGGAAGTCAGAGGTGTTGTGTTTAAGATGAATCCATTAGGGTCACCAGGATCTGATGGCTTCCCAGCACAGTTTTATCAAAAACATTGGCAAGTGGTGGGTGAGGAGGTATATTCTTATGCACTCGAAGTCCCCAATTGTAGTAGGTCCCTTCAAGATGTTAATGACACTTACATGTCCCTTATTCCCAAAGTGAAAAACCTCAAGAAAGTAGCTGAGTTTAGACCAATTAGTCTTTGTAATGTGTTGTACAAAATTGTCTCTAAAACCCTTGCTAACAAAATGAAAGGTATTCTCCACAACCTTATCTTATTGAATCAAAGTGCTTGTGTCCCGGGTAGGCTCATTTCAGACAACATATTAGTAGCTTATGAAGTTCTACACTCTATGAACTCAAGAATGAAAGGAAAAAGAGGATGTATGGCACTAAAACTTGACATGAGTAAGGCATATGACAGGGTAGAGTGGAGTTTTGTAGAAGCTATAATGGTTAAGATGGAATTCCCACTAAGATGGATTAGGCTCATTCAATCTTGCCTTAACTCAGTATCCTATTCTATTTTGGTTAATGGAGAACCACAAAGGAAATTCATGCCATCAAGGGGACTTAGACAAGGAGACCCTGTGTCTCCTTACATTTTCATCATGTGTGCAGAAGCCCTTACTTCACTTCTGAAAAGAGCTAAACAAGTTGGACAGATTACTCCTGCACCTATTGGAAGAGGCCCCATCACAGTTAATCATCTGTTTTTTGTAGATGATAGCATACTTTTTTGTCAAGCAACAAACAAGGAGCTCTCATGTGTCCTCAAAGTCCTTGAAGTTTATGGAAAGGCATCGGGTCAAGTCTTGAACAAAGAAAAATCCACAATCCTATTCAGCAAGAATGCACAGACAATGGTTAGGACATAAATTTTGCAGCAAGCAGGTGTTAAAGCTACCAGCAATTTCGAGAAGTACTTGGTACTACCAGCTGTAGTAGGGAGGCAGAAAGTGGCAAACTTTCATACACTCATTGATAAAACCTGGGCTAGGATGGCCAACTGGAAGAATAAGTTTTTATCAAATGCAGGGAATGAAGTCCTCTTAAAAGCAGTGCTACAGGCCATTCCCACTTATGCAATGAGGATTTTCATGGTGCCAACCTCGATTACAAATAAGCTGAACCAACTTATCAGGAAGTTTTGGTGGGGCTACAATGAGGATACTTCAAAGATACAATGGGTCAGGTGGAATCAACTCAACTACAGCAAAGAGGCAGGTGGTCTTGGTTTCAGAGATTTTAGAAGTTTCAACCTTGCTTTGCTTGCTAAACAAGGGTGGAGGATTTTACAGAATCCATCCTCTTTAGCTGCTATGGTCTTAAAACAAAAGTACTTCTCAAAATCTGGGTTGTTAGATGCTACACTGGGGTCAAGACCTTCCTTTGCGTGGAGAGGAGTGTGTGCAGGTCTGGAAGTTCTAAAAGAAGGACTCGTGTGGAGGGTGGGCAATGGGCACAAAATTAACATTTGGAAGGACTGGTGGATAACTTCTTTCCCATAAAAAAAAGTATTCTCTACTCGACCAGTGGGTTGTGAATATGAAAAGGTAAGTGATCTAATTGACAGTGACCTCAAAACATGGAAACATCCTCTCATCCAGGAGCTGCTATCCACACAGGAGTATGAAGCTGTAAAAACAATACCCCTCAATATTAGAGGTAGGGAAGATAGGATGGTTTGGCATTTCACCACCAATGGTCAGTATTCAATAAAGAGTGGTTACCATGTTCACCGATAAATGGAAGCTGATCTTCAAGAGGAATCATCTAGAAGAACACAAGTCAAGCATATATGGAAGAGTATATGGAAGCTAAGGACTACTCCAAGTGTCAAATAGTTCACGTAGAGAGCATGCAATGAGGCCCTACCAACACTAGCAAACCTGAAGAGAAGGAAAATTATAGAGGAAAGTAGTTGTTTTATCTGCACACGAGCCACTGAAACCTCAAGTCATGCCTTGTGGAGCTGTGTTGCTACTCAGGATGTGTGCAAATAAAGCTACAGAAAGGTCCAAAAAATAACCTACCATAGTGACCTCTTCTTTGATATTTGGTCCGTTCTAGTAGAAAATCTAGATGCTGCTGAGCTAGAAGAGGCTGCAATTACACTGAAAATGATCTAGATGAGAAGAAATGAGCTCTATCATGGGAAAGGATTCACTCATCCGACTAGACTATATCAACAGGCCATTGAAGAGTTGTCCACTTTCAGAGAAACCATTGTAACGGACCAAGGAACAAAGAAATAGGTTGGTGCAACAGGGCATAAGTGGTCCAAACCAAGGCAGAATTTTTACAAGCTCAATTGGGATGCAATTATTAAAGCAAAGGAGGGAAGAGTTGGGATAGGAGTGATAGTCAAAGACTACCAAGGCCAGGTGGTTGGTACTATAAGAGCTTAGAGACCTTTAAGAGGGACTCCTTTCGATGCTGAAGCTTATGGACTGTTAGTTGACTGTTAGTTGCAGCGGTGTTTTGCAAAGACTTGGGACTGCAACAGATCTGTTTAGAGGGTGATGCTAAACGTGTGGTGGATGTGCTGCAGAGCAAAGCACTGGATTGGAGCTTAGGGGGTGCCTTATTGAAGATGCAAGAAGGGTACTGAATTCAAGTGTCAACTGGACAGCATCTCATGTCCATAAAGAGGCAAACATGGTAGCACACCAACTTGCAAAAGTAGCTATAGAGATGGCAGATGTCTATGAAGTTGAAAGTTGTCCAAGTTGTGTTTTCCCTATTGTACACAAAGAAATGATGTAAACAAGTAACTCTATGTCACTTTGGACCGTAGAGAGTTGTGTTCCTTTATTTCATGGTTAATGAGATCAGTATTTCAAAAAAAGGAAAAAGAAAAAAAGGGACCCACCAAAAAGATTGGGGCTGCTTCCCCTCTCTTTATCTTTGGTATGCGTACAATGCCATGGGTGGGGCAAGTCTTAAGCAAGTACTGCTTAGACTCTGAGCAAGTAGATACTAAGCTCAGGAGCTCGATCCATTGCTATTAGGATTCATCATGTAGAAAGCTTCAGAATCCCAAGACCCTACAATTATCTTAAACTTAAACTTGGCCCTCATGTACATTAGCTCTCCGTCGGATGTAGCTTCAGCTTCATTGCTAGGCAAAATAGCAGCACTATTGAAATTGGCTCCACAGCCTTCAAGACCTACAATTCCTTGGCCCCACATTCTCTCATTGTTGCAAACCTGCACGTCTTCCCATTGCAATCAGTCCTCCATGCCGGCTCTTCAAGCAATCTCACAACCTTATTTTCTTCTTCCTTTTCCCTACCACACTCCAATGCAATTCAAACCAACCCAAATGCCATTTCTCAAACCAGGACACTAATTGGAGTAGCAAGCTCAATAAATAAGGTAAATTGAGAATTGGGATCCCTTTGGAAGGCAATATGAACGCGACCACACCGATGCCCAAAGAGGGTCCCACCACTCGGGAACCGAGACCCAGAGGTAGATTCGAGCAGTTCCTTCCAAAAGCGAAAACCGATCGAACCCTCAAAACTACCACAGCTTAAAATTTTCTCCTTTGTGCTTGGGCTGCAACAGCTACAGGTCCCGGCCCAACACCTTATCATCTTCTTTTTTCTCTTCCTCAACGGCTTTAGTTGACCAATGGAAGTGCCTCTTGGGGAGTAGCTATGGCTTCATGGGTTTGTGGAGAGACAAAGGGGTGAGTGGCCTTCTGTGGCTTTGTGGAGAAGAAGATGAAATTCTGCCAGCGTTAGCTAGATTTTCTTCTTCCTACTTACTGCAATGCGCAAAAATGAAACACTATATTTCATTAATGATGTGGAGACTCCCCACCAGTTTTACAGGCCGGTTGCAAGAAGCATTTTTCTTATATCAAATATTGCCAAAAAAAATTCCTAAATCTATAAATGCCGGTCAAATTGGACAAAACTTGTAAAGTTGTTATTAATATTATTATTATTGTCAATAACCATATGTAAAACTATTTAGGGCATAATGAGAATTGTAATAGGGACGTATCTAGGGGAATTAAGGCGCCTCTAAATTTTTTAGGAAAATGCTAGTACTATGACTTTCAAATATGTCTACTAAATGTATCCACTTTAATATTTTTATTTTTTTAATGGTTAAGCATGTTTAAAAAATGCTTTAAAGAAAAATAAAAAACCATTTATACTGGTGTATATTTGGGGTGCACATTTATTGTGCACCATAGCATTGTCCATTTTAAGCAAATACTTCTTCCCCTTAATTAATCTCTTTTTAAGAATTATAGAAGTTATTCTTTACCCCTTGAAAATATAGAAACAACTCAAGAATCTATAATAATCAAAACATATATATATATATATATATTAAATTTTTGTTAAAATTCAAAATCTAATTACATGTTAATTTTAGAGGGAAAAAAATTAAAATTTTCTTAAGAAATTACAATTTTGGCCCTAAATTTTCAAATGCTATTAAAAAAATATTAGAGTGGGATAATGATAGGTAGTGTTATTTGAATGCTTTTTACACTATGTACACACGATCCACATGACATAATTTGGTTTGTAATATTCAAATTTAAAATTTATTTTTTAAATCAAACTATGCCACGTAAATAGTGTGTGGTGTAAAGACCTTTAAATAGAACTACTCTTATGTTAAATACAGGAAAACTCTATTTATCATCATCCTCTCAACATCTCTTGATATGTCATTAAATGATAGACTCACATGTGAAACATAATAAATAGTTTTTATTTATTTAATACTACATCATAAAATGATGAAAGAATGGTGGTAAAAAAAAAATTATGAGTAGCATTACTCTATATAGAAATACTCATTCTGCCCATGAATTCAAGAATTGAGCAATAATTAATTCAAGGTTGTTGCAAAGGAGATGAATATATTCTAAAGCATTTCAAATGAACTAGTCCGGCCACTCATCCCAGTCACACGGTTACGACACCGGGATCCCATGAATTCGAGGATTGAGCAATGATTAATAAAAGGTTGTTGCGAAGGAGATGAATATATTCTAAAGCATCTCAAATGAGCTGGTTCACTCATCCCAATCACACGGTTACGACGTGAGGATCCCATGAATTCAAGGATTGAGCAATGATTAATTCAAGGATGTTGCGAAGGAGATGAATATATTCTAAAGCATCTCAAATGAGCTGGTCCACTCATCACAATCACACGGTTATAACACGAGGATAATATATCTATCGCATCTAAATATGGCTTTATTTTTTTAATAACGTTAAATACAGTTATAGAGTGTATAATTATCTTATAATTCGTTTGAAAAATAATGAGTTATATTATTAAAAAATTAGTTTTTTTATCAAGTATGTTCTGTATTTATTCAATTTTTTTAAAATGATTATATGACGCTTACATATTTAACTAGTATAAATTTCATCACCCTTTTTCCTTTTATCTATACGTTAGTGGCCGTACAGTAGGATGGCATTTTTCTTCCCCCAAAATCCTAAAAAGAAAATCATGCATGGTGTGATCATGAGATATGGACGTGGTGCTCCCCGCGACAACCCACAGCTAGCTTTGCGCTCGCGCGCATGCCGCGGTCTTCCCCCAATCTTTTTCGTACGCTTACCCAGCGATCGTGCGCGTTGACTCCTCCCTCCCCTAGCTATATATAGTAAACCCCAATTAAGTCGTCCTCCTCATTTGTTTATGCTTTATTTTCATCAAGACAATCACGAGGACATGCACTCATTGTTATTATTGGATTTTGATTATATAAAATTTAAATAAAAAGTTAGCATTTATTTAGCCTGAGAAAGGAGATATGAAATCTCATTACTCTGGATAGAGATCATTAATAATGGATAGATTTTTTTTAAGGTTATTTTATTTTTCAGTCGATATGTAAATGATATAATTTAAATTATAAAATTTAATTTATAAGATTTAAATTTTAAAATTTATCTTTTAAATTAAATAATGTCATGTGAGTATTTTATTAGATGTGCTCCATACACCGTCTTGATAATAGAATATTTCATTTATGTATGACAAGCCATATTTTTCAAATTCACTTGTCGATATATCAATTGCAAAAATATTATGTATAGTTACTTTTGTGTACTCTTTTATACCTCCATTATGTGATTGACTGCATGAGTATTAAAAAAAACATAATGCGACCAATCACATCAGTAGAATATACAAAGAATATGCAAAGATGACTGTATATAGTATTACTCTATGAAATATATTACTAATGGTGAAATCTACCATATTAATCAGTGTAAAAAATAAGTAAGCACTACTTTATATCAATGTGTTCCCTTCATACACTTTATATATAACAAAACTCTTTATTTATCAATAATGGTGTGTACTTAGTATGATCTAGTGGGTCTTATGAAATATTTTCCAAAGTTGGTTCCTAATATTTCATTTTCCAAATAATGCACGTTAATCTTAAAAATGGATGAGTACTCCTTCACATATACGATTTGTCAACATGACCACTATTCTAGCTAGCGTGTCTATATCCGCGTTTTAAGGGTTGATATGCATCCAATGTCTTCTTCACTACATACCTCAATGTCTAGGATAATGATAGAATCTATTCCCCATCGAAATGGGATTTGAAAAGAGAATGAGTGTAGGAACATCAATACACATTGTTTTTGTCTTTGTCCCACCCATAACCATTGTCATATTCAATCTTTATAATGATTCCAATCACAAAATAAAAACACATAACGGCTTAATGATCATATGCGCGCTCATAGATCCACAAACATAAACAGTGCCAAAGTGATCAACTTCTCTTTCATCTTATACATTGAAAGGTTCCAATGAATATTAACCATTCAATAGGAGCTGATATAGGAACACATCCGCAATTACATATGGTGAGTTATCACATTTCGAACGATTTCTTCGACATGTCATTAAATGTGACTGAAAATGACATAAATCAAAATGAGAAACAGTACTATTATTCTCGATCGTAAAAATTAATGTTAATGTACTCCTTTTTGTTTCCTTTTGGTTTGCTATGTAATTCGTAATATTATCTTAAACTTGTGCAAATATATGGAGAGACTTGACACCGACTGCATGCGTGCATGCTATTCCAACCAAGTTGTAACATTCAATTAAATTATTCTTATTGTATATAAAAGTATATACTATACGTACGTAGCTGTCGAATAAAACAAATACGACAAAATATAGTTCACTATCTATCATTGTTTTGGATCGAACCTAATTTTGTTATCTTCAAAGAATCCCTTGGGATTCTTGTTGCATGGGTTGATATGTGAACTTTGCAAAAAAGTTGCGAATACATACTGATCATCTCATCAATTAAAATATTGATAAAAAAAAAGCATTTATTAATCTTGATTACGTTGTGTAAGCACTTTACTGAAGGTGCTCCACACATTAACTTGAAAATATAATATACATATACATGAGGGCAAAGCTGGAGAACAATTCCGGGTGGGAAACCAAGTTGGCCGGCTTCAATGAGAAAGTAGTGTGTTTTGGCATGTAACAAGAGCAGATCTAAAGTTATGGCATTACTATTTCTTTTTTTCCCCCACTGAGAATAATGCGATCCGATAAAATTGGCCCAAAGTACCCCACCGGGAAAATATGGGCAAAAGCACAAACTCGAATAACATAATTTTTATTTTCTTTTGTGTCTAAAAAAAACATATTGAATTTTAGAAATATTATGTTAATGGCCATTGTCATATATAAAATTTAAGAAAAATGATATTTATAGTTATAGATTGTATAAACATTATATACTTCTCTTGAAAAAGTAAATTAATATAGAATTTATATTAAAAAAATTTAATTTTTTAATAATAAACTTAACAAAATACGTAACGCTTATACAATCTATAACGATATATACTATTACTCATAGTACAATGGAAGTCGGGTTATTTAATGGACATAATCATATAAGTTATAGCATGCCCAAAATAATGTCATCTCAGCCTATTCGAGCACTACACTAGCTAGGGGGTCTAAAGTAGCATTTATTATTAAGGACAAGAATATATAGTACCATAATACCATTAATGCTTATCATTATAAGGTACCTGGTAATTGTGATTATCTAGTTGAATGATTTCAATCACTCGAGTAGTAGTTTCATTGTTTTCACTTTTTATTTTTTATTTATAGGGAATAATGTGATATATAATCATAAATTATATAAATATTATACATTTATTTAAAAAAAAAAAAAAATTTGTTATGAAAAAAATAATTTTTTAATATAATCTTCATATTTACTTACTTTTTAAAATATAAATATATAGTATTTACATATTTTATAATTACAAATATTATTATTGTTTTTATTAAGAGCTTTTGTTTTGACTAGTACTCCCACACGCACGTGCAGTCCACTCTCTTGCAACAAATATTCATTGCCTTTTGAATTTATCTTGGCAGGTGGCATTGACTCGGTGGTTTCACGATCTTATTGAAAATACAATTGTTTTAAATATTTTTAGATTATTTTACTATTATTTATAAATTATTTATTTATTATTAATAAACTATTCACTATTATTTATACTATTATATATAAATTATTTTATTATTATTCACAGATCATCTAAGATACTCTTAATATCCAAATAGAACCTCAGTCTTGAGTTAGAGAAGTTCTAGGTTTAAAAAGATTCTTAAAAATAAATAAGTTTAAAAAGTGACATAGAATAAGGTAATATAGTATATCTATTTTGCAGTAAAAAGAATTTCATATAATCTAATATACCATATTAATCCACATTACTTTGTAAACTAACTTTTCTAAAATTTTTGCCTAAACTTAAGATTTTTCTAAGTGTAGCATAAAAGAAATTAAACCTTCCAAAAATAGTCAAGGAATTTAACATTCATATCAGAAATAATACTCCTAAGTACACCTAGGAGTTGCACTATTTCCTTGAAAAACAAATTAACTATGTTTGTGACATCATCTATTTTATAGCATGGAATGAAATGTGTTATTTTATTAAATTTGTCCACTACCACAAAAATAGAATCTCTACCATTTTTTGTACTAGGCAGCTCCAAAATAAAATCCATAAATATATCTATCCATGGCTCACTAGGAACGGGTAAGGGTGTATACAACCCATGTAATAAAATCTTAGATTTGACATTTCTACATGTAATGCACCTACCACATATTCGAGTGACGTCTCTTCTTATCCTATGCCAAAATAAATGTTCATGTAAAATTTTTAAAGTTTTCTTAATACCAAAGTGTCCCATTAATTCCTCACCATGTGCCTCACGCACCAATAATTCACGCATTGAACAATTTGACACACACAATTTACTTTCTTTAAACAAATAACCATCATGTTTGTAAAACTTATCAAATACCGCTTTATCACACGCCACATACACATCAGAAAAATCAACGTTATTAGCATACACGTATTTCACATATTCAAACTCAAGCATTTTAGCACTCATAGAAGTAAGAAGTACATACCTCCATGATAAAGCATTGGCAACAATGTTATCCTTATTACCTGTAACGGATGACATAAGGAAAGGTCTCGATGTATTCCGTCCATCTAGCATGTCTCTTATTTAATTTACTTTGACCCTTGAGATGCTTCAATGATTCCTGATCAGTGTGGATTACAAACTTCTTACGCCAAAGGAAGTGTTGTCACGTCTCTAGAGCGCAAATAAGAGCATAAAGTTCTTTATCATAAGTGGGATAATTTAGGACTGCCCCACTTAGCTTTTCACTAAAGAAGGTTATGGGCTGCCTATCTGTTGCTGACCACTCTGCAATCAACACACATCCTCCAAGTTTCATCATTTTTTGGCACTAGTAGCACTAGTATTGCACATGGAATCATGCTCTCTCTCACGTACGCCTTGCTCATCAAATCTTCAATTTGCCTTTAAAATTCCTTTGTCTCCTCTAGTTTACTCCTATAGGCTAGTCGGTTTGGAGTAGCAGCTCCAAGTACGAAATCAATTTGATACTCAATGCCTCTAATGGGCTACAACTCACTCGGCATCTCCTTTAGAAATACATTATAGAACTCATGTAACAAATAAACAGTCAAACTAGAAAGAGATTAGTTAGTTTCATCAAGATTAAGATAAGACTCTTTGTAAAAAAGAAAAATCATGGGCTGATCAGCTAAGAAGACCCTCTGAACCTCACTCTCCTTTGCATAAAAATTCATCTTTGTCTTTCATTTTCTCTCTGCAGGTTCTCTTTCTTTTTTTCTCTTGTGGCACCACTCTTTTTTTTTTTTTTTTCCAGCCACCCCTCTATTTTCTTTTTCACTCTCTCCTTTTCTTAAGGTTTTGGCCTTGCCCATTCTTTTTTGTTCAATCTTACTTTTCAAATTCAGTTGGTCCTCATAGACCTATTTTGGGATTAAATGAGTAAGTTTGATTGTTTTTCTATCCTTTACAAAGTTATACATGTTTCTAAACCCGTCATGAATCACCCTCCTATCATACTGTCATGGCCTCCCCAACAAAATTTGGCCAGCATGCATAGGATCTACATCACAAAGCACCTCATCACTATACCTCTCAATGGTAAAAGCCACCAAAACCTGCTTATTGACCTTAACCTCCCCATATTCATTCAACCACTACAACTTTTAAGGTCTAGGATGCTTCAATAAAGGTATGCTCAACTTCTCAACTAGGTTGGTACTAGCTACATTGGTATAACTTCCCTCATCTATAATGTGATGCCCCCAAATTCCGTTTGGGATAGGACGGACATTTGAAGTGTCGAGACATGCAACACAAGGTTACCTGCCCCCGTTCATGACATATAAGATGCAATAATCCTAACATGCATCTAACATTATGCAATATTCGCAGCGGATAATTTTTTTCTTTAGCAATACTATGCACCAAACTGGAAATATCCCAATACTTAAAACATACTTCATACATAAAGATCCATTGAATAACTAAGATCACAGCACTATTCCAAAATAGTTATGATCCAATAGTACTGGAGATGCAACTCCATCGTACAAGTAGTAATTTAACTACTATATTAACATTAACGACGCATCGTCGTTCAGTCGACTGTGTCTAGTTGGTCAGCTCCTGATCCTCCTTCAGGTCCTGTAACAAGATCTACCATTCGGGGGGAATAGTAGTTGGGACTACCACAGTGAGATTTGATTACAAATCTCAGCAAGTTAACAAAAAACTTCCATACAGACTAATAATGCATGTATGACAGTAAAAGCATAAATGCATAATCAAATTCATAAGTAATTAAAGCATAACTTGACATACAACATAGCATAATTGACATAACTTAAATTGAAACATGAACTGAACTTGACTTGCAACTTGACTTAGCATGAACTTGCTCTGAAACTTGAATTAACATGAAAATACATACTCCACAATTGTTGTGGCCCCATGTATTCTATACAAACTTGACTTAACATGAAAAATACATACTCCACAGTTGTTGTGGCCCCATGTATTCTATGTGTAAATACATACTCCACAGTTGTTGTGGCCCCATGCATTCTACACATCATAATGCAGTTAAATACATACTCCACAGTTGTTGTGGCCCCATGTATTCTACATAAACTTGACTTAACATGAAAAATACATACTCCACAGTTGTTGTGGCCCCATGTATTCTATGTATAAATACATACTCCACAGTTGTTGTGGCACCATGTATTCTACATAAACTTGACTTAACATGAAAAATACATACTCCACAGTTGTTGTGGCCCCATGTATTCTATGTGTAAATACATACTCCACAGTTGTTGTGGCCCCATGTATTCTACACATCACTATGCAGTTAAATACATACTCCACAGTTGTTGTGGCCCCATGTATTCTACATAAACTGAATATACTCAAGATGAAACATGACTGGAATATGAAAGGACTGAAGCCCTGACGTAACATAACGTGACTTGAACATAATTTGAAATACATAACCAACTTGAGATAGTAACATTTCGTAACATGGCATAACATATAACAGACAACATATTTAACATGACATATTTGTAATGTATTGTAATACATGACAGAATATATTGTGTAACAGATAAAAATTTATGACAGAATAAATTCTGTATAATAGACAATTACATGATAACTTGGCATGGCATGACATATATGATAACATACATACATACACTGTAATTCTTTTACTTAGCACACATACACAGTAGACTGCTAGTAAGTTAAAAGCTAACTTACCTCGATCTCCGCGTTTCTTATAAAACTTCAAGTGCGATCACGAGGAACTGTAATTAGTGATTCTAAAAGTTAGAACTAAATCACTAATAATTTGAAATATGGAAAATACTAACTTAAAGAGTAAAATTTTCATTTTACTCTCTACATGTGGGAAAATGACCGTTTTACCCATAACTTAAGGATTTTGCATACTAATTCCAAAAGTTTCCAAAATTTACATTCATCATGTAAATTTTGTCCTAAACTTAAATATCAACTCAGAAAAATTTAAAACAAAACACAACTATGAAGAACACATTATGGCCGAAACATCCATAGGCCATTTCCATTGATTTTTTTGTTGCAATTCCTTCAAATTTCAAAACTCATGCTTAAACCAAAATTTTGCAACAAACATCTTCCAATCCTAAGTTCAAAATCATACTTAAAACATCCATTTAGAAAAAGCTAATAATTAACACCAAACTTTTTTGTAAAAAGATCCAAGCACTTGAATCACAAGTTTTGACCTTAAATCAAAACATCTCCAAGAATTTCAAAAATCAAATCTTACTTCTAACATATTCATAATATCATCCTAACATCAACCATGCTTTAAATCATCAAACTAAAGTCACCAAAATCACAAAATAACATTTGGAGTTTTTGGTTTTACACTTAGTCCAAAAACAGAAACTTTTTCCTCAACTAGTTTTGATAAATCTCTTGATCTATGACTTATAAATATATGATCTTCAAACCAAACCATCACATGGTTTAAAAAGATGTCCTAAAACATATATAAGTTTCTAATTCAAGATCACATGGTTAGAAATTAACCAAAACATAAATTTAGCCAAGAATATCCACACTTTGGCTTATTTGAATATCTCTTTGCATAAAATTTCATATCTTTAAAACTAACATCAAATATCTTCAAAATAATAATATAACATGTATATAAGATACTTAGGATCCTCCAATAAAATTATTAAAGTCATTAGAATAGGTTTAGACCACCAAAGAGTTAAACTTTCTCAAAACAGAATCTGTTTTTCCTCTTCCAGTTTCTAAGTTTCTAAATCTAAGAAAATCTTTCATCAAAACCTTTAATCATGCAAAAATCCTCAACCAATAGTCATATATACATGTTAACAATACTCCATAAAAATTTCGGACCAATATCTATCCATTAGCTTGGTCAAAAACTCCAAACTATAACATATTCTCCAGTTTATCTCCCAGAATGACCTTTCTATAGTTTGTACAATATTTTACTGACCAAATGATCTTCAAATGGGGCAAATAAGATATCCATGTAAACTAGACTCAAAAAGGAACAACGTATATGAAGGAGACTTTATGATAAAACACTTACAACAGCTTCGAAATGGGCGTGCAAAAGACCTCCTAAAAGCTGTCCGAGAGAGAGTGTTTGATAATCTTTTATTGGAATGTGTAATTGAAGATAATTTCATGGGGAGAGGTGGCTGGAGATAATTATGGATGAGATATGGAAGAGATGAGGCTGGAGTTGAGAGTTGAGTGTAGTTTTCTCCTACCCAAAATATCTATAAAAGATTATCTCATAATATTCTATCCAATAGTATCTACAAAAAATCAACTTAAGATATTTTTATCTAATAATATCTATAAAAATCAACTCAAAATATTTTTACCCAATAATATTCATGAAAATTACCTCAAGATATTTCTTTTTATCCAATAATATCTACAGTTTTAAACAGACCTTTTGACCGAAAATATGAAAAAATGTTATTGCGCCATAAGACTTTAAATAACCCTCCGAGTCTAATGGCACAAACCATAATACATTTTGACACTTCTAACTATCTCCAATAATCAAAAACACACTTCTGATACCATAGTAAATAATAATACTAACTATATAGTTAGACAAAAACCTATATGATTAATGGATTCGTGAAAACTTATGGGGTTTTCACGAGATTCTTAAAGTTAATAGAAATTTCACAATTAAATTTCTAGCGGGCTGTTACATATAATCATACTACACACCTTGTTTACTTAACATCTAGTATGAAATATTTTCACTCTATGCTACTTCATATCATCTACCTTAATTTGCGTATTGAGAGCACGCCTGGCAACAAGAGACTTACCTTCTACGAAATATTTCACTCCATCATCATCACAAACATCAACCAACTCAAGCATCTCATTACTATGACCCTCACTCTCAATCATCACCTCCTCATTGTCATGTAAAATTATTACTCGCTTGTTTGGACATTGAGACGCAATGTGCCTTGAACCCAAACATCTAATATCTCTGTTCCTTGAAAGTTGAAAATCTACCTTGGGTTTGTTCTTGCTAGTTCCCTCTTCGTTTCCCCTAAGTGGTTCAGCCTTTCCCTTTACTTCAGCTTGATCATTTCTATCCCACTTTAGTTTCCAATGAGTGCTAGAAACTGAAGTATACCTTGCTACCCGCTTTCTATTTAACTGTCTCTTCACCTTCATAGCCATATACACCTTGTCTTCTACCTCCACATAATGCTACAACTCAACTACATTGGCTATGTCCCTATTCAAACCACTTAAATCTAGCTATTGTGGTCTCCCGATCCTCCTCTAAATTAGCCCGAATCATAGCCACCTCTATCTCCTTATGGTAATCCTCTACACTCCAAGAACCTTGTGTAAGGTTTTGTAATTTTTGGTAGAGATCTCTATAGTAGTGGTTAGGTACAAATCTTCACCTCATGAGAGTTTTCAACTCACCCCATGTTTCTATAGGTCTCTCATGATTCCTTCTCCTATTGGTCATTAATTGATCCCACCAAATAACTGCATAACCAGTGAACTCAATTACCGCTAGCTTCACCTTCTTCTCCTCTGAATAAGTGTGATAAGCAAAAATCAACACTAATTTCTTCTCCCACTCTAAATAGATTTCAGGGTCATTCCTACGTTGAAAAGATGGAATTTTCATTTTGATGCTCCTCAGGTTCCTATCTACTAGGGGAGAGTATCGGACGGTCCGGACCGGCAAAACCGACCGGACCGGCAGTTTCGGTCCGGACCGAACCGAACCGGTAGAATGTCCGGTCGGTTTCGGTCCTATTTTCTCTGGACCGACAGGTTTCGGTTCGGTCCCGGTTCAGGGGGGTTTTGCCCCGGACCGGACCGAACCGAACCGAATGAATATTAATATATTTTATTATTTATATAATAATTATAATTATATATAATTATTTATAATTTTTATAATTGTATATAATTATTTATAATTGTATATAATCTATAATTATTTATAATTTTTATCTTACCTAATAGGCTAATATTTATCATACTAATTATTAATATATATAATTTTATACTAATACAATAATACTAATATAATAATATTTATACTAACTTACTAAGACTAAGACTAAATCACTAACCGTCTATATTAATAAATGACTACTAGTTATTAGTATTACATGATATTTACATCTAGTTATTAGTTATAATTTATAAACTTATAATAAATAAGTTAATAAATATTACTAATTTACTATATATTAATAGACTAATAGTATTACTATATTAGTATAATAGTCTATTAGTAATTTAGTATATAGTAAATTACTAATATATATAATAGTAATTATAGTATACTATTAGTTATATATTAAATTAATATATTTAAGTTATTATCTATTAGTACTAGTGTAACTACTAACTAGTGTTATTACATATTAATATTATTAGTTACTAGTTATTACATCTAGACTATCTAGTTATTAGACTATAGTAAATAAGTTAATAAATATTACTAATTTACTATATACTAAATTACTAATAGACTAATAGTATTAGTATAATAGTAAATTACTATTACTAAGTTAGTAAATTTCAAAAACAAAAAAAAACTCTCTAAGTTAGTAATAACTAATAATTAACTAAATTAACAATTAACTAGTGATTTTTTTAATGATTTAATTAAATAATACACATTAAATAGTTTACCTAATTTTATTTTTACTAACTTAAATATATTTTTACCAACTTATTAATTTTTTTTTATTGTTTAGAATTAGATTTTAGAAGAAGTTATATGGGTTGGGTGAAACGGCGCCGTTTCACGCAACCCATATATTTTTTTCTGAAATTATGTGCTGAAACGGCGCCGTTTCAGCACATAATTTCCCTTTCCCCCCCCTCCCCCCCGATTCCCTCCACTCCTCCTTCAGTCTTCACTCTTCACTTTCTCTCTCAACTCTCAGTCGACGCTCACTTGATTCTACAGATCCTAGCCCCGTGCCGTGCGCATCCCCTCCAAGCCGTAACCCATTGCCGACGCTGTGCCGTTGCCCACTTGCCCCTCCGTCGCATCTCAAACGAGGTGCCTCTCTCTCTCTCTCTCTCTCTCTCTCTCTCTCTCTCTCTCTCTCTCTCTCTCTCTCTATTATTTTTATATCTTACCTATTAGTTATTATTTTTGTTAATTTGCTTGATAGTTGTGGATATTAGGCTTGTTTGTGTGCTGGATAGTTGTGGATTTTAGAGCATTGGCGACTTGTGCCCATTTCTGGAAAACAGATGGGTTCGCTCGAGCCTCGCGTACTTGCCGCTCGAGCGAACCCAGGCAGAGTGGAGCGCTCGACGCTCGCTTGACTTTCAGCTCGAGCGAACTCAGGCAGAGTTGAGCGCTCGACTCTCGCTCGACATTCTGCTCGAGCGAAATCAGGCAGAGTTGAGCGCTCGACTCTCGCTCGACATTCCGCTCGAGCGAAATCAGGCAGAGTTGAGCGCTCGACTCTCGCTCGACATTCCGCTCGAGCGAAATCAGGCAGAGTTGAGCGCTCGACTCTCGCTCGACATTCCGCTCGAGCGAACTCAGGCAGAGTTGAGCGCTCGACTCTCGCTCGACATTCCGCTCGAGCGAACTCAGGCAGAGTTGAGCGCTCGACTCTCGCTCGACATTCCGCTCGAGCGAACTGAAAAATCTTATTTTTTTTATAAAATTATTATTATAAAAATAAATTTATATTATCATTTTGATGAATCAAATGGCTAATCCAATGTGGGATTATGGATAGAAAGGTCTTATATTTATGGAAAACTTGTACTTTTCATCAATTTTTGAAGATGGCTTTGATGAAGCCAATGTGGATGCCTGGATGGATATTAGGGTTGTTTGTGTGTTGGATAGTGGTGGATATTAGGGTTGTTTCCAGGCTACGAACAGCCAATTGTTCTAGAAAAACTTATTACACTAATTGTTGGTTGTTTATTTTTCTAGATGGATTCGTCAACTTCAACCAATGAGGTGCAAGAGTCAATACAAAGCCCTGGTATGCCTCCGCCCCCACCCCCACCCCCACCCAATGTAAGTGATAAATCTAACATTGGTGGGTCACAAAGTGGTAGAGTTAGGTCAATGGTTTGGGATCACTTTACAAGAATATCAAAAGGGGATCCCACTAAACCTAGGGCTGCATGTAATTACTGTGGTGCTTCGTATGCGTGTGATACAAAGATCAATGGTACAAAGTCTATGAAGCATCACATTGAGAAGCAATGTAAGAAAGGTCCATTTAAGAATACGGATAAGTCCCAGACGACTCTAGGTTGGAAAATGGAGGGAGGTAGTGGTGGTGGGGGACTTGTGCCCATTTCATTTAGTGTTGAGGCTTGCCGACAAGCCTTGACAGAGATGATTATTGTTGATGAGTTGCCATTTAGGTTTGTTGAAGGGGAGGGTTTTAGAAAGTTTATGCTTGTGGTTTGCCCTAAGTGGGTAGGGATTCCATCCCGTTGGACGATTGCGAAGGATTGTTTTAATTTGTTTATCAGTGAAAAAATAAAATTAAAAAGTGCTCTTCGAGGGCAACGAATTTCCCTCACCACGGATACATGGACATCCGTGCAAAATCTTAATTATATGTGTCTTACAGCACATTTTATTGATGATGACTGGAAGCTACATAAGAGGATTCTTTCCTTTTCTTTGGTTGAAAATCACAAGGGTGATACACTTGGTAAGGGCATAGAGTTGTGTTTGCATGATTGGGGGCGACCGAAAATACTTGCTATCACTCTTGATAATGCAAGTTCCAATAATGGGGCCATTTCTTATTTGAAAAAAAAAACCAAGTATAGGAGGGATACGGTCTTGGAACATGAATTCTTGCATGTTCGATGTTGTGCACACATTCTAAATTTAATTGTGCGTGAGGGATTGAAAGAGTATGAGGAGTCTATTGCGAAGGTGAGGGGTGTTGTGAAGTATGTTAAATCCTCCCCTCAAAGGTGGGATACATTTAAGAAGTGTGTGGCATTGGAAGAGATTAAATGCAAAAGTCATGTTTGCCTAGATGTACCAACTAGGTGGAACTCCACCTATCTTATGTTGGAGAGGGCTGGGAAATTTAGAAAAGCTTTTGATCGGTTGGAGGAAGAAGATATGTGCTTTTTAAGTAGTATTGGAGATGATGATGATGACGATGATGAAGGTGATGTGGTAACTAGAAGAAAGTCAAAGAAGTTAGGGCCTCCCAATGCATCCGATTGGGATAAGGTACGGTTGTTTGAGAAGTTTCTTGCATTATTTCATGATGCAACTTTACGCTTCTCGGGGGGTGAGTATGTAACTTGCAATACATTTTTTTCGGAGTTGGTGAATATTAAAAATGCCATTAACATAGAGTGTGAAGAAGGAAGTCCCGTGGTGGGATTAATGGCCTCAAATATGAAGAGAAAGTTTGAAAAGTATTGGGAGAATATGGATAATCAGAATATGCTGTTGTACGTTGGGATTGTTCTTGATCCTCGTTACAAGATGCGATATCTTGACTTTGGGTTGAGAAAAATGTATGCATATGATCAATCAAAAATCATTGATATGAGTTGGAAGGTGAAAAATGCATTTATCCGCATGTATGAGGCATACATCCAAAATGAAGAAGGGAGTTCTCCTCAACGCACAAGTTCCCCACGTGAAGATGCGAGTCCTTCCACAACTCAGTCTACGAATAGACATGCTGCATTGATGGCCCAATTTAAGCAAGAGTTACAGTCAGAAGACTCTTTGGAAAGCAGGTCAGAGGTTGATAGATATCTAGCTGAAAAATGTGAGGATGAAGGTGATAATTTTGACCTACTAAATTGGTGGAAGGTGAATTCAGTTAGATATCGCATACTTTCAAAGGTTGCACGTGATGTACTTGCAATACCGGTATCTACTGTGGCCTCTGAATCTACATTCAGCACTGCAGGTCGTGTACTTGACCCTTTCCGAAGTAGTTTAAATCCGATGATGGTTGAGGCTCTCATATGTGCACAAAATTGGCTCCGTTCTTCCTCTACTCCAATAAGCCTTAGGACTTTAATGGATGAAGTGGAGGAATTTGAGAAGCAGATAGATATGGGTATGTAATCAATTAACTTTGATTTATTTTGTGGTATATTTTGTTTTATCTTCTATATTATTTTAACTTTATTTCATTTGTTTTGTATTAAATTTTTATGGATTGAAGGAGAACTTGTTGGGGAATTGGCTTATTCTGCAGAAGGATCAAATGAAATGGCTACCGAGTCTTAACCCAATGTTGATGTAATCATGTAAGACATGAATTCTGTTTAAAATCTATATTTATTTTTCCCAATTTTATTTCTTTCTAGATGTGATTTGTTTGTAAAATCTGCTTCTCTATTATATTTGGACTTTAATACTTGAAAAATTCACAAGTTAAACTCAATAAACATCTTGTTTTATAGTGATTCTGTACATATCAAGGCCTTGTGTCATTAATCCTCTCCTAAAACCATCTTATCTAGGCCTTGTGTCATTAATTGCTGCACTTTGAAGAAGTGCATGGTAAAAAGACTCAGTTACAGCTTGTGTAAAAGGCTAACTAAAGGTTGATTTATTTTATGTTCACCAATATCATCTTGTTTTGTACCAACTCAAATGCTGCACCAACTGAGTTGATTTATTTTATAACAGACTAACCTAATGTTTAAAGGTTGATTTTTATTATGTTCACCAATAGGTTAACGCCTTGGTTTTTTACTTTTTTATCTGCAGATCTGTGAATCGTGATCTCAACCTTGATGGAGAAATTGATCGTGAGGAATTTGCTAATAGTCAGGGACTGATTAAACAATTACCTAATTGTATAATTTGTATTTTGTTTTGATGTAATTATGTTAACTTTTAGATGCTACTGTTGGTCTTTTTTTTATTTTTTACGTAATTTATGCTAGTGTTAGTCTGTTATAGTGCACTGTGCATCAGTGCTTTTGATGTAAATTATTAAATATAACTTCTAATCTTTGATAGTTCTTTTTTTTAAGACTTTTTAATTTTTAGTTTTTAAATATGCTTGCAGGTTTGAATTTTTTAAATATGCTTGCAGATTGCTTGGGAATGGATTTTTATTTTTCTGGCCTTTTAGAATGCAGATTGTAATAATTTGATGTACCATGTATCATGTATGTAAAGTAAGATACATGAAAATCGATTTTTGCTATATTTTTCTCTTGTTAGAAGAGCTTTCTTTCCTTTTTTAGATATATGATAAATATTAAATAGTATATACTATAATTGATTGATCTTTAAATTGTTTAGAACGTATATAGAAATTTTTCTTCATTTGGTAGTAAAATATTTTATTCAAATTTATTGTATATAGATAATTTTTTTTAATGGTTATTTTTATTTTTCTTTCTAAGTATTTTTTTGGTATTTTGGGCTTCAAATTAGATAAATTATTAGTGGATTTTAACTGTTGGGCCGAAATTGATGTAAGAAAAAAATTGGGCCATTGGCCCATTTGGAGTCTGGTCGGACCGATTGGACCGACCGGACCGGACCGTCCCGAATGGGACCGGACCGCCCGGTTCCATTGAGATTCGGTCCGGTCCAGGGTAGGGAATCCCTGGACCGAATAGGTCCGGTCCGGTCCATCAAACCCCCCGGAACCGGACCGGACCGGACCGATCTCCCCCCTACTATCTACCCTATCTCGACCCCTTGGATTTCTCCTTGGTCCTCTTGCATGCCTACCTCCTCTAGGTCTACCCACTCCACCCATTCCAACTTCAAATACTATGTCTTCCTCATCCTCATCATCTTCTTCGTTTTCATACTCAATTTCAATGCTAGGCTCACATCTCCTCCTATCTCGCCCACATTACAAATTTCTAATCACTACTTGTTGATCCATCCTATCCTTCTCCTCCCCTAATACCAAATTCAACTGTTTAAAATGTTGTTGCATGATCTACAACAGAAAGAATGAGTTATCTACATCCTCCTCAGGTGTCCAGTCACTCTTATGAGGTATTTTTAATGCGCTGCAAAAATAAGAATATTAGTGGTAAAACCTTACATACTCCCTTACATGTTTAGGCTCAAATATTATCACTCTACTCGTGTTTCACTCTTTTGGCCTTTTCCAATACTATTTTCACCCACTCTTTCCTTTTACCTCACTTATTTTCCTTTTCAAGTTCTTTAAGAACTAGTTGAACTACATCAAGACACAACCTTGTGTTATTCCAACCAACAATAGATTCAAGAAATAAGAAAGGAATAAAAGGACATGAATCTCAATGAATCTGTACGAGAAAAGGAGTAATTAGGAAACAAGATACTAAAGATGATATATCTGACCTATTTGAAGATAAAGATCAATCAACATCAAATCGCTTCAATTTTTGGATTGCAAAGTATATCAAACAGCCATTTTTGCAATTTCTTTCTTTCTTTCTTTCTTTCTTTGTTTTTTTATAACTATGCAGAAACCTTTGAATATGCTACCTTTTTTTATCTTTTTTTAATATAGATTCAGTAACAAGCAGCAAAATTAATTGCAATTTACAAAACAAAACAAAAAATCTGATTTCAACAACAAGAAATGAAAATAGACAAAGGACAATCGAAAACAAAATGGAATTCAAATCTAGAACTTACAAATATGGAAATTAAAGCAAAGATTTGTATAATCAATTAAATAATTCACAGATCTAAATTCTTGAATCAAGTATATGAGTAATCAATTGTGAAAATTACATATCTGAATTCAAACACACGAAATTGAAAAGAATAAAGACAGAATCGTAGGCCAAAATAGAGAACCCTAGAACACACCTAAGACAAAACCCAAATGCAAGAATTAAAATGATAAATCAAACCTGATTTGGAGTCTAAGCTCTTGTACCAAATGATATGAACCTGTGGGATTGAAATCCCTTAAACCCACAATCAAATTGAAACTTCTTAAACCCACAATCAAATTGAAACTTACACAAGAAAGCCAAGAATCAAGTTAAGATGATCTAGATCCGTCAAAATCTTCTTTCAAGAATCTAGATTGGGTGAGAACGCCACAAACTCTTTTGATAAGTTCTTAGTTCAATCAAGAAACATTAGAGAAAACTGAAAGTTCTCTATGAAGAAATTTCATTCACGATGAACTTATAGAAAATGTGGCGACAAGTCTATTTTTAATCCCCTCTATGAAACCCTAAGATCGACTAAGACCTTCATTAATTAAAAAACATGGGCTGAACATCTTCAAGCCCAAAACATCCTAACTACACGCCTATAACTAATTAAAATAAGTCCACTTAATGAATTAAATAGGCCCAAACGCCTACAACCATAGAAACACAAAATAGGCCCACACGCCTATACTTAATTAAATAAAGAGTCTACACTAAACCACTAGGCTATGCCGCCCCTTTGTAGCTTGTATCACATGGATAAAAGCTGGTTCTTCTTATTTCAAGCTCATCTTGAATGTTGGGGTCTTGCTTGATAAATTTTCAAACTCAGCCCAAGTGGATTGCACCAATTCTTGTATTGCTTCCTTGATCTTCTTAGCTCTTAACTTTGTGATTGGCTCATCTAGAACTTGCAAGGGATCTTCAAGTAATACATCATTGGCTAAAGCATGGGCAACGTTATTAATGCCCCTAGGATTATGCCTAACAGACCATTTATGAGTTTTTAATAAAAGAATTTTTACATCCCTGATAATCATTGCATCTGAACTCCACTTCTCTTCTGCACTGTTTATAGCATTGACTACTGAACCTTAAAAAATCACTTGCTATATCTCCAGTTCAATGCTCAAAAGTGTAGCTTTAAGCATTGTAATGGACTCCCCTAACTGAGCATCTGGAAATATCCCTCTTGATGATCTAAGTGTAGCTAACACTTGACCTTCACTGTCTCTAACAATCACTTATACCCTCACTTTGCACTAAATTTTGTCGATGGTTGCATCCCAGTTGATCTTGAAAGTGTTAGGAGGTGGAGCTTCCCATTCTAAACTAGTGTTCTATTATCCTTTGCTCAGGCCTAAAACCCTTTCATTGAGCTTCTATAATCCTCCAAAGCATGAAGAGACTAAAGAATAAGCTTATCAGGTGATATAAAATTTCCTTCAAATACAAAAGAATTCCTTCTCCTCCACATTTGGTATGCTATCATTGCTACTTCATCTAAGACCTCACTTGGCATTGAGAAGAAAAAAATGAGATAACAAATTCTGGAATAAGGACACTTCCACACTACACTTTTGTAACCTCCTAGAACATGAATCCCAAACATCCTAAGCGGATTTACAACTCCATAAATGATGAATAACAAATTCAGGTTCAGTCAGAGAAATAGGACAATTTGAGGATTCCACTACCTTTCGTTTAAACAGATTAAGCTCTGTTGGAATGAACTCTAAGCTGGCTCTCCTTTGAAATTTTTTTTACAGCATTTGTCACTTTAAGTTTCCACAGCTTAGACCATATTCTTGCATTCAGCATGGTATTTGATGACTGTCCTGTCCTTCTTGCCTATAATTCACCTTGAATATGGTAAGTACATTTAACTAAGAACTTGTAATCTACACCTCCATCCCAACCTATCTAGATTGTTGCAAACATTGATGGGGATTCTTGTGTATAACAACCCAGCCCAATAACAATAATTATAAGGATACTTTTATTAGGCCTAGATTACGGTTGATGAATAATATTGGAGAGCCCAATTATAATGTATTGGATAATCACAGACCCGAAACCATTGAAAAAGCCAAATCACTTTTGTATATTCAACAACCGTGTATGTACATGCCATTGCATCTATCAAGCATATATCTCTCGTACGATTCCTTAGTTGAAAGATTTCCTATCTATAATCGATGTATGCAATGAACCCTTAGCACATCAAACCGAACCCTAAACACAAGCCAACCATGAAGATCATTCACATCCATCGTGGAAGAACCCACGTTGAAGCCACGCTACTCCTTTATCCAACTGTGTGCCGCTGTGAAAGTCATAACCGTACCACTACACCATAAAGACGAGCAAACACAAGTGACCTCCTAACTTGCAGTAGCCCCTGCTTGAAAATCTAAAATAGTCTATACAGAGGACGTTGTCGACTGCACTATGAACCCTCATGAAGCAAGCAAACCACACGACAACCTGATAGTTGAAACAGCACCATCACACACACGATGTTCTCTGTTTTATAAACCACAAAATAGAGCAACCTCCTACCCACGGCCAATAGAAGACTCATCAAGCCACACAATAGCATGCAGTAGACCTCCCACCGCCTGCACAACACAGTAGAATCACCATCGCACGGAACAAGCAAAAGAGCAAGTCTTTGTTTACTCTCATGAAACAGAGCACACTTATACCATGAAAAATTACACTGGAAACCACCCAATGAGACCACAACACCACAGTTAGGACGCTGCCTAGCTCAACCCAAGAAGGTCTTTTACACAACCAGTGACGACAATTATTTGCACGTAAACCACAAGGAAAACCAAACCCAAACTGCAAGAAAAACCACCCCAAGTGATCAGTCCCATGCATGATAGCCCGCATGACGCACTCCTCTATTGAAAATCCATCCATGTGTGAAATCCCCAAGTGTGAACAACAGCCATTTGAACAGCGTGTGAACAAGCGCCTAAACAAGCGCCTTTCGAACACGTGTGAATAGTAGCCATTTCAACATCGTGTGAACATAAACCATTTGTCAAAAATGGTGGTTGGAGTTGGTGAAGCTCCTCTTATAAAAAGAGGTCATTGCAATGATGTAAGAGCATCCTCACATAGGTGAGTGATCAAGGTAGGAGGTGTGTGTGAAATGTAGGGTGTGAGCAAGATGAAGAAAAAGGGCTATTGAGAGATAGAGATGTTGTTTTTAGTGTTTGTAAATTTTGTACAAATATATTGAAATCAAATTTTTCCGCTCCAATAGGCATAGGAAAATTTCTGAACCACTTAAATATTGTCTCTATCTTGTGTGTAAGTGTGTTTCTGGGCAGTTCTGGCACTACCTTCTCCACCACAGATGATCAGCAAGTCGATGTTTTCCAACCACAAACCACCCTAGGTCCCTCATGGCAAACAAAAGCCGACGTCACCCATCATGTCGAAGGACCACGGAGAAAGGCCTAAATGCAGGAGCCTAAGATACCCACAACTCCTCTAGCCAGAAACCACCCAAAAAGCCATAGAAACTATCGATCAATTCACTGCATTTAGCCTCACACAGCCTCATGCTCTACTGCCGTGATCGCCACCGTCCACCTCACCCAACTCCATCGTGTCTCCTTATCTCTTGGTGGGTTTTGGAGTTCCCCTGTCACACAGTGCTTCCCACTCCCGTAACAAGCTACAAAGTAGGATTTAGGAAGCTATGCGACAAGGTAAGTAATTTGATCACAAATTAGGATCATCACAGTTTAGCTTATATAAATTATTATTAAAACCAGTTCTTTAACAGCCATCTTTATGTACCACTCATGTCATATGCAAGCATGTCACTAACAAAGCACAAGATCATATCATTCAAATCATGTTCAGATTAAAAAATTTATAGTTATTTATATCAGTATATATGTCATAGATCTTATGTCGCATAAGATACATAAGCTACCTTAAGTTTAAGTGCAAGATAAGATCAAATCAGTTAATCAATAAATCAGATAGCCATAAGATGAATGGTATCGATATAGTTCAGATCAAGGTGGATGTGCAAGCCATGGACTCAAGTGTGGTCCACCGTAGTACGCCAGAGTACTGCACAGTCGGCTTCCTTTTCTGTAGTGGGGGAAGTTAGTACACAACCTTGCACACAGGGTTAAGTGTGTTAGCCACTCAGATTAATCAAATAAATCATATCAGTCAAATAAGTCAGATCATTTAGAATAAATCAAATCAGTCAATTAATTCAGATAAATCAATACAAGTCACGCATAGCATAAGCATCAGTACAATTAGTCATGATTTTAGACTCTCAGTATGAAAACTTTTATGAAAATCCTTACGTTTATTATGTTTGCATTGTGATGGGTTTCTTACTGAGTCTTCGACTCATTTTAGTTTTATTTCATGTTTTTAACCACCCAGGTAAGAACAATGATCTTTACGAGCAAGCGGGCCAAGTTTAGTAGGAACAGACTATGAACTTAATGACTTTGTTGTGTGATTCTCATTTCAGTCAATTTGAGAATTATGGTTATGTTTTGTTAAGACAGTTTATTTTATAAACTCTTTTAAGTGATGAATAATGTTTCATTAAATTATACAAGTCTCTTCCCTGGCTATATGTACATAAGCACTTCACATCTCTAACCTTAGGGAAATGGGTATTACATCGAGATAGTCTTATACTCAGGTTTTAGGAATATATCCTTTAGTAAGGCCAAGTTCCAATACTTTGTGTTAGGGTCAATTAGATCTTTAACCCTTGTATCCTCATCTAATAATCTCACTAGTGATTGAATTATGAAAGAAGTTGGTGTAGGCACCCATTTGTCATGCCAAATCTTCACCGAATCTCCATTCCCAATTTTCCATATCAAACTTTCAAATAACAAATGTTTTACTGCTATTATACTCTTCCATATGAAGGATACATTGTTTCCAAGTTTAGAATTGAGAAAATTAGTCCAAGAAAAATACTCTACCTTTAAAACCTTTGAATCCAATGAATTAAGTTGCTTAATGACTCTCCACCCCTGCTTTGCAGGTAAGCTAAGTTGAAATTTTCAAAAGCCCAATCCAACAACATTTTTAGCACTTTAACTGTTGCCAACTAAGCCAATAGATTTTAGATCTCTTAGCCCCTTGCCCCCACTAGAACTTTTGCATAACTCCAATGATCTCTCACAATAAGACTTTGGGGATTTTGAAAAGCCCCATGTTGTAGGTAGGAATGGCCTAAATTACAGATTAAAGTATAATTTCTTTTTCAGCTTAAGATAAGAATTTCACCTCCAGTTGCTCATTTTGCCACTGATTTTGTCCAAAATTGGGTTGAGAGCTTTGGATCTGTTCCTGCCCACATATAAGGGTAAGCCTAGGTATTTCTTATATGAATGTGGTGCTTTAATTCCTACTGCAGCCATTATAAGATTTTTCACTTCTGATCTAGTATTCCTACTGAAAAATATTGAGATTTTCTCCATATTCAACCTCTGACCTGAAGCATGTGGAGAATGAGCGCTACTTATTCATGCTCCCACACATTATTCCTAGATGTTATATACCAAAAAAAAAATATTTATAGCGGAAAGAAAAATTCCTCAAGCTCAATTTTTGGAATTCAGTTTACTAATCTACGATTCGTGAATGTACCTACATAAATGATTTAGAGACACTCAAAATGCCCTTTTCCACATAGAACAAATTTTTAAGGGTTGTTTCAAGAAATGAATAAAAACAATTAACCACTGATATGGGAAGAAGGACTAATTTATAAATAACAGCCCTTCATTGCTCCTTAACTCCAAGAGTAACATCAGGCGCTACCGCTTGACAACTCAAAAGGAAATGACCAGGGGCTTGCCCACTAAAGGCACCCCTCCCTCCTTTATTACATCTCCTACTTGTATAGAGTAGGCATGCCCCAAGCATGTATCTCTTAAGTGTTCTCAATCTTATTCATATACACAAATAGGTTGTGCGATTACCGAGTACACCTGACAAAAAAATGTGTGAGAGCACCATACCAAATCTCTTCTAGAGAAAACCAGTATAGCAACATCCCTAAAGTGTCTCGTATATCCTAGACTTATTTGATTGCATCTAATCGAGTATCTTTGATTCCTTCCAAGTTCCAAAAAAAAACTCAAAACCATGCTTGATCACTTCTAAACTATCCCTATGTATTCAAAAATTTTGTCACTTCCATATTGCAATGCCAAAATTTGACGTCTACAAACATAATCGAGGATGTGTTGTCGAATAGTTTTTCCTTTACCCTCATGTCACTCAACTTTAGTCTAACATTAGAACCTCTATCTTATAACATAGTCAAAAGTCAAGAAGAGCACTAAAAAGTAAGAATGAGACTCACACAGTGAAGAAAAGGGAACCATTCTCCCAATTCCACATTTTGCCGAAAAAGCACATGAAGTCAAGGCTTGAAAAATGGGTCCAGTTTGGTATGAATTGGCCGGTTCAATTTGATTTGGCAAAAACTGAATTGATTTTAGTAATAAAATTGGTTTGATCAAAGAATCGGTTGAACCAGCATATTTAGACCGAACCAAACTAGTTTTAACCGATTCATGCATTGAATCAAAGTGATAAATCAAAAGGGAAAAAGTGAAAAACTTAAAAAACAAAAAAAACAAAAAAAAAAGTCTCGACTCTTAACTCTGACTACTGACGACCAAATGCCGACGTTGAGGATAGTGAGGAGTCTTTCGCGTTTCGATCTCATACTTTTCTGAATGTTCTTTATTTTAATGTCTCTCCCAATAAGTCTTAGCTCTCAACATTTGAAAATATCCCTCAACCTCTTTATAGTCTACAATTTTTTGGATTCATAGATTTGCGCATTCTCTTTGTTTGTTCAACTGCCATATTTTTTTATATCTTGCAATTCATTTCAATTTTCTGATCATTGTACTGGACCTCAATAGATCATATCTGTACTAATTTTTGGGCTTGTTTGGGAAGTGAGATGATTTCATTTTATCTCAAGACTCTTCATAATTTTTTTTCTAAACATCACTTAAATACAAATACTTTCCAATTTCAAATCTTCAACCTTTTCATCTAATCATTACACTTTTCTAAACTTTCAAACAAAACACAAAGAAAATACAACTTTTTCAAATTTTAAAATAATAATAATATTAAAAAATTTATTCTAATAATATTTTAATTTTATAATATTTTATTTCACAACCTTTTTTTCTCTCTTTTTCCAAAACTCAATAAAACAACTTAACTTAAACTATTTCACTATTATTTATAGAATTCTTTATTCATCTCATTTCTCAAACAAGCCCTTAGTCTACTTTGCTTAATTTCGTGTGTTATTTATATTTAGTTTGGGTACATCATAATTTCGCTGAAGTATTTTTTTTTCTTCTATGAACAGTTTGATGCAACACCTATTTATTTTGATCAACTTTATTTTTGTAGCAATGAAGTTGATTGAAATTGCAAGCTTGCTAGGGAAAGACTTTGAATTTAGTTGAGTCCACCCAAATTTCTTTTCTAAACTTTCTAGATTAATATCATTGATCTTTGAGAATTTATTTTCTTTAGAACTTTGGAATATATCATGTCGAAGATAACTACTTGCAACTATACCTAGACTCTAGAGTTCCTTATGCCGCCCATGACTGACAAAGTAGTCTATTTATCAGTTTTTTGCTTATACATGTAGCCAAGAGGCTAAAGATACCAGATATTAGTAAGATAATCATGACAAAAGAGTTGTGCAAAAGCCAGCCATGAATTCTCAAGTCAATACATATTTTTTCACACTTTTCACCAATATATTAATTATTATCATTGATAGGTGAGTTTAAATTCAATATTTGGAAATTCCACATGCTTTGCTTGAAATAGGAATGTGAAGAATCACTTCTAAAGAAGATTGAATCATTTAAAGAAAAATGCGACAACATTCAACCATTTAAAGAAAAATATCAAATGTAATTACTATGGAAAAAAAGTATGTAGAATATTCCGATCAAATCGACATATTGTAAAAAGGCTAGGATATGTTGCAGCGTGTAAAAAAGCTCCACATGCAAGGTGCATCCCTGCGATTTGCCACCCATTTCATTCCCATTGGGAGCCTTTGCAAGCATAAACACATACGGCTCGAAAAAAAATATTTCTATCAGATTCGTGGGTGAATTTAAGGTTAGCTAGTTCCAAAGAAGAAAAAGAAGTGGAATGGATTGTTTCAAATGCTTCCTTTTGGAGAAAGATGAATTTTGCCTTTAAATCAATTGAGCCCCTTGTGAAAGTCGTCCAAAATATTGGTAGTGAATAGCTCATTTCAATGCAAAAAATTTATTAAGGCATGCAAAAGGACAAAAGAGAGTTAAAAGAAGCGTATGCATGACAGTCATGAGGATGTAGGAGTATCACACTTTTTTCGACTATCATTGAGAAGAGATGGGAAGACCAACTCCATCATCCATTTCATGTAGCATCTTACTTTTTTAATCCAGTGCTTCGTTATCGAGAGAACTTTATGGAGGTATTTGTTAAATTTATTTTATCTGCACAAGAAAATTTCAAAAGCTGTACAAAAATGTTATTATTTTTATTACTATAATTTTCTTAAAGTATAAGTTTATTTTCAACTAAATAACTCTTTGGTAAATTGATGAATTTGTTAATGTAGAAAGACTTATGATGCCATCATAGAACATGAATTACTTAGGAATCCATTGGATGAATGGTTTCAAGGAGATGATCATTAAATTGTTGAACAAGCCAAAGTATAGTAGATTTCTTTTTATTCTCAATAACGAATATGATCTAATAATTTTTACTCATAACTCCATATATGTACGTAGGACCCAACTGATGATACAAATACTATATTTAAAGATGATGGTCATCTTAACACAAGTGATCCAAACTCTTATGTTGAAGGTGGACCTTATTTTGTGCATGATGTGACAAATTTAGAATTTGGCTTAACATATAAGCATTCATCGTACACATGACTTGGTAGATGCAAGACTTAACTTGGGCGATGACGGTTGAACAAAAAAAAATGTGCCTAACTTAGAGCTATAAATTTTGAACTTTATATTTGTACTTTATATCTTTTGGAATTGAACAAAAAATGATATAGGGATATGATTTTATTACATGTTTGAAATCTTGAAAGACTTTTAGTTTAGTATTTCTCTAAGGTTTTTTTCCCAACTTGTTTGATTTATATAATATTTCTTTCCAATTAATCAATATTTTTAACTCATTTGTAAATGATTTTAGATGTTTAGAGCCTTTGGACTACACAAAGTAGTTTTTTATAAATATGAAGTCATTCGATTCAAGATTGTTATGAATCGTCCAATTCAATTTGTCAAATTTTCCAATTCATTGAATTGATCCTTATCCCCAATTCTGAACTCGATTATGATTTTTTGAGCCTTGTATTTAGTATGAAATACATGTTACGATATATTTTTTTTCCTCAAAGAGCATATGTTCATATCAAATCTTAAGTAAATCTTATTACAAACACTATTTCTACTTCTAACTCAAGTCTTTTTATTTACTCGCCTCCAAAGTAACAAAGAGGATCTTGCATCTAGCTAACTATAGGCTACATAGATTGTAGGGTGTCCAGGCATGGTCTTCTTAAATTTGAAGGTCCTCATCTTAGCATCCACTAAGACAACATATCTTTTGTGTCATGCAACTTCTCTCTTTTTGGATAATTACCAAGAGACACGATGTCTCATCTATGATTTTTACCTTTTCATAGTACCAAAGGCAATCAATTGTTTGAGTGAGCTGATTTAAGCCTGTTGACATGTCTTGTTTATGTGTACAAGCCATGCTATATGATAAAGACAAATTGAAACAATATCATATTGCATTAATATCTCAAAGAAAAGTTTACATTTCTTTATCAACTAAAAAAACTATAATTACAATCTACGCAGTCATAAAATCCTAACATGAGTTGTAAAAGCATCTTTCACTATCGACTTTGTAATGAGATCATCAACCATGCAACTTGTAGGAAGATGTTTAAGAATCACATCCTTTTGTGCCATCATATCTCTAATAAAGTGGTATTGGATATCAATGTATATTGTTCTTCCATGATTATTTAGGTCCTTGGCATATGTGAGACCAGCTAGGCTGTCGTAAAAATTCATCAATGCATCATAAGTATCTACATCGATGTCTAGGCGCTGAGAGAACCTCCTTAGCTGAACAACTATTTGAATTGTTGCTAAGCATGCTATGTACTATGCCTCCACATAGGATAAGGTTATGTAGGGTTGTTTATTGCTACTCTATGTAATGACGCCATTGTTTAGCAAGAAAACATACCCAATTGTAGATTTGCACTCATCTAGGTCACTGCCCAATCAACATTGATGTAGCATTGCCGCTACAAATCTAAACCTTAATAGCATAATATTTTCCAATGAGCCAGTCTGGGGTTAGATTGGAACCTATTGACAAAGTTAATTGCATAGCATATGCTTGGTTGAGTACACATTTTTATGTAGATCAGTTTTCCAATAGTGTTAGCACAGGGAACATGGGCCACCTTTTCCTTTTCTCCTGGAGTCTTAGGACACATTCTTGGCATAAGCTCGCCTTTGGTAGTAGGGGTGTCAATATGTTTTCATTCATTCATTTGGAAATGCTAAAAAATATTCTTTATATAAGTCTTTTAAGATAAAAATAAAAGTCTCTTTGAATAATCTCTATAAATCTTAACTCCTAAATGTATTCTGATTCATCCTTGTCCTTCATCTTAAAGTTGAGAGACAACCACTCCTTACTAGCAACAATCATTTCCAACCAATAGAATATCGTCAACGTACAATGACAATAGTATAAAACTCATTTGAGAGAATGTCTCTATGAAATTTGAAATACTATTGTCTAAATTATTGCTTTAGACCATATATAGATCACTTGAGTTTACACATTTTACGCTCCTGACCTTTGACTACAAAGGCCTTAGGTTGGTCTGTCTCTTCATCTCTCTCCATTAAGGAAAGTCATCTTAACATCTATCTAGTAGAGTTCCAAATCTAAATATTCTAATATGGCAACAATTAAGTAAATTGAGGCAAACCTTACTACTGGATAGAGACTTCCCTCATAGTCTACACCATTTTGTTGGTTATATCCTTCTGGCACTCAACGAGCCTTATACCTCTCATTTGACATGTCCGCTTTGCATTTGACTTTTAGAACCCATTTGTTCCCAATGACATTTCACCTTAGCAATAGGTCAAGCAAATTTGAGACCTAAATAGTCCTCATGGACTCTATTTTATCATTTAGTGCTTTCATCCACTCATGTTTAGTAGAAG
Source organism: Carya illinoinensis (assembly GCF_018687715.1). NCBI lineage: Eukaryota > Viridiplantae > Streptophyta > Magnoliopsida > Fagales > Juglandaceae > Carya > Carya illinoinensis. The sequence continues at coordinate 26,680,165 of NC_056758.1, forward strand.
ATGTGAGAGCCTCTTAAATAGTCATAGACTCATCATCATCAAGTTTCTCCTACAATTTCAATTCAACGATGAGGAACATTTCCACGTGAGTTTCTACGTGGTAGAGGCTATTACGGATGACCACAAGTGATGTATTACCACTTGGAGCCAAGTCACTTCTACTATTCCTATTAACTTCGGAAAGTCTCTCATTCTCAACTAGGATACTTAGAGTAGCTTCCTCTTGATCCACAACATTTTGGAGTTCTAATGAGAAATACATTTTCGATGAAATTCACATCTCATGGCTCAATTTCAGATGCAGTTCCATCAGGTTCTTCATCTATCAATACATGTCATTTAGAGTGGTCAATCTACCTTATAAGATACACTTATTTCATCTAGGTCCCATATTTATGAGAAGAATCATAGACAAAACTTTGTTTAACCCCATGGCTCCAAGTTACTCAAGTTAGGTTTCTCATTGGTCCAAAATTTATACAGAGTGGAAGGTATTGATTTGGAGGGTACTTGATTATGGATGTAATTTGTAGTAAAAAATGTGTCCTCCCAATATAATATTAGTAGATTTACTTATACCTTCATCGACCTAATCATTACAAGTAATGTTCAATGTATACTGTACACCATGCTAGTAGTTAAAAGTGTGTCCTCCAATATAATATTAGTAGGTTTGCTTGTGCCTTTGTCGACCTAATCCTCTCTAGCAGTGTTTGATTTATACTGTAAGCTATGCCATTTTGCTATAGTGTATATGGCATCGTAAGCAACCTTTTAATTGCTTTTTTTATCAAATAGCTTTTCAAACTACTTCTAATAGGTATTCATGTCTACGGTTAGTTCTTAGAGTCTTTACACTCATGTCTAATTGAATTCAACCAAGATTACGTATTGTCTGAAGTAGTCCTACGCTTTAGACTTATGGGAGATCAAATAGACATAACCATATCACGAAAAATAATCTATAAATGTAATGAAATTGATAGCCCTATATATAGTCCCCATACTCATTGGGTTTCAAATATCATAATGGACTAGTTCCAATATAAAAGATGCCCTCATTGCTTTCCAAACGGTTTCTTTTTTTTTTTTTTTTTTTCCCCATCAAACAATGTTCATATTTGGGTAATATGAGTTTAGTGAGATTGCCTATTAGATCTTCTCTAGCTAACCTAGCCATCATTTCTTGCCCAATATGTCTAAACCTAGCATGCCATTTATATAGATTTAAATTATTAGATGCAATAAGAAAAATAGCATATTCACTCACATTTGAATAACCCAAATTCAGTATCATAAAATCGTCTAGAAGAAAAGCACAACCATAAGAAACATTGCCCAAACAAATAGAAATGCCATCATTTGAAATAAAATAGGGAAACCAAGTCCAACTAAAGTAACTACGTCAAACAAGTTTCATCCTATTTCAGGAGTGTATGACACATCGTTGAGTAATCAAGTGCTAGTGCCTTGCAAGTCTAGCATGCATGTACCAACCCCCAGCACCTCCATGATAGTTCCATTCCTTATCTTGATATCAAGACACCCAATTGGAATCCGACAATACTCTACAAATCTAACTCTATCTCGTGCTATGTGCTTGGTTGCTCCTGAATCAACAATCCACATGGGGAATGAGTGAGCAACATTATATGACTTGTCACATAAATAAAAAGAGAATAGTCATGTGGTACCTTCTTTGGCTCAGTGCAATCACAAGCAAATTGGCCTTTCTTTCCACAATTGAAGCAGTCTAGCTTAGAATTTTGCGTCTCACACTTACCTCTCTTGCCACACTTAGAAGGTCGTGGCTCCTTCTGCAAATGTCTAGTAGCTACCCCAATCTTGGTGTTGTGCTTATGCCTAAATACCTTGCACGGGCCAGATTCAACCATATAGGATGAATGTTTGGGCTTCATAACCTCTAGGCGTTCAGTCTCAATTTCCAAATGACACGACACATCATCAAAGGTTTTGATGTTCTCATTATGCGTGAAATTTTTTCTTATCATTGTCTATACTAGTTGCTCATCAGTTAGATTGTTTTGGCCACCTTGAGTTTTCAGATCATGGATTGCATCGCTCTAAGTTTTTGTTGTATCGTGTATTCAAAACATATCTTGTAGGAATTATACCTCATGATCAACTTGTGCAACCTCATGGTAAAAGTTCCCTCGAACTTCACTTTTAGTGATGCCACATATTCTAAGCATTGTTGTAGTTCTCAAACTCACCAATAAGGTTGTTGCGTATGCTACTTAACATAGTAAAGCGAGCACATCGATCATTCTTGAGCTAATTCTCAAAGGCAATGTGATCATTTAGGTGTTAAAAATTCGCTAAGCTTCCTAATAATCTATTGCGCCATAATGTCTAATTATTAACTTTCAACTTAATTCTTGGGCAAATTTAAGTTGTAAGGGAGATTAAAATCCAATTTAATTTCAACCATACTTCCACTATTTATCACTTCCCAAAAACATTTGTAGGCCAAAATAAATAAATAACCTAACAAACTTTGTGATAAAATATTTTCATAAATCACATGTTATCAATTAAAAACAATTCACATGAAATTTCATATCAAATAATAAATCTTATATAGTAACATGGAATACACATATAAAACAGTAATATATGAGAATAAATAGGTATGCCAAAAAATAAAATAATAATAATTAAATTTTATTTTTAGCATAACTACAATAAAGGAATACATAAGCTAGTGAGGGGCACCTACCTCTTGCTGGCCTGTAGGTTTTGGGATCCAAACCGTTAGTTCACTTGGCTTATTTTTCTTGTTTTAAAAGAAAATTGTCTAAGCCCAGTAATGAGCCACTTGGGTTAGGCTAAAAAAAACAAGTCCGATGTTAGGCTACAAGCCTCTTGAGTTGTACCAAAAAAAAAGGGTTTAAGTTTTTGTTCTTTTAGAAAACACGAGAATGGGACCCATTTGACACCCTAGTGACCCAAGAAGTCATCTTCCTCATATGTTCATGTCACTGTTCATATGAGCAACATAACACCCCATTTCCTTAGGTTAAGAATGTCATGTATTTACATAAATAATGTCAGGCAATGGATCTAATAAATTACTATAATAAATATTTATTACATAAAAAATTTATAAATAAAACATGTTTTGAAAAATTAAATCAGAGTCTTCAAATAATTGAATTGGGAAATGTCTGTTATAAAAACTAACTAAAAAGCCTATAACTAAATCTTAGCAGTCTGCTCCATCTATGTCTGACCCACCTTCTCGTACTTATCATAATCCTCACCTAAGTGGTTAAAAACATGAAATAAGACTAAAATGAGTCGAAAACTCTATAAGAAACCTATCACAACATAAACATAATAAATATAGGTTTTTGATAAAATGTTTCATGCTTGAGATAATTAAAATCATGACTATTCATGCATATGCGTATGATATGCATAACTTTTCTTATCATAACTAATCTTGACTTATCTGATTTATTTGATTGATCTGACTGGCCAACAAACTTAATCTTGCATGCAAGATTGTGTACTAGTCCCACATCATGTGGCTACAAGGGAAACTGCTAATCTGATAGTAATATACTATGGTAAACCACGCTTGAATATGTGGCTTACACATCTATCCTAATTGCATTGGTACCATACATCTAAATGAACATCTCATTAATATGATCTTTGTCTTACACTTGATATTATGAAAGTTTAAGTATTTTATACAATGTGAGATGTATGACATACATAACATACATAGTTGTAAAATGTAAAATTAAACGTGATCATGTATGATATTGAATGAATTGTTTGCAGATATCATGACATGATTGGTACGTAAATATTGGCTTCTAAAGAACTGGCCTTATCTCATAGCGCTGCTTTTGAATTTTCACTTCTTAGTTCTTCACCTCTACGAAGTATTAAAGTCACTAAATTTTTAAAAATATGTGCTATGATACTCTATTTAATTAAATATATACTTTGAAAATAACATTAATAATTATTCTGTTATATTCCAGAATTAATAAATACTAATATTATTTAAATTATAATAACATATCTACACTTTAATTTACAACTTCATAAAATAATTATATCAAAATCAATTAACGTAAAAAAGAGAAATTAATTTAGTAAGATAGACTTAAATCATATTTAAGTGTTCAAAATAAAATTAAACTTTTATATTTATTACTAAAATTTAGTTGTAAAAATTAATACTTAATAACTTAACTTTAACCTCTAAGTATTTACCGTAAAAATATAAGTTTATGAGCTTACATAAAAAATAAAAAATAAAAAAAATAAACTATGTCCAACTTAAACACAATCTACTATAAAAATAAGTCCAACGTAAAAATACTAGTTGAACTTAGGAATAAGCCCAACCTAAAAACAAGGCCCACGTGAAATCAACCCAACTTAAAGGTTAGAGGCCGTTTTTGTAATACTTTGGACCTAAATGTAGAAAACATTTTCAATTACAGATAACACGTAATAGAGCAGCAAGGGCAATAGCACAATTTAATCGTTACAACCTGTACATTATAAAGACTGTACGAGGGCTACCCAATATTTGCTAAAAGAAAATTCATTAAAAGACATCTACCCAATATTTACTAAAAGGAAAAACCATTAAAAGGCATCTGTTGAAAGTAGGCTCCATATGCCACGTACATTGGCTGAATGGCATTTGTATAATATTGCACATGCTTAACTGAAATGGGCTGAAAGGCTTGAAGGCCCACTATCCATTTAAAAGCAAACGTTCACTTGAGAGAGGCAAGGAAAGAACGTGTGGCAAGGCTTACCGAGAGAAAAAGGCACCGTGCAACACCAAAAGAGGAAGGGAGCATGAGGTGAAACCAAATGTCTGGGTCAAGGTCAATGGCAGGGCGATCAGTAGAGGAACACAGAATGGGTTAAGACTGTGTTAAATTCCTATTGTAATAGTTGTTGTGATTGTGATGATGTAACAAGGATTCGGTGAAGATGCAAATAGAAGCTGCAATAATGAAGAAAATGGGCTTAAGGAATGTGTTTGATATAAAGTTTCAATGAGCCACACATCTATTGATAATGGAATATTTCAAGGGATTCCAAACCTCTATATAAGAGAGTAGCCTTAACAAATTCCATATGATTCTTTTTCTTCATTCTGTTTACCTCATATATGAAAATGCTACTGACACTGTAACTAACTTCTAACACTGATAAACTAACCTCTGATAAACTAACCTCACAGACAATAGAAAATGACAATAATTGAATTGCACCATTTTGGTGTTTTTAATCCCAAATCGATGTGCATTACAAATACCCAAACGACATACTCTATATATTACTAAAACACTGTGTATTGTAGCTCTTCAAACAACAACTTACCTTCAGTCAATTCCCAAAATGCACTACTTCATAATACCCAGCAACATCGTTTCTACTTCTCCCTTACTTCACTTCAAATCACTTCATAAGATCAAACCCTTCACTTTCATCACTTCACTTCATCTCTTCTCTTCTTTTAGGTTTCCAACCATTGGTGTCCTAACAAAGTGCCCCCTTCAAAGCACCTTCCCACAAGGTGTGGGTAAAGGCCTTGTAGCCACCACCGCAACTCCCAACTGCTCTCCTCCTTTGGAACTCCCACCCACTTTAAGCACCTCCAATCCCCATGCCTCCTCATTCTTCGATCTAGTACTTGTTCTGATTCCGGCTGCAGTTCACCCAGTTGATTTGTTGGAGGAAGGGAAGGATGGATTTGAACCTGGGACGAGCTTCTTCTTAAGGTAAGAGATGTGAAATGTTGGATGGATTTAGGAGGATGCAGGTAACTTCAATCAGTAAGCCACTTTACCAATCCTTGCTTCAATTTGGAAAGGCCCATAGTATCTAAGGGCCAGTTGCTTATTATGTCTCATTGCCAAAGTTTTCTATCTGTAGGGTTTTAGCTTCAAATAAACCCAATCAGCTATTTCAAACTCCCTTTCTGTCTTTCTTTTATCCACATAATGCTTCATTCTATTCTGGGCTTCACTTAAATTGTGCTTCAATGGCTGAATGACTTGATCTCTATCTCGTAAAAACTGGTCAGTTGACTCATTGGTATTGGTTCCTGGAACATAGGAAAGGAGAGTGGGGGGGTTGAAAGCCATAGAGTCATAGACAGCTTCAAATGGGGACATTTTAGTGGTTGTGTGGTAAGTTGTGTTATACCACCACTCAGCCATGGTGAGCCACTGTGATCACATTTTAGGTTTCACCCCTGCAAAGCACCTCAAATAGCATTCAATACTTTTTCCAGGGCTTTAGTTTGGCCATCCATTTGAGGATGATAAGCCGAGTTGAAGTCTAATGAACACCTCTAAGAGTGGAAAAGGGCCTGCCAAAACGAACTTAAGAAAATCGGATCCCTATCTGACACTACAGACCTAGGAAATCTGTAAAGTTTAAAAACATTTTTTAGGAATTCTTCAACTACAACTTGGGCAGTGTAAGAAGGGGACAAGGCCATAAAGTATACATAGAAAAAAAATCAACAACTACAAATATAACACTGAATCCCATATAAACAAGCAACCCATCAATGAAATCAAGGGATATGTCAATCCAAGGCTGTTTTGGAAGAGGTAAGGGCTAAAGCAACCTTACAGGGTGTGAGGTCTCATACTTCACAACTCTACACATATCACATTCTCTAACCATTTGTTTAATGTCCCTCTTCATGCCCTTCTAGTAGAAATCTCTTTTGCCCCTTTGGTATGTCTTCAAGTAGCCCGAATGACCAGCTTGGGGATTACTATGCATATATCGCAGCATCTTCTTCTTGAAATCAGAATCAGAAGCCAACACTAGTCCACCCTTCTTTATAATTAGACCTTGTTGTAAGGAAAATCCCTTAGGAATGCCCTGATTAGACCGTAGCTACTTAAGCAGCTCAACCAACTCCTTAGAGTCTTGATAATTTCTTTTAAGTTCCTTAAACCAAAGTGGGGTGGGAAAAGAAATCACAGTAGAGTATGTAACCTCTTGTAACTCCTTTTCCCTTTGAGAAAGGGCATCAGCCACCTTATTCTCTTTTCCCTTCTTATACTCAATAGAGAAATCATACTATCAACTTTGTTATCCACCTTTATTGGGACTCAATACCCACTCGTTGCTGAAGTAAGAACTTGAGTGCTTGCTGGTCAGTTTTGATAATAAAAGGCTACCCAAGGCGGTATTGCATCCATTTTTGCAAGGCAGTGACAAGTGCTAATAGCTCCTTCTCATAGGTAGATAATAAGAGAGCCTTATCTTTAAGTGCTTGACTTAAAAAAACTAATGGGTTGTCTTGACTGCATCAAAGCAACTCCAATTTCCCTTCCACTAGCATCACACTCAATTGTAAAAGGCTTGCTGAAATCAGGTAATTTCAAAATAGGGGGATGTGAAACTGCCTGTTTTAAGGCCATTAATGCCTTGCTGGCCTCCTGGTCCCACAAGAAGGAATTCTTCTTAAGTATAGATGTAAGAGGCAATGCAATCAGCCCATAATTCAGGATGAATTTTTGGTAATACCATGTGAGCCCTGGGAACCCTCTTAAGGTGTTAACATTCTTAGACTCTAGCCACTCTATCACAGCGGCAATCTTAGACAAATCAACTATCATACCTTCAACATTAATTTTATGTCCTAAATAGTCCGCTTCCCCAACTACAAATTGACATTTTGCTTTTTTTGCATATAAATAGTGCTATTAAAGCATGGTTAAGACTTGCCTTAGGTGAATTAGGTGCTCCTCTTGAGACCTACTATACACTAGTTGATGTGAACCTACGGGATTGAAATCATTTGAACCTATAATTAAATTGAAAACTTACCCGAGAAAGTCAAGAATCAAGTCAAGAGGATCTAAACCAATTGAAATCTTATTTCAAGAATCTAGATTTAGTGAGAACGCCACAAAGGTTTTGCCTTTGATATGTTCATAGTTCAATTAAGAACAAGTAGAGAGAACTGAAAAGTTCTCTGAAATTTCATTCAATGTTAAAACTTGTGTAAAATGTGGCTGCAAGGCTGTTTTTAATCCCTCCATGAAACCCTAGGCCAACTAAGGCCTTCATTAATTAAAAGACATGGGCTAAACATCTTCAAGCCCAAAACAACCTAAATTATATGCCTATAACTAATAAAAGAAGTCCACTTAATGAATTAAATATAGAAACATAAAATAGGCCCACGCACTTGTACTTATTGAATAAAGGGTCTACACTAAATCCTAGGCTATGTCGCCCCTCTCTGTAGCTTGTATCACATGGATTAAAGCTGGTTCTTCTTTCAAGCCCATCTTGAATATTGAGTTTTGCTCGATAAATTTGCAAACACGGCCCAAGTGGATTGCACAAATCCTTACATTTCTTCCTTGATTTTCTTAGCTCTTGACCTTGTGATTGGCCCTTTTGGAACTTGCAATGGATCCTTTAATGGTACTTGTTGATTCTCATCATTACCAGCATATCATCGAAAAACACAGCACAGATCTTCCTCAGATAGAGTTTAGATAAATCATTCATCAACCCTTAGAAGGTGGCTGGTGCATTGGTGAGGCCAAAAGGCATCACCAAAAACTTGTAATGCCCATCATGAAGGCGTCTTAGGAATGTCACTAGGCACTACCTTGATTTGGTGATAACCCAACCTTAAATCAATTTAGAAAAGATCACCAAGCCATATAGCTCATCCAGCAGTTCATCTATAACTGGAATAAGAAACTTTGCATTTACTTTTTCTTTATTTAATGCCCTATAGTCGACACAAAGCCTCCAACTCCCATCAGCTTTACGAACCAGCAAAATAGGAGAAGAAAATGGGTTGGAGCTTGGCCTTATCACTCATGACTTCAATAACTCAGTTACTACTTTTTCAATTTATGTTTTCAGGTAGTAAAGGTATTGGTAGGGTCTACTAGTAATGGGTTGGGTGTCTTCCTTAAGGACTATTTGATGGCCATGGTTGCGGTGTAGAGGTAACCCCTTAAGTTCACTAAATACCTCTCGAAATTCCTCCAGCAAATCAGAAATTTCCCCATATACTACTTCAGAAACTTTTTCTCCCCTTTCACCATAAACGATTCGTAACTAAATTCCTTTACCCTTAGCCATAGTGGCCTTGAGCATTTTTTGGCTATCCTTCACAACTGAAGAATTTAACTTCAATCCCTTTAACTCCATTGTTTTCCCTTCCAAAATAAAACTCATCAACAACTTCAAAAAGTCCCAATTTATTGGCCCCAATGTCTCTAACCATTAGATTCCGAGTACAACATCACAACCAACCAAATCTAGTAAATGAAGAGGAGGTTTTATTAAAGTACCTTGTACCTTCATTTTTACGGTTTTGCACTTTCCTTCACTGCTTAGGCTTTGGCCTAGGGCTGAGCAGAAATCCGAAAATCCGACTCTGGCTCCGGCTCCGCTCCGACGATAAGTCGGAGTTTTTTTTTCTCTGGAAGTTAGAGTCGGAGTCGGAGTCGGAGGTGGAGGTGTCCCGACTCCGACTCCGCTCCGATCCGACTTTGACACACCAACTCCGACTCCGATATTGTGCATATTTTATAAAAATATGTGTTATCAATATATTAACATCTAATAAATAATAATGTATAAACATTATAATGAATAATATAAGTTAATATAGTTACTATAAGTTAATTTACATTACTAATTTACTATAAGTTACTATAAGTTAATATAGTTATTAGTTACACTATAAGTTACTAATTACTATACCTTATATAGCTAATTTACATTACTAATTTACTATAAGTTATTATATAAGTTACTATAAGTTACTATATAAGTTACTATAGCTTATTTTATATTTTACAATTTACATTACTAGTTTACTATAAGTTAATATATAATATATAGTTATATTATATATAATTATAGATTATATATATACTATATATATATATATTAAGGGCTTATATAATATATAGTTACTATACTATTTATTTTTTATACATTAATCATATATATTTACATATTTTATATAACTATACCTTATATACTATAATATATATAGTTATATATTAACTTACTAATTAACTATACTTATATAATATATATATAGTTATATAATATATAGTTATATTATATATAATAGTATAGTTAATATATATAGTATTAAAACAAAATTAATATTTGATTTAGAGTTTAAAAAAAAAAGGGGCTGAAAATACCAAAACAGAGCCCAAACGGCGTCGTTGGACTCTGTTTTGGTTGCCAAAACAGAGTTAATTTTAGTAAAACAGCACCATTTTGGAGGTAAACGGTGCTGTTTACTTCAGTCCTAAGAGTGAAGACCGGTTTTATTCCCCTCCCCCCTCGATACTGAACTCTGGCCGAGCCCTACTTTTGATTAGGGTTTATTTTTATTCTGTATCATCTTTATACTTCAAACTCAGCAGCCCCCCACGATAGTTGAAACAGCGCAACGGCAGCCCCAGCCTTCGACTCCCTCAGCCACCACGAAACGGCGCAGCCCCAGCCTCCGACGGCTTCTCCAGTATCTCCTCTCTCTCTCTCTCTCTCTCTCTCTCTCTCTCTCTCTCTAACGGAAATCCTAGATATGGCCCATATGGGTTTGAAATCGTAGTCAGTGCCCCACTTATTCTTTTCATTCGAATCGTTCTCCAGCGCCACAATATTGATTTGATTTTACTTTTATCTATTATGGGTTTGGTAGTTGATTTGTTTTTTGGTTTTTTTGAAGCTCTGTTTTAACTTTTCAGGTGCCCCAGTCGGCACTCGGCAGTCCCTGTCGGCCGTCGCCCCGAGTCCCCACCCCCAGCCGGATATATCTGTGATCACAGACCCAGTTCCCAACTTGGCCGAGTCCCTACGCCGTTGCAGATCTGGGTCATCGCACGGTGCCCACTGCCCTCCCATGGTCTCACCGACTTCGTCCCGACTCTGCTCCGACAAGTCGGAGTCGGAGCCGGAGTCGAAGGTCGGACTCGGCCTCCGACAAAGTCGGAGTCGGAGGACCCAGATACCGATTCCGATCTGTCGGTGCTCAGCCCTACTTTGGCCATTAGCTACCTTCACCTTCAAGTTAATTTAATAGTCCACTGGCAGCTGCAACTTAGAAATTAATGTGGAATCAACAAAATTTTGTGAACTACCCGAGGGCGAGTCCACTAGTATATCCACTTGCTCTCCCATGATGTTTCCCACCAAATGCATGGTTCTAACAGTGGGAGTTCTAGCAATGGCAGCCAAAGAAATCTCCAATTCCTCAAATTTGTCGATAGGAACTGCCACCTCTTCTTCTTTCTTATCTTCCCCACATGGCTTGTCTTCTTCCTCTTCCAACAATTCATCATTATCTTGTAAAAGGTAAATTCTATGGGTTTTACAAATGTGCTTTGGGCTCCATTTCTCCTCACAATGGTAGCACAACACTTTCGTTCACTTCTCATCCATTTGCATGGATGACACCTGCTTAGTAGTTCCCCTAATTTTTTTTATTTTTTATTTTTACTATTTGCTATAATTGTCACTAGAAAATGAGGTGTGTGCAGAATTTTCTACCATCTTTGTTTCGTCCTTCTCTCCCATAGGCTTGCTGATTTTCTTAATACTCATGAAATACTCTTCTTACATTTTTGCAAACCCATATGCTACATTTACATTGATAGGATTGAACATCTTGACGAGAATGTATATCTCATCCTTCAAGCCACTAAGAAAACAACTCAGCTTGCGAGCATCCAATAATCCCCTCAAATGGTTGGACAAGGCCTCAAACTGTGCCTTATGCCCCGCTACAGTGCTAGTCTACTTCAGGTTAGTCAATGTCTCCATGGGATCGTCGTATGTTATCAAGCCAAAACAAAGAAGCATTAATCTAATGAATGTCTTCCAATCTCTGCATTGTCCCCCCTCCACAGTGTCTTGGTACCACACAAGAGCATCTCCTTCTATGTGGTAAGAGTCCATAAGCATCCTGTGAGCAAGAGGAGTCTAATGAAAGTTGAAGTAATGGTTTGCTTTAAAAATCCAAGCTGCTAGGTCATTTTCTTGAAAATGAGGAAACTCGAGCTTGACCCCTTTGGAAATTAACCCATATGTTGTCCTAGTTCTCTTGTTCTTGATTAACCTCATGGTGAGGATCAAGGTTATGGTGGTGTGGGGTGTTGAAGAAGGTTCACATCATGTCCTTAGTTTCCTGCACATCAACTTTCAACTCATTGATGGATTGTTCTCGGTGGTCAACTTGGTATTGAAGAGCCTCCTATTGTTGGTGCTTGGACCTTGTGTTATCTACCATAGGATCAGTAGATAATAATACCAAATGTTAGATTCTTGTTGTAATAGATGTTGTGATTATGGTGATGTAACAACGATTCCGTGAAGATGCAAATAGAAGCCGTAGTAATGAAGAGAAGGGGCATAGGAAAGGTGTTTGATAAAAGCTCCAATGAGCCACATGTCTATCGATAATGGAATACTTCGAGGGATTCCAAACCTCTATTCAAGAGAGTAGCCTTAACAAATTCTAGATGATTCTTTTTCTTTCTTCTGTTTACCTCATATATGAAAACACTAATGACAATATAACTAACTTCTAACACTGATAAACTAACCTCACAGGCAATAGAAAATGATAGTAAATGGAGTGCACCGTTTTGGTGTTTTTAATCCCAAAATGGTGTGCATTACATAGGCCTAAACAACATACTCTATTTATTACTAAAAATGTTGTGTATTGTAGCTCTTTAAACGACAGCTTCCCTTTAGTCAATTCCCAAAACGCATTGCTTCATAATACCCATGACGTCTTTCTACTTCTCCCTTACTTCACTTCAAATCACTTTGTAGGAACATAACCCTTTACTTTAATCACTTCTCTTCATCTCTTCTTTTCTTCTAGGTTTCTAGCCGCTGGTGTCCTAACAGACCGTCAAATCGAGAAGGTAACAGAAGAAAAATCAAAGACAAATATCTCATCAAGAGAAAGGATACCGTGCAACGGTGAGTTGGTGATTGGCATAGTGAACGGTAACGAAAGCTTCTGTGGTAGTAGAGAATAATTCTAGGCTTCATTAGGCCATTGAAATGTTGGAGACTCCTCGAGAGAAAGAAGGTGTGGCGGATCTGGGGTGCCTAAGCTATGATAGGAGGTAGTCGGATGGCAATCTTTTTGCAATCTAGGTGGTTTCCTAGTGAGGTGGCTTAGCTAAAAAGTTTTGTGTCTCAGTTTGAGGAAAGGAATGCTACAATGTTGTGAAGGTGGGTTGTCGTGTTTTGAGATTGCAAAGGAAGAGGATATATATATATACATATATAGGAGGAATCTTTCGACTTGTTCAAGTTGAATTCAATCATTGGCTTCTATGGAATAAAGACTTGATCATGATCACCGAGAAGAGAGGGAGCGTGAGGAACATGAGAATCTGATGTTTAAACTGACTATGGAAGCAATAGGAATCGACTTGATCGATGAAGTTGTATAAGGAAGCCGGTCTTTATAAGACGATAGTTATGGGGTGGGTAAGATTTAAGAAATGAGAGAGTTTTATTTAAAAATTGGTAGTTGATTTTAAGGGGAACTTGGTCAGTGGGTTAGGATTTAGGTACTATTTGGCCACATAAAATTCTTATCTCATTATTACAACTTTCTCAAATTTCCATACAAAATATAATAAACAATTTAACTTTTTCTCTACTTTTTCAAATCTCAAAATAATAATAATATTAAAATATAATATTTTAGTATTTAATCTTAAAACTCAAAATTCTCATATGAAAATTCTCAGTGGCCAAGCAGAACAAGTAAAATTTAAATTGATGATTTGAAAATGAGGAGTATTTTAAACTGGAGATTTTATTACATTTATCCTTTAATAAATGAAATAATAATACTATCCAGAATTAAAAGTGTTAACGATAATATAAAAAATAATAATAAATAAGCTAAAATTATTTTATTGTTCTAATTTTAGGGTTCATATGGTATAAACAATGGCCATGAAAAAAAAAAAAAAACCGCAGTAGTGAAGCACCACTGCCGCCATTGCTTCTACATGTATGATGCGACCAGGCTTTTCTAATGCATCACCCTATGCAGCACCACGGCACGCGCGATACCTTTTGGTGCCTTCCGCACTTCTTTGTGGCTGCTGCGATGGTGTGTAGCACCTGGTCATGGTGTTTAGGCATGTGTCATGAGCAGTTCATCAGAATTCCTCAATTTTATAAGGGTCAAACTCAATTTTGTAAAAATGATTATTAACAGAGGGACTCTCCTTCATGGCGATTAATGGTAACAAGGAAAAAAAGACATACTTATGCATGAACATAAACTCAGATGAGAAAAAAAACATAAAAAAATTAGGCATATATTTCACTGTTGAACCCAAGATTTCAAGTTTTGTGTAATTATATATTTACACATGGATTTTGATGATAACAAATGAATTCAAAGAATAAAGAAGTCTCAAGCTCAAGTTGTCTACACAATGGAGTCAAGCACATCAAGGAAACAAGCATGAGCAAGAAGGGAACAAGTTCACATTAAAATTATAGAGTAATGTTGTAAATCTCTTCAAAATTCGAAATTAAGATTAATGCTCAAAATTAATATTTTATCATAAAGCATTAAAATACATTTTCCACATGTGCATGAATATTTTTGAAAATTAAATTTGAAAATTTTGAAAGATGATTGATTGTCATCTTTTGCATGTGCATGCCTTGATTAAAGGGTTGAACTTTGAAAATATTAAAGATGATTGATTGTCATCTTTCACATGTGCATATTTTATTTGAATATTTTCAAAAGTGATTGATGCTTTTTTAGACTTATACAAAAAGTAAAAGATTAGATTTGATTTTTTGAAAATGAAAGTGTGCTCATTTTGTCATATGTCAAAAGTAAAAGATTAGGTTTGATTTTTTTGAAAAAGTGAATGATGTTGTCTTTGACATGTGAATCTTTTTAAATTTGAATATGAAGTCTCATATGCCTATAAATAGATCATTTGAGAGCTTCACATTCACAACATCCAGAGCATACAACATTCATTCAAAGCTTTCATTCTCTCTTCTCTAAGCATTGAGCCTTAATCCTTATTTATTTTGAGAGATATAGTTTGTGCTGTATTGTTCTTATTTCACTCATTGAGGAGTGTTTTCTGATAACCTACCCACTATCAGTTTTTGTATCAGAAAAAGGGTGTGTATAACCCTTATACGTGTAAAAAGTATTCTATACGGAGAATAGTTGAATCACCACTTATAAGGTGATTGCAAGTGTAGAGGGTGTTCTACACGGATCCTTTGTAGCGGTGTTGTTCAAAGGTGTAATAGGTTTCTATCTCCACCTGAAGGAGGTTGAATAGTGAATTTGGGAATCCTCAAGGGGTAGCTTGAGACGAGGACGTAGGCAGTGGGGCCGAACCTCGTTAACATACTGAGTTTGCTTCTCTCTTACCCTTACTCTTTATATTTATTGTTATTTCATATTTTGTTTATATTTTATATTATATATTTGATTTATAATTGTTATTTTTTTTTAATACAACTCAATTCACCCCCCTATTGTGTTAGTCATCTGGGCAACAATTGGTATCAGAGCTAAGAGCTCTATTATAAGATTAACTATCTTTTGAGTTTAGATTTTATGGCTAACATTGCAGCTTCATTTGGTGAATGTCAATCTAGCAGTCGGCCTCCACTCTTTTGTGGAGATAATTACTCATTCTGGAAAGTTAGAATGAGAATATTTCTTCAAGCTCAAGGTAGAGAAATCTGGAAATGTATTGTAAATGGACCTTATATTCCAACAAAAGTGGTTGATGGAGTAAAGGTCAAAAAGGAAGAAGAAGAGTTTGATCGTGAAGACGATAGACTTTATACTTTAAATTTAACTGCTATGAATTTATTATATAATGCTCTTAATGGAAATGAGTTTAATAGAATAATGAATTGCGCTACGGCAAAGGAAATTTGGGATAACTTGGAAGTAACTTATGAAGGAACTTCGCAAGTCAAGGAATCAAAAATTTATATTCTTACTCGTGAATATGAAATGTTTAAGATGAATGATGATGAATCAATTTCTAGTATGCACACTCGTTTTACTAACATCATAAACAGCTTGACAGCTCTTGGCAAAGTTTATTCCAAGGTGGAGATAGTAAGAAAAATTCTTAACTCTTTACCAAAACGTTGGGAATCAAAAGTTACAGCGATTTTTGAAACTAGAGACCTCAAGAAGCTCGAAGTCAATGAACTCATCGGATCACTTATCACCCATGAGTACACATTGAAAAGAGGAGAAGAAGAAGGAAAGTCAATGAAGAGCTTAGCACTTAAAGCTGTTCCTCATGAAAGTGAAAGTGATGAAGATGAGGAAAATGAAGATAAAGATGAAGAAGTTGCGATGATAACAAGAAGAATTCAGAGGTTCTTGAAGAAAAATAGAACTCCTTCGAGGAAATCCTTCAAAAAGTTTTCCAAGAAAGATTCAAGTAAAAATGACACTTTAATTTATTATAAATGCAATAAACCTGGTCATATCAAGTCAGATTGTCCTCTGCTAAAGAAAGATCGAAACAAGGGCAAGAAAGCAATGAAAGCTACATGGGATGATGATTCAAGTAGCTCAGATAGTGAAGCAAGCAATGAAGAATCAGCAAATCTTTGTCTTATGGCTAAAGATGACATTGAGGTAACAAATCTTGATAATATTGAAAATCCTTCATATGAAGAATTGCAAAATGTTTTAGAAGAGGTATATGAGGAATTTGAAAAATTGGGTATCAAGTATACTACTTTGAAAAAGAAAAATTCTTCTTTAACAAACGAAATTGAAATTTTAAGAAAAGAAAGTATCATTTTGAAAGATGTAAATCTTGAATTGAATAAGAAGAAAACCGATTTAGAAAATATTGTTGAAAACTTTACGAATGGAAAAAGAAATTTTGAAAAACTTCTTGGTAGTCAAAGATGTGTTTTTGACAAGGCAAGTTTGGGATATATGCCAAAACAAAAATACAAACCTTATAAAAATTTCTTTGATAATCATTTTACATCAAAGACTAATATTCAAAATTTTTTTCATAAAAATAATTTTGTCAAAAAGGGATATTATTATAATCATTCAAGTTTTTCATATATGTCACATGCTATTTGCAATTTTTGTAATAGAAATGGTCATAATTATCATACTTGTCCTATTAGAAGAAATCATACAATGACTATTAGGGCCATATGGGTACCTAAAAATCTTGTTTCTTCTAATACTAATAAATAAAGGACCCAAAGAACTTGGGTACCAAGAAAAATCATTTTAATTGTTTTTATAGGTATGCATGAAGTCTTCCACAAGAAAAAACAAATGGTTTTTGGATAGTGGATGTTCAAGACACATGACGGGAGACAAGACTAAGTTCTTTGATCTTAGATCTAAAGAAGAAGGACACGTGACATTTGGAGACAACTCGAAATGGAAGATCGTGGGAATAGGTAAAATTGGTAATGAATCTTCTCTCATAATTGAAAATGTTCTACTTGTTGAAGGTTTAAAACATAATCTTTTGACCATAAGTCAATTATGTGATAAAGGATTTACAGTTACTTTTAAAATGGATAAATGCATTATTTTGAATGATCATGATTGTAATATTTGTTTTATTGCTTTTAGAAACAATAATTTTTATACAATTGATTTTGAAGAAATTACCTCACAAGATGCTATTTGCTTTTCAGCTCAAAATGAAACTAGTTGGTTATGGCATAGAAGATTAGGTCATGCCAACATGGAACTTATTTACAAACTTTCAAAAAATGATCTTGTGAGAGGTTTACAAAAAACATATTTTCTTAAAAACAAAATTTGTGATGCATGTCAATTTGGTATACAAACAAAAACTTCTTTTAAAACTAAGAAACATATTTCCACTACTAAACCATTGCAACTGATACACATGGATCTTTTTGGACCAAATAGAGTTGCAAGTCTAGGAGTAAAATATTATGCATTTGTTATTGTTGATGATTTCTCTAGATATACTTGGGTCATCTTTCTTGCTCATAAAGATGAGGCACATAATGCCTTTACCAAGTTATGCAAGAGAATTCAAAATGAAAAGGGCTATACTATTTCAAGTATCCGAAGTGATAGGGGAAAAGAGTTTGTTAATAAAAATATTGAAACTTTTTGTGATGAAAATGGTTTTGTGCATAATTTTTCTGCTCCTCGAACTCCTCAACAAAATGGGGTAGTAGAGAGGAAAAATAGATCTCTTCAAGAGATGGCAAGAACAATGCTCAATGAGAACAACTTGCCTAGTTATTTTTGGGCCGAAGCGGTAAGTACTGCATGTTATGTTATAAATAGAGTTATGCTAAGGTCTAAGTTAGATAAAACCCCCTATGAGCTTTGGAATGAGAAAAAGCCCAACATTGATTACTTTCATGTATTTGGATGCAAATGTTTTATTTTAAATGACAGGGATAATTTAGGCAAGTTTGATGCAAAATCTGATGAAGGTATCTTTCTCGGGTATTCTACTAATAGTAAAGCTTATAGAGTATTCAATAAAAAGACTTTGACTGTACAAGAATCTATGCATATAGTATTTGATGAATCTAATTCTCCACTCTCCAAAAAATCTATTGATGAAGAAACAGGAGGTATAAATAACACGGAAAATCTCAATCTCAACAAAGAGAAAACAATAGAGGAAGTTCAACATGGAGCCATCAGGAAAGATCATCAAAATTTAATACAAGATGCAACCAAACAGTGGAAATTTGTGAAAGATCATTCAGTGGAACAAATTTTGGGAGAACCTTCATAAGGTGTAAGTACTCGATCATCTCTTAGAAATATTTGCAATCATACTACTTTTTTATCTCAAATTGAACCCAAAAATATTGATGACGCACTTCTTGATGAATCTTGGATTCTAGCTATGCAAGAAGAGTTTAATCAAATTTGAAAGAAATGATGTTTGGACACTTGTTCCTAGACCCAAAAATCATACTATTATTGGAACAAAATGGGTTTTTAGAAATAAGAAAGATGAGTCCAGAGTCATAACTAGAAATAAGGCTCAACTTATAACCCAAGGTTTTAATCAAGAAGAAGGAATCGATTATGATGAGACATATGTACCAGTCGCAAGATTAGAAGCTATTCGAATGCTACTTGCATATGCTTGTTATAAAGATTTCAAACTTTTTCAAATGGATGTTAAAAGTGCTTTCTTAAATGGTTTTATAAATGAAGAGGTATATGTTGAGCAATCTCCAGGTTTTGAAAATCTTTTTTCCCCAAATCATGTTTTCAAACTCACAAAAGCACTATATGGACTTAAACAAGCTCCTAGAGCTTGGTACGAAAGACTTAGTGGTTTCTTGATTGAAAAAGGTTTTTCAAGAGGAAAAATCGACACAACTCTTTTCATTAAATATGAAAATGATGATATTCTTTTGATTCAGATTTATGTTGATGATATAATATTCGGTGCTACTAATGAAAATATGTGTCAAGTTTTTGCTAAAACTATGCAGGAAGAATTTGAGATGAGCATGATGGGAGAACTTACATTCTTTCTCGGATTGCAAATTAAGCAAGCAAAAAGTGGGACATTCATCAATCAATCAAGATATATTAAGGAATTACTGAAGAAGTTTGGGATGGAAAATGCTAAGGAAATTGGAACACCAATGAGCCCATCAACTAAACTTGATAAAGATGAATCCGGTAAGCCAGTTGACTCGAAAATATATCGACGTATGATTGGTAACTTATTATATTTAACAGCTAGTAGACCAAATATTATGTTTAGTGTGTGCTTATGTGCACGCTTTCAATCATCTCCAAAAGAATCACATTTAATTGCAGTTAAGTGCATTCTTAGATATCTTAGTGGTACAATTAACTTAGGATTATGGTACCCTAAGCATACATCTTTCGATCTAATCAGCTACACAGATGCAGATTATGCTGGCTGTAAAATAGATCGAAAAAGCACTAGTGGAGCATGCCATTTCTTAGGTCATGCATTAATTTCCTGATTTAGTAAAAAACAAAATTCTGTTGCACTATCTACTGCTGAGGCAGAATATATTGCTGCGGGTAGTTGTTGTGCTCAAGTTCTCTACATGAAGCAACAACTTGAAGATTTTAAACTCAAGTATAATCACATTCCAATCAAATGTGATAATACAAGTGCTATAAATCTTTCAAAGAACCCAATACAACATTCTAGAACTAAGCATATTGAAATAAGGTATCATTTTCTTCGAGATCATGTGCAGAAAGGCGATATAATATTAGAGTTCACAAACACACACGATCAGTTAGCAGATATTTTCACAAAACCTTTACCAGAAGATAGATTATGTATGATCAGAAGAGAAATAGGTATGATGCATGCTATGAATATCTCTTAAAAGATAGACCAGAGTCAATAAAAATAGAGATAGATTTTTTAAATACTTTTACATAAACTTGAGATTCTTAGCCTCATGTTTGAGACGCTCATTCTCTTCATACAATATCATGTCATTCTTATCCATGGGAACCGGCAAGCGGAATGAAGAATCTAATAAAGATTTCAACTGTTTATTCTTCTGCCGAATGATTCCTTTCCTTGTATGAGACTCTTGAATAATTCGTTGAAGTACAACAATTTGTTCTTTGAGCTTTTCAACTTCATGATTTTTGGCTTGTAGCCGTTGAGAAAAAGCAACAATAGAGGAAGAGTAGCGAGTCCCAAGACTCACCAAGTCATAAATAGCATCAGAATCTGACTTATTAGTCAGATTATTATTTTCCTACTGCAACATGGCACCAATGGCAGCTGCAGAAAGGACAGGAGGTTGAGATGCAGAATGCCTCATGGATGGATCTAGAGAAATGTTAAAAGAATGAGCCATTGAGAAAAGAATAGAAGGCTTAAAACGAGAATGTTGAAGGAATGCAGATGAGTTATAGAGATGAGATGAAAACTTGATGCAGATTGAATGAACTTCAGGATTGATTTTATAGAGATAGCATAAAGAATAAGACAAGCTATCATCCAAGTCAAAGAGCAATGTATTTTTTTTCCGATCGGTGAAAATGACATTTTTTTAGAAACTCGGAGCCTTCAATCTCGTTTGTCAACAACATCAGACGATTTTTTCAAATCTCTAGCCGCACTTGTCGGGTCACGGACGGATAAAATTTATTTATTTATCTACAGTGTCTACTAACGCACCGTTTTCTTCAAATCCATTTACTTGTTGCGGATCCTTTTTAATGATGCCAAAAGGGGGAGAAGTGTTAGACTAGAACATTAACATTGTTTGAATTGCTAAACTTATTATATATACTTGGAATTATATTTATACTTTTGCTTGAAAAACTAACGCACATTCTCAGGGGGAGCTTAAGTATTAATACAGGTTTCAGGTTCTATCAAGTATTTGTCATCATCAAAAAGGGGGAGATTGTTGAATTCAAGATTTCAAGTTTTGTGTAATTATATATTTACACATGGATTTTGATGATAACAAATGAATTCAAAGAATAAAGAAGTCTCAAGCTCAAGTTGTCTACACAATGGAGTCAAGCACATCAAGGAAACAAGCATGAGCAAGAAGGGAACAAGTTCACATTAAAATTATAGAGTAATGTTGTAAATCTCTTCAAAATTCGAAATTAGGATTAATGCTCAAAATTAATATTTTATCATAAAGCATTAAAATACATTTTCCACATGTGCATGAATATTTTTGAAAATTAAATTTGAAAATTTTGAAAGATGATTGATTGTCATCTTTTGCATGTGCATGCCTTGATTAAAGGGTTGAACTTTGAAAATATTAAAGATGATTGATTGTCATCTTTCACATGTGCATGTTTTATTTGAATATTTTCAAAAGTGATTGATGCTTTTTTAGACTTATACAAAAAGTAAAAGATTAGGTTTGATTTTTTGAAAATGAAAGTGTGCTCATTTTGTCATATGTCAAAAGTAAAAGATTAGGTTTGATTTTTTTGAAAAAGTGAATGATGTTGTCTTTGACATGTGAATCTTTTTAAATTTGAATATGAAGTCTCATATGCCTATAAATAGATCATTTGAGAGCTTCACATTCACAACATCCAGAGCATACAACATTCATTCAAAGCTTTCATTCTCTCTTCTCTAAGCATTAATTGAGCCTTAATCCTTATTCATTTTGAGAGATATAGTTTGTGCTGTATTGTTTTTATTTCACTTATTGAGGAGTGTTTTCTGATAACCTACCCACTATCAGTTTTTGTATCAGAAAAAGGGTGTGTATAACCCTTATACGTGTAAAAAGTATTCTATACGGAGAATAGTTGAATCACCACTTGTAAGGTGATTGCAAGTGTAGAGGGTGTTCTACACGGATCCTTTGTAGCGGTGTTGTTCAAATGTGTAATAGGTTTCTATCTCCACCTGAAGGAAGTTGAATAGTGAATTTGGGAATCCTCAAGGGGTAGCTTGAGGCGATGACGTAGGCAGTGGGGCCGAACCTCGTTAACATACTGAGTTTGCTTCTCTCTTACCCTTACTCTTTATATTTATTGTTATTTCATATTTTGTTTATATTTTATATTATATATTTGATTTATAATTATTATTTTTTTTTTAATACAACTCAATTCACCCTCCCTATTGTGTTAGTCATCTGGACAACATTCACTCATTAACAAATAGAGAGACAGAGGAATGAAAAAATAACAGTGCCTCTCTCTCAATAAATATAACAAAAAAAGACAGGCATGCTTATAACATAAACAAAATAGAGGCGTAATCTCACTAGGAACCACATATTGGCTCTGATACCAATGTTATTTCTCAAAAAAAAAAAAAAATTATTCACAAAAAAAAAATATCTCTAGCTCAGTTTTTGTAGTTGTTCTACAAGTAAATTCTGTTTATAAATTTCTGATCAATCTGAGTTCCCACACCACACGGTGCATGAGTGTACTACATAGATAAACTAGATACACTCAAAATGCACACACCCTAGATGCTTTGCCACATAGAATGGAGTTTTTAGAGAGTTTTTGGAATAAAAAAAAATTATCACCAATGAATGTTAGGAAGGAGTACTGATTTATAAATAAGTAATGATACCCATATAACACTTTTTACAATATATTTCACAACTACATTTTAAAATTGAAAAAAAAAAATTATTTTTGTAAGGTAATGATATTTTTATGAGGTATTTTATAAAAATACTGCTCATTTTAAAACATAATTGTATAAAATACTGTGAAAAATATTATGTATTCATTCTTTTTCATTATAAATAATCAGTTCTCATTTAGTAACTCACGATTGGCCTAAAAGCCAACCTTTCATTGCTCCTTAACTCCAGGCGTACCGCCTAGCAGCTCAAAAGCAATGGACGAGGGGCTTGGCCACTAAAGATGCCCCTCTCCTTTATTACACTAGAGATGAAAACTACTAGTATAAAGAAATTGATACATTATGACAAAAATTTAGAGGAGTTTTTCCCCCATTATATTTATTTATTATGTAGTTCAATGTACCTATATACGTTGCTTTTTTTGTAATGAAATTAATGGATGTACGTACCAGAGTGTAATGTTTGCAAGTTTACTTGCGTCTTCCTTGCTAATTGTATTCTCAACAAATGAAAAAATGCCCTAAAAATTCAACAAAACAACAAGATCGTAATGGATAAGCTATTTTCCACAATGGAAAATGATAGAATGTCTCTCATTTTGATTGCTCATTTATTTATTTATTTTTAATTTTTTTATTTAATAATTAAGTAAGTGGCTATATATTAATGTATTCGTTATTTTTTTCAAAAAATTTTAAAAAATGTGAAAACGATAAAAATAAATAAATAAATAGTGAGATTTAGCCTAGAATGTAGGCCCAACGATCACTGCCAGCCTAGTAGTACCCTTCCCACAATTTTTTTATGTTGAAAATAAACATCCCGCGGTCAACTATTTTGAGAAAGATATTTCATCGCAAATAAACATACATTTGGAAAATGATGCAAATTATAAACTATGCAAAAAAAGTATACATTATTTCCTATGAGTTACATTGTGGGAAACTAGAGTTACAAGACATTAGCAATGATTAATAATATATTGCTAATCTTTGTGGCTGCAAATAATTTGCAATATTTTCCTTATTTCTCCTGCAAGATAGATGTTTTAACTATAAAGAGATTCTACAAAAATAAATTTACAAATTAACATAACTTGATGTGATACGTTAGATTATAAAATCACTTTTATTATAAATTAGATCTAACATATCATATAAAACTATATCAATTTATAAATTTACTTTTATAAAATCTTTTTATAGTTGTAGCATTTCTAAAAGAATCTAAACTTGAAGGCTCGTTTCCATTGAAATAATTTTTATAAGTTTTATTAATTCATTCGCATCAAAAGAAAAATTGGCTTTCATAGTAGTTGTTTGAGAAATGATGTTTCCAATATTTATGAAAGGGGACAAGTCGATAGAAATGTGTTGTGATGGAAATGTCTACCAATCTATTACAAGCAAGTGACAATTCGTATTTGTGGATCCTCTTCATGTTGTGCCAAATCATGAGCATTAGTTAAAATCCTAACACGACTTATAAAAGAACGTATGACATAACACAACCCGCATAACCCATTTAATAGTTAAGTTTTTTTGTGTTAACATAAACACAACCCATTTAACTCATTTCAAATAAATGGGTTGAGTTGACTTGTAGATTATTTTGACTCAATTAATTTAATTTCAGACATATTAATGTATAACTATATAAATCATTCACAATTACAACTAGATTTATTATAAAATATCTTTTACTCAATATCCAAACCAATAATATGTACGAAAAATTAATATTTTTATAAAATAATTAAGTACTTAAATACTAATATTTTTTTTATAAGAAAATACTTTCATTAATTCATAAACCAACTCCACTTACATCAAAGAATCAAACCAAATAATATGGGAGATACAATCAGGAAAAGAATTCCACCAAACAATCAAGTCTTCTAGATGCCAAGCAAATTTTGCTAGAGAATGAGCTGCTGCATTAGTCATTCTTCCTCCATGTTGGATTGAACATCTTGGAATCACCTTCATCATAGTCTTGATTTCAAAAACTAGTTGCCCCATGAGGACCTCGAGTCATCTGCTGCCTGAATTTCATTCACCATCAATAGTGAATCACTCTTAATTATCAACTCATTGATGCCTAGAGGAATACAGATTTGTAATCCATGAAAAATAGCCAACAACTCCACCTCCAAAGGGTCATTTACAGCATTTTCCTTCTTACTGGCAACAAGTATAACCCCTCCTGCATCATTTCTTAAAACCATTCCCACCCTTGCCTTGAATTGATCACTAAAAATGGCCCCATCAACATTTAACTTCAACACCGCATGAGGGGGAGGATGCCAACTACAAGCTCTTAGCTATTTGGATTGATGAGCACCTTTAACATCTTTAAACTCCTGAGCTAATGACAGAGCATAATCAATTACTTGTTCAATAGCTAGCACTTTATCCTCAAATATTTTTTGGCTCATTCTGTACCTCAATCCCCAAGCAATCAGAAAATATTTTCCAAGTCTCCATTCTTCCCTCGTGTCATAACATACCATATGATCTGCATAAAATTCAAACTCTCATCAAACACCAACAGATCATGTAAATAGACCTTCCATGACTCTTTCAGTAAACGGCAGTAACATAAAATATGCCTCACATCTTCTTCCTCCTCACCACACCACTTGCAAGTAGGCTCCTATATAATCTTCTTCTCCTTCAATTTCCATATAGTTGGAAACCTATTCTTGCATGCTCTCCATACAAAGACTTTAATTCTATTAGGGATCTGTAATTTCCATATCTTCCTCCATACCTTTTTCTGATTTTCAACATTTGAACATTCACCAACTTGTTTTGTTTGATCAAGTGATTGAAAGAACCTATAAGCACTCTTCACACTAAAGGTTCCATGATTTTCATGTTCCCATATAATGCAATCAAGTCTCCTTTATGAGCTGAGCAAGACTTTGAAGACTTCATCAGCTACTCGAGGAGGGAACAAATGTCTAACTCTTTCCACATTCCACCATCTGGTATCTTCATCAATGAGGCACTCAACTCTTGAACATTCAGATTCATCTCTCTGATTGGAGTTTTGGATCAACCTATGACCTATGAGCCAATAGTCAAACCATATTTCTATAGCTTTTCCATCTCTCACTCTCCACCTATACCCCTTCAGAAAGTTCTTTTTAAATTCCTATATCCCTCTTCATACATATGACGATGAAGATCCTAACTTTGCATCATAGAATCTGGTTTGAGGAAAATATTTAACTTTAAACACATTATGCTAATATTAATATTACATCCCAAAAACGTTAAGAGACATAAAATAAACACTTGCAAAATTTAAAAATATAATTTTTTTTTTTTTTTGTATTATACTGGTTGATTGTGGGTTTTACGGATTGACCCATTTATTAATCATGTCTTGTCGATTCAATCCATTTTGATTTAAACTTGTCTATATCTAAAGCAAACCCACTTATTTTATGATATATTCAAATTAAGCTCACGAATTGCACGTATCAAATGTTGTCATCCATAAGAACAAGCCAACAAGGTTGTCGCACATAAGGGAATATATTGTGGAGTGGTTGTCCTACATGCATCTAGCAATTGTCAAAATACATCGAGTCCGCTCGTTTCACGGGCCCAAGTTGGATTCAAACTCTCGACTCACACTAGGAAGATTTAGATACTGAATTAAAATGAGATAAAAAAATTAAATAAATATTATAAAAATATTTTTTTTTTATTTTGAGATTGAGAAAGTTAAATTGTTTATTATATTTTTTTTGAAAATTTTGATAAATTGAAATTATTAAATGAGATGAATTGTGATGTTTTCTGAATCTAAACAAAGCCAAGGAAGCGTTTATCAAAGCTCAAATGTCACGTAGCTTCCCCTTAAGACTTAACAGTTTCATAAATAAAAATTAGTGCAAACGGTGGGATAGATGAATCTTGACAAATATTCCAAACAAGTTAATAGAGTAATAAAAGATTTTTCAGAAGAGAAGGGTTTGAGTGAGCGGGGAATTAAGGTCTACACTCTATAAAGTAAAACCATATTTTTTTACTTTGTGCACATGTTTTTGCATTGAAAGGCTTCGAGCTAGCTAACAAGGTCATCTCTCTCTCGTTCATGTTTTGCCCCGAAATGCATCTCAGAGAATTTGAACAGTACTGCTACTGCTAATGGGGATTTAGAAAATTGGAGTATAATCTCATGCCAACAACAACTTCAATTTATTACGAATGCGCAAAATTATTAATAGACCGAAACAGCTAAGTGATAGAACTAGGTAGTACCTGCAGATGACTATAGTCTAAACCCACAAAACAACCAAAACTACACAACTTAAGTATGAACCAAGCACCCCCTTGCATCGTGACGTAAATGCACTATTCAGGCTCTTATTCTTGTCCCACCACACGTGTATGTAACGTTGCAAGAGTCACTAATACGGAGGGTGTAATCGTGCAAAGGCCTCATGAGGAAGTTTGCAAAGCCGGGCAAGAGAAATAGCAGCTCGCAAACACATTGGCTGTCCACCTGACTTGCCCACCGACAACAATTGTCCACGGTTTGTGAATGATGGTGTGGCTTATGCTTACGTCGGTGCCCACCGTGACTACGCCTATGCCTGTGGGTGTGATGGTGCTCTTCATTATCATGATCATGATCATGGTCATCATCATCATCATCATCGTCGTCGTCATCCGCAGCAACAGCAACGGCAACAGCACTAATGCTGAGGGAAGGAGGAGACGGTGTTAATGGGTTCAAGGGAAGTAGTGCACACGCATAGTTTGCAAGTGAAAATTGTGACGCACAAAGAGGACGAGGAGCCAGTTGTGGTTGCGGCCTCAGTGGTTGCGGCCTTATCATGCACTCCGTCTTTGGCAAGAGCACCATGAACGCTGCAAACAGTATCAATGTAACAGTAACAATCGTGACTTTCTCCATGTGAGCCATCTCGATCTATTTCAAGTGTTACATACAGAAAGAGAGGTAAGAGAATGGTTCAAGTTGTTCAAAGACTGGTCCTTGCCTCCATTTAAATAGTTGCATTCGTGGGCTGCTTTGGCTTTCTTTTTTGTTTCCTTTAGTTAGGTTCACTGACCAAGAGAATGAGGGTTTTGTTTGCCGGTGTACGTATGGAAGAGCTTAGGTTCTGAATAAAGAGCCCCTCATTTGCTTCGTGTGAAGAGTCTGTTAGGTAACTCGCAAGCCGCTATTAAAAGTGCTTTCACTACCAAATTTTTTCCTACCGAAAGAATGCACTCGTATAAAAGCTCGCAAAACAAGAAGTAACCAAACTCGTACTTGAATACACTAGACCTGACACCTACGTTGCCGAAGTAATATATACATATACAATAATGCTAAAGCCACCGATGAAATATCCCGAGGATGGTCACTGATTTATTTTTTTTTAACTTAATGTTTAAGGATATGTTTTTTAATGATGTTATGATTTATTGATTTTTTTTAAATGTTTAAAGAGTATAAAAAAAAAGTATGAAAAAAAAAATAATCGAAAAAAAAAAGACATTTAGTCTTATCGGTGACATCTCTCATGCTAAACCCTCGGTATGTGTAGCTCTGACTCATACATATATATTTTCTTGATCGGCACCAGGTGAGCAAAAATAAAATCTCGACTAATTCTGAAGATGTAAGTCCTCTGCAAGAAATTTCTCACAAGAACACTACGGATAACCCAAATTGCCAAATATACTATGGATGAACTATTTTGTAACAGAAGCTGAGTGGCTAAATAAATAACCATCTTGAATTGGTATTTGAGGACATAGATCGAACTATCAATGCTCTAAAGAACAGGAATTTAATGCAACAATTTCAACATCTACTTCAGGACACCACAGTCAACTCAATACCATAATGCTTTCAACTGCTATTCTCAACAAAACGCAAGTTTCGATAAGATCCCATTCACCATCTCAGAAATCAAAGCATTTTTCCTTCAACTTGAATATATAACGTGTTGCTGAAATTCAAACGTTTCCACACAAATTGAAATCCCCACTACACTGGAAGCAAGTTACTGTTAGTGCCATTCATCACGACGTGACCAAGAGCATAAATAGGAACTTTGTCTCGTGGGATTATTAAAACAATCTTCATTAGAGTCCTACGAAAGACCTATAAAGATAGGCTATCAAGGTTTTATAACACGACACTGATTTAACCACCATCTTTTATGCAACACAAACTTCTTATAAAGGTCAAATTCTAACCAAGGAAACAAGCAAGAAACCCAACGAAAGGCCTCCCCCTTTGTCTTGCCTGGGGTCTTTGCTGAATCTCAGAGGCATTACATTTTCCATTTTCAGAACATACCTATTATATAGGGGTGAGCATCGGCCGGTCCGGACCGGCAAAACCGACCGGACCGGCACCGGACCGAATTGGGTCCGGTCCGGTCCGGTCCCATTTTTAAAGGACCGAAAAGATTTGGTCCGGTCCCGGTCCGGGAGTTTTTCACCCCGGACCGGACCGAACCGGACCGAATAGAAATAAAAATAAATAAATATTATTTATATATATTATTTATATAATAGTATTAGCATATTACTAATATATATAATAGTATACTATATGTATATATATTAAATATATTACAATATAATTACATAAATATTAAAAAAAATGTCATTAAATATTAGCATATTATATAAATATATAGTTATTACTATTACTATTATTACATATAGTTATTAGTTATAGTATAGTTATTATTACATATATTTATTAGTTATAGTATTATTACTAATAGACTAATAGTATTAGCATATTACTAATATATATATAATACTATATGTATATATTTTAAATATATTACAATATAATTACATAAATATTAAAAAAAATGTCATTAGATAAAAAAAAAAAAAAAAAAAAAAAAAAAAAAAAAAAAAAGTCAACCTTGGACCGAATGGACCGACCGGACCGGACCGGACCGAATAGGACCGGACCGGACCGGTCCTGATGGAGTTCGGTCCGGTCCAGGGTGGGAAAACCCTGGACCGAATAGGTCCGGTCCGGTCCACAAAACCTCTCCGGACCGGACCGGACCGGACCGAACTCACCCCTACTATTATATATATATATATATATATATCAGAGATTAGGATGTTTAGTAGCGCATGAAGTAGTCTCCATCTCCCGGTCGGAGACAAGGGATGGATGTCGCTAGGCTACGTCATCAACTCTATCATTGGTTTCATTATCCCTGTAACGATCAATAAATACAGATATGTGCTACTATACGGATGAGATAAAAAGGCCATCATTGAGGCAAACAATGCAATATCTTAGGTTAGAACAAAGCTCAAAATGACATAACCAAATGATTGTACCAATTTCTCCCAATACATTATGAATTCCCCTGGCATAGATCTACTTGTTGTTAAGAGATCGATAAGAGTATTGTTCCAATAAATAACCTTTTTTATCGAGTTCATTAATATCTAAGCTCATTAGTTTACCCTCATCGATGTGAATTCTTTATTTTATGTGCTATATTCTTGATAATATCATTTTTTCAGGGAGTAAATAGGAACCCCACGCAAGAGATGCATCACTCTTTCCTTTGTCCTTTGCCCCAATTTGTGCCCTATTACCAGTACACCCCCTCTTATCATCATAATGACATGCAAAGGAGTCTTAGATCAATCCATTCCTAGAAGTCCTCACTTATTCAGCTCTTTAAGTATTCCTTCATGGACAACAATCATGGTAAAATGTCGGGACTTTACTGAGTCTGAGAGTGTTACAAAATGTCAATGTCATCTCTCACCGTGCCTTCTTAAGCACAGCCAACACAAGCAAGGCTTTAATATGTCTTCATCAATGTAAAGGAGTGCATGAACCATAATGCATCAAAACTTTTAAAGTTTCTAACATTATGATATTAGTCTCTGTTAACTCCAGCCAAATTTACAATATAGATTTCTGTAAGTTCTTATACGGAATGTCAGAGCATCATAACTAAGGATAATTATGAATTGTTGAAAACTCATGACTAACTTGATTTGCAACAGCAACACGAGGAAGACAGAAGTATTTAAAAGTTCATTAGCTATGTAATGCAGTGTTCTTATTATTATTGTTACGCTTATATTATAAATATTATTATTCCCTTTTTTTCTAATTGCCACAATCTTGGTGCAAGCTATTAATTTTATGATGCTTGGTCATGCAACCCATGAGTTGCACCTACACAACAAATTTTGAATTCTTTTTTCAGTAAATCCTCAACATGCACATGATTTAACAGACTCCAATAAAAGTGCAAATATTTATCTATGTTGGGATGCCATTTGAAGAATTTTCTTATATGGTAATCTACAAAGCATTACTATAAGCTGTCCATTGCTAATCTGCACAAAGCAACTCCCTACCAACTACATCGAGAGAAGAAAGAAATTTAACCGTCCAAAAAAATCAGTGACATCAACAAATCTCTATTTAAGTTGGATGCAAATGTTGGGCTGTGCACACCAGGATACAACAATTTCTCAACACAACATGCAGTTTAACCTCAACAATCATCCTAGGTATGTATCAAGTCCTCCTTTCCAGCAAATGTTGATCATGTTGCCACCCATGCCTTTCACAACCATTGCAGTTCTCCAAGTCTTTAGTCACTCATCACAGGCATACCTATCTTCAATGCCATTCTTTGTTGCCATCATTTCCATGTCCTTCTTAACTTCTTCCCTTTGCAAGCTCAACCACTCTGCTCTCCTTCGCCATCCTTCTTCCAACAACTCAATAAACTTACCTTTTATCTCGAGTAGAGGATCCCGATCCATCAACTTATCATCCTTATATGCTTCTCTCAGCATTGCTGTCTCTATCCCACCTTTCAACGACATATAAAATATCCCTGAATGCCTTGTGAACACATTTGAGAACGCATTTGAGAACCTATACTCATCACTAAACTTCCCCAATGTTGGCACTGGAACCCTCTTATGTGTTGTAAGTGAAAGCAACTCATGGAGAACTCCTACCGTTCTCTTCTCCATTTCACGCGAAGCCTGATCCAAACTTGAGACATCCTCATAGGGAGACACATAATCAAGTTCCATCCAATCCCTGACCCACTCCCTCATCTCCTTCCTCAAGAAAAACCCCGACGGAAGTTTAACATTAAAATTGGGCCTAACTCGAATCCCCGTCAACCTCGACTCCTCCTCCGCCCTCCTCTCGATAGCAGATTTCGCAAACTCTGAGTTCCATGACACCAATTCTAAAAACGATTGCCCTTCACCCGGACACCCAACTAGCCTAAAATATTGCGGATATTTAGGCACCAAGTTAACCAGAAAATCATTCGGAAAGCCGAAGTCCCTCTTCACTTCTACTAATTTATCAGCACAAAGAACCTTATCCTTAGACATCATCAACAACTTACACAGTTTGGATATTATCCATGGTTCATGTTCAAGATAAATCCTTTTCTCATATTCGAGAAATTCCTTGAGCCCCTCCGAAATTCGGAGAAATCTGACCGGCTCGGTTTTGGGTTTGATTCGGTCATAGTAAACATCGAATAAACCTGGGTTTCGGGTAAGAAAAGTTTTGATTTTGACAGTGAGCCGCATTCTTTGGCGGCGTTTCTCAAGGTACCGGAGTGGAATTACTTGGCCCGGTTCGTTAAGGACTTCTCTGACGACGCGGGCACAGAGCTTGTACCGCTTGTCGTTCTCAATGGCCTGGTCTAGTTTCCGGTCCTTGCGCCAGACTACTTTGAGGCTTGAAATGGATTTTGCAAAAGGGTTTGTGTGAGAAGTGGTTGCGGGTTTGACGTTGTGATTGAAGTAGAAAGAAATGGCGTGGGTTTTCGAGAGCATACCTGGAAATTGATCAAGCAGAGCCACGCAGAGTTACTGCCGAGAATTTTGGTGGAGATGGTGATGGGTGATGAGAGGGGGGAAAGCATGAGCAAATCTTGGGTTTTTATTTAGGGCTCGTCTCTGAGTTTAACCCAACCAACCAAAAGATTGGGTTGGGCTTTCAGCCTATAATGACCCATCCCATAGATTATGCAAGGCTATTTTTTGTATAATTTTTTTCTAATTTTTATTAGAACATATAAAGTATTTGAGCAATGCTACATATAGTCGTAGAATTGTAAAAGTCGCGCAATCGTTTTGAAAAAGAGTGGGATCCACAATTAAAAAGTTAGTATTTTTTTTCATGTGGGTCCCATATTAATTCATTTTTTTCAAAGCGACTACACGTCGCTTGTACAACCACGACTGCAAATATCATTTCTCTAAAGTATTTCAATCCCTCTTTTGAACGGTTATTCCGTTCCCAGACTTTCAACGGCTACAAATAAAGAATCGACATAGCAACAATCCACATACAAATCTCATGAGCCACATAATAGGATAGCAAAATCAAATACCAAGTGATCGACTGAAAACTCTCTTCCTAAAGAAGCAAAACTTAACCCACTACCCACACCATCGCACCTCACTTGTACTCCTCATCGCCAAACCTTTCCAACCCTTCGCAGCCTAGCGAACCTCTCCAGCTTGTCATAGCCCTTCAGCTAGTCATAAGCCTTCAGCCCGTCGCACAAATGCCATACAAAATTAGTATACTGCTGCCCTCCAAACCACAGCACTTGTCATCTTTGTGCACATTGGTGAACTTTTGGAGTGGGTCCAGTGGGAAATAGGGTGCGAACACACACTCTTACATGCACTTCTACCTTAGAAACTTTCACACTACGTAGGGAGAGTTTGATAATGACATTTTTGTCTTTTAAAATTTGAAAAAAAAAAAACAAAGAAGCCCAAAATCACAAAAAAGAAAAAGATTTACTACCGAGATATATATATTATATATATATATATATATATATATAATTGTTATATAAAATGACAAATGGAATTATTCATGAACGATAATAGCCTATAGAGAGAAAGTATGTGGAGTGCCAAATAGTGCCCCAACAGCCTAACTATAAATTATGATGATGGACATGGCCCAAACTAGATGCTAAAGGGCCACGAAGGCCTGATATTCCATTGACTAATAAAGTAGATAAGCACTAATGTAGAGAGTAGATTACTCCTATTATTTAGAGGTAGGATGAACGGATAAGCATCAGATGAAAGTATTCTAGTTTCGATGCTGATCCAATATTTCCCTACGCCTGAATATATATGGGTACCAAGTAACTTTAAAACACATCTGATCATATACTTGAGTTATTATACATCATTCTTTACTAACTTAGGCATCAGAATGATTGTAGGCATCCAGAACCATCGACCTTTGATTTGCAGGCGAACGATTACGTTCTGTGGTAGACACGTCCTTTACAATGGCGCTGTCTGTGGGATGCTGCTTTTTTTATTTCAGTTTCTTAGTGGACATCAACGTGATTCCCATATGCCAACCATAACATGTTCTCTAGCAAATCGTGAACCAGAAACGTTACCTATTGTCATGAAAGCACGACTAGCAGTAACGAAGGAAAAATTGAAGATGGCATTAGATGCCATGGAGAGTCTAAAGAAGGAAAACGAAGATCTAAGGCAAAAGAACATGGAGCTCAGTGACACAATCATGCCCAGCCATAATGAACAGAGCGGGGGAGAAGCACATAGTAATAGGGGACTGAACTAGGGATAAAGAGAAGAAGAAGATACATGACAAGTTGCGAAGCCTTATTGGAAAGTATGAAAAGATGGCGAAGAAGATGGGAGGATCTTTTTCAGTAAAGTACTTGTTGAATTAGACCAACCTACTGTATAGTGAGAAGATTATGACCATGCCACTTCCACCAAAATTCAAAGTACCACAGATAGAGATATACAATGGATCTAAGGATCCAGTAGACCATTTGGAGAATTTCAAGACTCACATCACACTCCACGACTTCCTTGGAGAAATCGTCTATCATGCTTTTCCCCTAACCTTGAAGAGGATGGCAAAATGATGGTTTGGAACTCTTCAACCGGGGTCGATAGACAGTTTGGAAGAATTGACCAAACAGTTTCTAACACAATGCATGCCTAGCGGAAGGCGTTGGCGCCCAGCTACGTACCTTCTAACGGTTAAACAGAAAGAATATGAGAACCTGAAGACGTACCTTACCCGCTTTAACAAAGAAAGGTTAACAATAGATGACTAAGACGAGAAGATCACTCTTGCTGCCCTTTTGGGTGAAATTTGGCCACGTAGCCTCTTCATGGCCAAGCTAGCCAGGAAAACTCCTTCTGTGACTCCCTCAGATTTTCGTTTGGGATCAGACAGACATCCAAAGTATCGGGACATGTAACACGAGGTTACCTGCTCCCATTCAGGATATATAAGATGTAATATTCCTAAAATACATCTAGCATTATGCAATATTTGCAGCGGATAATTTTTTTTTTTTAACAATACTATGCACAAAACTTATAATATCTCAAATAGTTAAAATGTAATCCATGCATACTTAATAAAATAAACATCTACGATTACAGTATAGGTCAACTTTAATCTCAAAATGTGGGAGAGTGGGCTCCATATTTACATTAACAAAATACACTATTGGGCTAGTTCATCAAGTAACTCGCATAACTCAACTAACGATGTCAAAATGCTACCCAAAAAACCAAACTATGGAAGTTATAAGTTCCATGTCACGTCTGCAACATCTAACCTGCCAGTGTCCGCTTCCTACTCTAATCTTGACACATCGCCTACTATTCAAGGGGATTGATAATTGGTACAACCATGGTAAGATTTGATTATAAATTTAAGAAAGTTAACAGGAAACTTCTGCACAGGTTAATGATGAATGCATAACAGTAAATGCATGAATGCACAATCAAAGTTAATAGTAAGCATGGCATAACTTAACCTAACATAGCATGAAATAATAAATATAACGTAGCTTGATATAACATGGTATGAAATAATAAGCATAACGTGACTTGATATAACATAACATGAGCTGACATAACTTGAACTGAAACTGAACTTTTGATATGACATGAAAGTGAACTTAAAACATAACCTGGACTAGTAACATAGTATGAACGTGAACTTGAAACATAATATGGACTTGAAACATAGCATGAATGTGAACATACATAACATGAACATGAACCTGAGCATAACATGACATAAATGTGAACTAACATAGCATAAATGTAAATATAACATGACATGAACGTAAATTTGAAACATAACGTGAGCGTGAACATATCATAACATGAATGTGAACTTAAACTTAATTTGACATGAACTTGAACTTAACATAATAGCAGATTATATTCTTTTACCATAGTACTCGGCAGCGCACAATCTTGACCACAGTACCAAGCAGTGTGTATCATCCTTTTATAGTACAACAAATTATACTCCTTCACTGTAGTACTCGGTAGCACATAGCCTTGACCGTAGTACCAGGTAGGCTTGAACAAAAAGCCCGAAAATTTGACCCGACCTGTTTTCTGAATTAACCCGATCCAATAACCCGACTCGTTTACAGTTAAAATCAGAAACGGGTATTACCCATTACCCGATTTTAACATATACAGACTACAATTGATTTCCTGGTCGTCTGCCCGTCTCCCCTGAAACCCTAACCCAACTGAGCGATACGAGAGGGAGAGAAGCAAGAACATGACGACCTGTTTCAAGAAGAACCGGAAGAAGTGCGAGCATGTCAGTGATGGGCACGACCGTATCAGTAAGCACAGGAAGCACCTGGGAGGTAGGGGAAACGCCGGAGGGATGCACCACCACCGATCCTCTTCGACAAGTACCATCCAGGGTACTTTGGCAAAGTCGGCATGAGGTATTTTCACAAGCTGCGCAACAAGTTTGTGATTTGGAACTGGGATATTGACTCAATTTTCGTGATTTTCGTGGTATTGATTGTGATATGGAACTGGGATGATTTTCGTGGTTTCTCTATTATCATCATATTTGGTATTCGGTTCCATCCGATGATGATTTTAAGATGATTTTCGTGGTTTTGATTGTGATTTGGAACTGAGATGATTTTCATGGTTTCTTTGTTATCATCATATTTGGTATTTCGTTCCATTTGATGATGATTTTCGTGGTTGTTATTGAGAGAAATCTTCCCCAACCCAACCCAAACAAAAACGTAATCGGGTAATCGGTTAACGGGTCATCGGTACGGAACAGATTCGGGTAGGGTCGAAAATCTGTGTTTTCGGGTTGGGTCGGGTCGGTGAACAGTCCTAGTACTAGGCAGAGCATATTATCTTTGACCGTAATACAACTTAACTAATTTATCCATCTATAGTACGGCAGATTATACTCATTCACCTTAGTACTCAGTAGCGCGTATCATTCTTAACCATAGTACAAATTAACTGATAACTGAAACTTAACTATTGTCAAAATACACAATTGTATTCAAGACAAAACGTGACTGAAATATGAAATGACAGAAATCCTGACATCACATAACATGACTTGAACTTAACTCGAGAGACATGACTTATTTGGAATAGAAATATTTTGTAATATGATATAACATGTAACAAACAACATTTCATAGCATGATGTATATGTAATAGACAATATTTCATAACATGACATATATATAACAGTGAATATTACTTGACATGACATACATGTAAAAGATGGCATACGTAATGTGACATACATGCAATAGATAACAACATGTGATAGAATATATTGTGTAACAAATAAGTACTTCATAATAGAATAATTCGTTTAATAGATAAACATGTAATGACATGGCATGGCATCTATAACAACATACAAACATAAAATATAGTTCCCTTACTCATCACACATACACAATAAATAGATAGCAAGTTAAGAGCTAACTTACCTTAATTGTCATGTTCTACAATAATAAAACACAAAACACAAGGATCTGTAATAGGGTATTCTAAAAGTTAGAAATTTAATTACTAATAATTAATAACATGGAAAAATGTTAAATTAGAGTAAAATTACCATGTTACCCTTTACATGTGGGAAAATGATCATTTTATCCCAAACTTAAGGATTTCACAAACTTCAAAAATTACCAAAATTAAAGTAACTTTTGTTCTAAACTTAAATATCAACTCAGAAAAAATTTTAAATAATTCACAACTATGGGAAACTATGGCCAAAATATTCATAAGTCATTTCTCTTAATTTTTGTTACAATTTCTTCCAACTTCAAAATTCTTTGTTGGGGGAATTTTCTCAAAAGTATGAGCCCAGTCCAAAACAAGGCAAAAGCCCCCTTGACCCCTTGACAGCCCCACCCGAGAAGCCCTAGGCCCAATACGAACCAGGGTATTAGGTCAGTCTAGCCAAAAGGCACAAGACCTTTTCTCTCCTTTTTCAAATGGAGAGGAAAAAACACATTATTCTGATGGGACTCCACATATGGGCTCAGTCAGGCCATGCCATATTAATTATCTACACCAGAGAGCCACGACACATTAAATGGGGACTGCCAAGGAGCATCCCTCAGCATGGTTCAGGGCATGGGTTGCGAACCTCAGATGCATGTATAAAAGCAGCCATCCAAACACCAAGAAAAGGGAGGTCAGTAATCAAGATTTTGGAAATATATTTATCTCCTCCTATACTAAAGGCTAACTTAAACATCGGAGGCTCCGTCCAGCCACCTCCCACGGTCACCAGATATTGGAGTTGTATGCAAGAACAAATTGAAAGCCTGGGCAACTAGGGACCCAATCCAAAGGTGTATGAAACATGACATTAACACGTGATTAAACCAAAATTTTGCAACAAAAATCTTTATATCCTAAGTTTAAAACCATACTTAAAACATCCATTAAGAAAAAGCTGATCATCAACAAACATTTTGTAAAAAGACCCAAACTTTTTAACAACAAAGCAAACCCTTGAATCACAAGGTTTGACTTTAATCAAAACACTTCCAAGAATTTCAAAAAAAGTAAAACTTATTTCTAACATAATTATAACATCATCCTAAGATTAATCATGCTTTAAATAATCAAACAAAAGTTAACGAAAATCACAACACAATATTTAGAGTTTTTGGTTTTACACTTTGTTCAAAACTAGAAACTTTTTTCTCAACTAACTTTGATCAATCTCTTGATCCATGGCTTAAAAAGATGAGATCTCCAAACTAAAACATCACATGGT
The DNA here is from genome assembly GCF_018687715.1 of Carya illinoinensis. Classification (NCBI taxonomy): domain Eukaryota; kingdom Viridiplantae; phylum Streptophyta; class Magnoliopsida; order Fagales; family Juglandaceae; genus Carya; species Carya illinoinensis. The sequence goes on from NC_056758.1 coordinate 26,719,492, forward strand.
TTGAAAATGGGTTCTAAATAAGATCCAATCATCAAACTTAAATCACATGACTAAAATCAATAAAACATGAATCTAATCCAAAAACATAAAATCTTAGGCCTAACCAAAATTCTCTTGCATAGAAAATCATATCTTTAAAACCGATTCTAAATATCTTCAAGTTAACATCATAACATTCATATAAGAGGCTTAGGATCATCATATAAAAATATCAAAACTTTTGGAGTAAGATTAAACTACAAAATATTCAAACTTTCTCAAATCAAAAACTGTTTTTCCACTTCTAGTTTTTGAGTTTCTAGATCTAAGGAAGTCTATCATCAAAAGCTTTAGTCATGCAATAAAACCTTAATGAACATTCATAAACACATGCTAATAAAATTCCATAAAATTTTCGGTCCAAGATATGTCCATTAGCTTGGCCAAATTTCCAAAACATATCATACGCTCCAGTTTTACTCCCAGAATGATCTTTCTATGGTCAAAAATACTTTTGACTGATCAAAACATCATGGAATTAAACGAATAAGATATTCATGAAAACTACACTCAAAGAAGAAAATACATACAAAGGATCGGAAATTGCCTCGCAAAAAGACATAAATCTGCCTGAGAGAGTTCTTTTGGGTTTATTTCTAAGAATTGGGTGAGGAAGTGATGAAAGTGAGTGGAATGTATCTTGTACGACTTTAGATCTCTAGAGAGGGAAGGTATGGGCTTGAATGACCCTTGATTGGAGGTGGTTATGTCACATAAAGTAAAGAATAGTGAGGTATGGAAGGTAATGAAGTGAATTTCTCCTTCACATCAATACACTATTAGGTGCAGCCAAGGACAGTGGATGGGCTGTCACGTGGGGAGGAAACTTCTTCAAGAAATTTTACCAAGGTGGACAAATTCATGTGCCTTAGTGGACTCAACCAAGTGGGCTTTAATTTTGGGGGGTTAGGGTTTGAGATGCTATTAAGCCCAAATTCAATTTTTCTTGACACAATCAAATTTTCAAGTTTTAAAAGGTTGGATAATAATGTCATAATAAGGATTTGATGAATTAATAGCATGTAAAAGTGATTTAAGCAAGTGATTAAACACAATACTAGAAATCGGATCGAAAATGATTTGAAGGCTAACTTTAGTGTTTGGGGAAACCATTTGGGGTTTCGGTTTCAACCAAGATTTTGGGGTTTGAATTGGATTTCAACCATTTAGGATCTCACTAGGGTTGAAACCTTTTTTGGTCTAGCACAATTTGGTTAATCAGATGAAAAATAGGATTTTGCTTAGGTGGCATGATCTTATACCTTGATTTCCTTCACAAATCTATTTAATAATTTCTTGTGGTGTCAAGTATTTAATAATATTCACCAAATGTAACTAAAATCTTGCAAAGTGTCTAAATAAAACCCCCTAACCTAATTTGGACATTCCACACTATGATCTTAAAAGCACTACACTAAGTGCTACTATTGATGTTACTATTCACTCTGAAAAAGTAAAAAATAAATTTTATACTGTAAAATCTTAAATATTTGTATCACCCAACTGTGCAATTTGTTTATCAAAATTCCACCCCGAAGTACCTCAAAAAAACAAAAACCCGTTTTTGTGAAAAAAAAAAATGGATTATTGCGCCATAAAATCCTAAATAATAAACTGAGTCTAATGATGCAGACCATAACACATTCGGACACTTCTAACTACCTCAAATAAATAAAACAAACTTCTATCACTATAGTCAGTGATAACATTAACTATGCTGACAGACTAAAACCTATGCGATTAATCTATTAGTGAAAATTTACAGGATTTTTACGAGATTTCCTAAAGTCTATAGGAATTCAACCATTGAATTTCTAGCAGGCTGTTACACCTTCCACCCTAAGAGAATTCATGGATAAGGCAAATTGACTTTATCAATGCTAAAGATACACTACAAGCCTTAGTGGATCCGAGAAAGGAGGAGCATAAGACTAAACTATAAACCAACAACAACAACAAAAAAACCTACATCAAATCATTTTCTTTTATAAGTAGAAACCTACATCAAATCATCAAGACAAAAGGAGGGAAAGGCAACCGAAACACAACAGCAGATTGATGCACAATAATCTAAATGTACAAAAAAGAGGAGCCAGACAGGAAACATCGCTAATATAGAACAGGTAATCGTTACTGCAAATATCACCAGATAAGTTTACACTGGATGGAAGATTGCATAACCATGAAGAAAAGAGTCACTAAACTGGTAAGCATAGGAGAACTAGAGCGAATGGTCGCCAAACATTTGAAGCCTAAAAGGCATTATGAGTCAAGGGACAATTCCAGAAGGAGTAGCAGCCCCAATAGGCAATGGCAGCATCAGAAAAATGCTCGTAGCAATGACAAAGATAGGGTGTCCCTAAAGTGCGATAGAGATAGGGTGCCTATAAGTGAAATCCAAACCATAGCGGGTGGATTCACTAGAGGCAGCATCTCTTCGTCCAACCAAAAGGCACACGCAAGAAGAGCAAGATATGAGGAAGTGTATGTAGCAGACAGGTCCCCCAAGTATCAAAATCTTGGCACTCAAACAACCATATCCTTTGGGGAGGAAGATCGAGAATGAGTGTTGTACCCATATGACGATGCATTAGTGGTCACTCTCCTAGTCGCCAACTACACAACTAGTTGCATACTTATTGACAACAGTAGTTCAGAAGACATTATTTTGGGAGGCCTTCACCAAAATGGGTATAAGTGCAACTAAGTTGAGACCCTCTCCGACACCATTGAAAGGCTTCTCCAGGGATAAGATACAACCGATGGGCACCATTACACTCTTGGTAATAGCAAGAACAGGAACATGCACAACCACCACCATGACCGATTTTTTGGTTGTAAATGCCTCGTCATCATATAACACCATACTAGGGCCTCCAACACTCAATAACCTCAGGGCGGTCACATCCACATACCACCTCAAGATGAAATTTTCAATGAACAACTGAGTAGGAGAAACACAAGGTGAAAAGTCCTTAGCATGAGAATGTTATGTACAAGAGTTGAGAAGTAATAAGAATGAAGTGTTCACTATCACAAGTGGCAGTGAAAAGGATAGCCAGGGAGGCAACCAGGAGATCTTGCCGCCACCTTTACTCCCACCCCTATTAGTTTCCTTGGAGAAGGGGTTAGAGGTTAAGGACAAGCAAAACCTACAACAGGCCAAAGCAAACGAGCTAATAGAAATCATGACATTGTATCCTAACTGCACTACGCTACAATGTGTATTGGGACCTGAGTCCTCCCAGAGGAGAGGAAAGCCCTAAAGTAGTTGCTGATAGAGAACCGAGATGTATTTGCCTAGAGTCATGAAGAAATGTCAGGGCTAGACAATGGCATTATCAAGCACCACTTGTATGTAGACCTCATGCACAAGAAAATATGCCAGAAAAGATGATCATTTAGTGCTGAGATATATGCCCATATCACTGATGAAGTAGAATGCCTACTAGCCGTCAGTTTCATCATAGAAGCCCATTATCCTGAGTGGCTATCCAATGTTGTCCTTATGAAGAAGGCAAATGAGAAGTGCAGAATGTGTGTGGATTTTACTTACCTAAACAAGGCTTGTCCGAAGTACAGTTCCCTTTACCACGAATTGATGTCATCGTGGATGCCACCGTAGGGTATAGGATGATGAGCTTTATGAATGCCTATTCGGGCTACAAACAAATCCAAAGGCACCCAAAGGACGAGGAGAATACGTCGTTTATTACGAATCGGGGGCTTTATTACTACCAGGATATGCCATTCAAACTGAAAAATGCTAGGGCAACCAAACAGAGGCTAGTCAACCAAATGTTTAAGAAGCAGATAGGGAAGTCAATGGAAATATATGTAGACGTCTTGTTGGTGAAAAGTAAGGAACCTGCCCAACATTTGGCTAACCTGAGGGAGGTGTTCACAATCTTGCGACAGCATAAAACAAAGTTGAATCCAACGAAATGTGCATTTGGGGTCAGGTTAGAGAAGTTCTTAGGCTTCATTGTATTCAATAATTGAAGCCTCTCCAGAAAATATTGATGCAATCCTGAACATGAAGCCACCAAGAAGCTTGAATGACACTCAACGACTGGTGGGAAGGGTGGCCGCCCTAAACAGATTTGTTTCTAGGTCAACAAACAAATGCCTCCCTTTCTTTAGGGTATTACGCAAGATACATCTTTGGAATGAAGATTGTGATGAAGCTTTCGAAAAATTGAAACAACACTTAACTAACCCGCCACTTCTGAAGCAACCGGAAAAGGATGACATACTCTACGCATACTTGGTAGTTTCCCTTCATATTGTCTCAGCTGTCCTAGTTAAAGAGGAAGGATCCGCTGAACTACATGTGTACTATATAAGTCGAGCACTCAAGGAAGCAGAGACAAGAGATACCCACAAGTAAAGATGTTAGCCTCCGTCTTAGTAATAGTGGCTAGAAGACTACACCCATATTTCCAAGCTCACACAATAAGGGTGCTCACAGAAAGCCCACTAGCAAAAGAATTGCAAAGACCAGATAATTCAGAAAGGTTAGTAGGGTGGTCGGTTGAGTTAAGCAAGTTTGATATAGAATATCAACCAAGGAAGGTGGTGAAAGGGCAAGCACTGGTCAACTTTGTAACAAAATTTTCAAACTTCCCCCCAAAAGTTGTGGTAGCTCAGTCAGGGAAGTCGTGGACTCTCTTCATAGACAGTTCCTCTTATCGAGTTGGCATGGGGATAGGGATCCACTTGATTAATCCTGAGGGTTAGGAATATCATTATATGACGACCCTTACCTTCAAGGCAGCCAATAACGAAGCAAAATATGAGACGCTAGTGGTAGGATTTTCAATAGCCACAGCATTGGAAGCAACTGAGGTGGATGTAAAATCAGACTCACAGGTGGTGGTCAACCAGGTATTGGGGTTATACACCACTACTGGTGAGAAGTTAAAGAAGTATCTGGCTTGGGTTTGGGAGGCACGCTATTGGTTCTCGTACTTCAGTATATCCCAAATACCTCAAGAAGATAATGTTGTTACTAATAGAATGGCACGTGTAGCATCAAGAATAAAGGATGCGCCTCTCCCTTGGCAGGTAGAAAAGAGAGTTGTTAAAGTTCTAGCCATAGGGATAAAGGTGTGCATGATGGGCTCGGACATCCCTGAATGGGTTAGCGGCGTGGTCAAGTATCTCGATTTAGGCAAACTCTCGAAAGGAAAAGAAGAAGCGAGGAGGAGTAGAAGGAAGGAGGCAAGGTTTATGCTTATCAATAGGATTCTCTAAAATAAAAAAAAAATAAAAAAAATAAAAAATAAAAAGGTTTTTTGACCCCCTTACTTTGGTGCAACTCGCCACAAGAAGTACAATATGTTTTGGCTGAAATACACGAAAGAATATGTGGAAATCATTCGAGCGACAAGGCCTTAGCCAGAAAGGCCGTGTGAGATGAGTATTATTGGCCCAATGCATTGAGAGACACTCAGGACTTTACAAAGAAATGCATCAAATGTCAGACATATGCGTCAGTCCCCCACACCACCCAGAGGAGTTAACCTCCATGACACCCCCTTGATCGTTTGCCCATTGGGAAGTGGACTTAGTTGGACCTCTCACACCTAGGAAGGGGGGGCGTAAAATTCATGATTGTGGCAGTCGACTACTTCACCAAATGGGCGGATGTAGAACCATTAGTGACCATAACAAGCAAATCCGTAACAAAGTTCTTGTGGAAAAACATCGTCTGCCAATATGGCATTCCGCAGAGCATAGTCTCGAACAACGGACGCCAATTTGACTTATACCATTACAGAGAATACAAGTCAAGTACTCATCTCCAAGGCACCCACAAGCAAACAGACAAGTAGAGACAACAAACAAGGCATTGCTAGCAATTCTAAAGAAAAATTGCGAGCAAATAGACAAGTAGGTACCATGTAAAAATTGTGAGCAAATAGAGCAAATAGCAATTCTAAAGAAAACTTTTCCAGCTTTTGTTGTCCCTTACGTCAACAACAAAATAAGAGCAAGAGTCGCAATCTATTTTCAATTTAAATCCGACTAGTAATATAGTGAAATCAACATTCAATCACAAAATATTGTATTAAACTAGAACCTAAAATAAATTAAGTCTCATTCTACAACCCAAGTTTTAGAAATTAGCTACACATGATATTTCTAACAACAAAAATTCATCTAAACAAAGCCATATTAAAATCTGTGACAAAATATTTAAATGAGATGAAAACTAATATTGTCCGGCCGAAAGAGAAAGGAACAAGTATAAAATAAAGAACGAGCACGGTAAATGAAAAAAGAAAGAAAAGAAAGAAAAAATAAATAAATACCATCCGAATAACAATGGAGAAGAAAAGTTTCAGCAAACAAAGAAACGAAACTAAAAAATAAATAAATAAATGAAGCCCGGCGTCTATGGAAGAACTCCCAAATGAAAGCAAGTAAGAAAACTAAAATAAAGTCAAGCAGCCCCTCGTAGGTCTGCACCTCTACCAAGCACTAACCAAGAAAGAATGAAAATAAACTTCCAATAAACACCTCCAGATGCCGAAAACGCAAGAAAGAAAAATATGCTGAACTAAGAACAAAAAAAAAAAAAAAAACAAAAGATGCAGCCGTCTAACCTCTCTAAACTCCAACATAAAAGAAAGAGCCCCAGAAAAAGAATAAAAATATCTCCCAGCCGCCAAGGTCCCCTTAGGTCTCAAAACTTCTCCACCTCATGTAAAAGTATGGAAAAGTCAAAATAATCCTTCCAATCAAAACTTTTTGCCATTAAATAATAAAATCTCGTAAATGCCCTTTAGCCAAGAATTGAATTTGCCCCTATCTTCCAGTCCAAAATCAGCTGGCCCCTTTTGTCTTCCATCTTGAGTTGAGTCCTAGAAATTCAATCTCCATGCTATACGTGCTCTACTGTCCATTTCCCAATGCATCCTTTTATTTTTTTAATAATATCCTGAAACATTTAAGTGGTAAAATTGAAAAATTAATTCTAATGTGAAAGAGCTACATTATAAATCTTTTTTTTTAAGTGCAAAAACATCAGAATTTTGTCAATGAGTCAAGTACTAAAAATCACTGCATAATTAAGTATTTAATTCACTTTTTGATTAAACAATTCATTCACTTAAATAACTTAATCATGTAGTTTTAGCACTTTATCACACCCCCCCCCCCCAACTAGCTTATTGCTAGACTCTAGCAAATAAAGCGAATGAATTCATGCAAAGGTGAGATTACCAACTACAATTTCAGAAAATCCAAGAATCACATGCTATGAATAGACTTGTTGAGTTTAAGAACACTGGAGATAGATTAATCTGAATTTTGTATCAACTGAGAGATTTATACACCATTTAGTTAATCAACCAAGGGAATTACATGTAACAAAACTTGCTTCTTCAAGTGCATGGGAATGAGGTTAGAATTCCAAAATCGACTACCAA